>NW_020884966.1:1720072-1816627 GCF_003945725.1 Corapipo altera
GGGGGGGGCCGCCGGGGGGTGGCGGCGGCGGCGCCGCGGCTGCCGCCCCTCGTCCCCGGAGAGGCGGGGGAAGCCCCGCTCGGGTTTGTTTTGCGAACTGCGCCCGTTTCGCCGCGGCCGAGCCCGCCCGGACCGCGCTCGCCGCTCGTCACGTGGTAAGTGCCGCTTTCGCCCCGCGCCCGCTTCGCCCCGCGCCCGCCGCGCCTCCCCCGCCGCCCCTTTGTTAGAGCCGCCGCGCCCCGCCGGGCCCCGCCGGCGCCGCGCCCCAACTTCTCCGCACCCCCTGCCTCCCCTTCCCCTCCCCCGGTGCGGCGGAAAGTGCGGGGGTCGCCGCGGGAGAACCACCCCCACCCCCCCCCCCCCCCCCCCCCCCTTTGCCCCCCCCCCCCCCCCCCCCCCCCCCCCCCCCCCGCCCCGGGGAACCGCAGCACCGGGGGCGGCGGCGCCGCTTTACATTGAAAATTCCACCCCCGGGGGTCCCGCAGGGTCGGGTCGGGGCCTCTCACGTGGCCGCGCTGCCCCCGGGGAGGGGAAGGGACGGGAGGGAGGGGAAGGTTGGTGGGGGGGGGGCACCATTCCCTAACCTGGGGGAAAGGGGTTGGAGGGGAGGGGTTGGGGGGGGACGACACACACACACACACGCGAAGTTTTAAAAGTAAACAGAAAAAAAAAATTTAAATTGCATAACCTCAAATCTTGCAAAACGCGTGGAAGGGAGCGGGTCCTCCCGCGGCCCCAAATCCGGCTGGAAAATAGGAGCGGAGCGGTGCCGGTAATCCCGGTGGGCTGTCACCGGCGGGAGCCGTGTCACCCGGGCGCTCTCCCTGCTCCCGGGGTGCACAATAGCGTCATTTTCCAGGTGCCTTCGAGCTCCAAAACCATTTCCCTCTATTTACTTTCCGGCCGCATATTTTGTATTTTATTTTGTTTCGAACCGATCCAGAATTATTTTCCCCCAAACAAGCTGGGAGAGTCCGGCTATCCTGAAATGCTTGCTGTGATCCCTACGTGTGTTTACTTCCATCATGGGATTAGCATCTTCTGGTGCTTGATTACGGAGAAATTTCCGTCATTTGGGGTATAAATGGGGGTCATGTAGAAGGAAAAAGAAAGCGGTAATTATATCGGGAACTAACCTTATTTTCTCCCCAAAGATCAGACCCTCCTTCCAAACGGAGGTGTCATCCCTTCGCTCCTTAAATTTGTGTCCAGGTGGAGCAGAAGGCAGGCACTCCACAGATTATATTCCCTGTTATGTAAAATGCACTTGAATGACAAACTGTAGTTTTCCATGAAACCGGTCAGGATATGGGAGGAACTGCAGGTCTTTTTATTTGTTTTGACTGACCATTATATTTTGAACTGGTTTGGGCCACGGCCGTGGTGGTGGTTACATCATGTCATGTGTTGTGTACAGGGCGCTTTGTGCCTCTAAAAATAAGGTGAGGACAAGGCCCGTTTCTCCCGGGGTGGGAAAGTCGGGAAGGACTTCTGTGTGGGTCGGTCCCGCTGCCAGCGGGGGGGATAAAACATTTTGGGGGGGGGGTGGTTGAGGTGTGACGCCTGTCCGTGTGTGAGACCGAACCTCTGCCGCGGGGAGGAATCCAGGGCTCTGTTTGTGTAGAAGCGTTTTCTCTTTAAAACCATATTTGTCCTTTTTATAGCCTTTGTTTTCATGGAGGAACCTCCGATGCTCTTCCCTGCTTTAGCGTAGTCCTCTTGGATTTCCATTCTGGCACGGGAACAGCGACACTGCTCAATCTGATTACATATATATATATTTTTTTTTTTTTTCTTTAATTGAGAGGTCAGCAGCCTTTTTAAATCAGCGAAGGGGGAAGTGAAATAGAGTTGACCTGGGGGCGGTGAAGGAGAAGCTGGGGGAACCCCCAGTTTGCTGCTGGGACCAGGATCCCGGGAGCTCAGTTTCCCTCCCCTTGGTGTCGGCCTTCGCCCGCCCTCGGAGACCAGATATGGGCGGTGTGTTTTTTGGCGCGGGAGGGACGGGGAGGGTGGTTTTTTTTTTTTTTTTTTCCTGTAGCCACACTGCCAAGGTAGCACAGCTGTGTAGGGCTTAATGGATTGATATGCTGCAGGAGCAGTTAATTGTGGAACTTGGTTGTGGTCCTGTTATAGCTGATTTGTAATGATTTAGCAATGAGGATGACTTGTGTTCCTCGTCAGAGGTGATAAAGCAGCAGATGACCAGGCAGATGTGGCTGTGTGTGTTTCTCTTACGCCTTTTTTCCCCCCTCTTTTGCCTTGTATTTGTTTTTTTTTTTACGCTGTATTTCAGTCTCATTTGCTCTCGGAGATCATCTGGTAACCGGAGAGCTGGGGAGGTTCTGACATCACACAAGGCAGGGGTGAAAACCGAGCAGTTCTGTGACCAAAGTCACTTCCTTTTGCCCTGTTTATAACTTGTGTTTTGGTGAAGGCCACTGCCATTATCTAAGGAACGCTTGGAACAAAGACTGTCTCTGGAGTTCCAGCACTCCACCCTTCCCTGCTTGGGCTCCACTCGCTGCCTGTCCTTAGGAACCTCTAAAGGCTTTTCCAGGGAAGATGAGACTCAGTGTGCAGTGAGGTAAAGATAAGGCCTGAGGGTTCTTAGGCCCAGCCCAAGGGAAAGGGTGAAGCTTGGGGAGTGGGAGGAAGGGGCAAGCAGCACATATTTTGATTTATGGGCCTCCCCCCCCACCCCCTTCCCATATAATTTTCTTTTTCTGCAAAATTACATCTTTCTGTTTTTTGAGAGTGGGTCAGTGCTATCTCTGCCCATCCTCATTTAACCTGATCTTTTGCATTTTTTGTTTCTTTTTTTTTTTACTGGACTGTGAGGGAAACAGGTGGGCCAACTTAGGCCTGAATGGGAATTTAATTCCTGGAAGGGTCTCAGGTGGATCACATAGTGATCAGACCAAATAATAAGTAAGTTCTGCACGCCTGCCTCTCTTCACAGTGTTTATCCTTCCATTAAAAAGAGCCTCTGGAATGGCAGGTGATCTGAGAAGCACCGTTTCCGCTGCTGCATTTTATAAATACCATGTCCCAGCTCATGACTTCCAGGAATACAATGTCTATCTGGAATGAAAAGCAGCAAAGGCTTGGTTTGAGAATCCTTCCCTGTAAACAGCGGTTTAACTGCGTCTTTGAGGATGCAGTTTTTCTGTGACAAATCGTTTAAATTGGAATAAAAGCTTTCTGTTCTTTCTCAGCTGGGCCAGGAGTTGTCATAACCCAAATCACCAAGAGTCTGGGTGATGCAGGCCTTGAGTAAACATAATTCCATTAAACCCTGTGCGTGTCCTCATCAGCCCGAGTTCAGAGCCGTGTTTTTGGAAGAGGAGAGTTTGGATAAGGTCCCATTTAGGTTTTTTTCAAAGAAAGTTAGAAAATCAGTCTGTATCTGCCCTGCCCCTGCTGTCAGCAGGTGACTGCCAAAGGAGAACTCGGTCTGGAGAGTGAGACAAATGGAGAAATGGGATATGTTAATAGCTGGGAGGACTTAATTCTGGAGAGCAGAGTTTTGCCAGCGCAGTGTCAGAATTTAGCAATGAAAGTGTGCTGTTTATCTGATAAAACGAGGAAAAACGGTAACAAAATCGCATCTCAGGAGGGGAAAGGGGAGCAGCTGTCAGCCCAAACAGGCCTCGTCCTCATCTGTGCCTGAGTTAATCTCTTGCTGCAAACTTATTATTTTATTTAGATTTGGTGGAAAGGAAAGTTTAATTGAAATACATATTTCTGTATCGGGAGCTGCTTCGGGCCTCAGAGGCCTTAGCAGAGGGTGGACCTGAAAGATTCCTCATTTTCAGCTCTATCACACATTGGGAAACGTCTCTCTGAAATCTTTATAACTTCCTGTCGAGGTCTGCAGCGACAGAGGATGCCATGGGAAGGTGACTGTGAAGTTACCTTGCACTAAACGAGGAAGAGCCAACCCAGCTCAGGCTGTAATTACAGCTGTGAGAAGGAACCTGTGATGGGTGAGGGAACATCACCTTCGATTAAACGAGTGCCTGGGTTCTGCAGCTCGTGTCATCTTGTTTTTAGCTGCTGCCATGGCAGTCGTGGTGGGCTGTGCTCTCTCCTCGGAGCAGGAGGAGCTGGGAGCTGCAGTCAGCTGAGCTGTGTCGAGTCCTGGGGAACAGTGAGCTGAACTCCAGTATTGAAACTCGGCTGGAGTCGAGGCTGCCGGATTGGGCAGGGATCTGGTGATTTGGGACACTTAATTCTGCTGCTCTCTGGGCTGTTATTTCCTCTTCAGGGCATGGCCAGTTATCCCAAGGCACTCCAAAGGACTTTTTCCACTGACAGTCTGTGCCCTGTTCTAAAGCATTAAGTATAAAATATGAAGTTTTAACTTGGTGCCACTTATGAGTTGGGGGGGTGTTAAAAGTTTTGGGAACAATCACATGCTTTTGAGTAAAGGTTGGTATGGCTGCACCTACTGAATGAAAATGTGTCTTTAAATTTAAAAGGCAATTCTGTTTTTTGTTTAACTTGCTCCCTGAGTCCTGAGTTCAGTTTTTCATATTTCCTGGGCAACTTGCCCAGATTATGCGAAAGAAAAACAAAATCTCTCTGATACTGGATGGGGGAGACCCAGATTCCACAATTCAAGCTTTTTTATTTTATTTTTTATTTTTGACTCTGAGAGGCTGCTGCTTTCTGCAAATGTCCCATTGTTGTTTTTTAAACCACATTCCTTTTGATTCGACTCTGAACAGCAACTTTGTTCTGTAGAGTAACTTAACAGCGATGGAGATTTTTATCTCCAGCTGCTTTGTTTTCCGGGTGAAGGTGTTTGTGCCTGTAATTATTCACCTTTCCAGACTTTTGTTTGGGGAGATGACAGTTAATGTTGCTTTGTGGCTTTTGTTTTTCTTTCTGACATCATATTGATGAAACCTCCTTTACCTCAGATGATGCAATTGATTTGGTTTATTTATATCCAGTGAGAATTCACAGGCATAAGAGGGAATTATTCTTGCAGAAGGAGACCTCAGTTACTGCTCAGAGCTGACCAAACCCTGCCACTTGTGTGGACCAGCAAGTGGAAACAGCAGCTTTTAGTTGGAAACAAATAAAAATGGAGCTCAGTAGCATTTCTTAATATTTCTGGCATGTTCTTACTATTAAAATTCTCATTTTCCCAGGGAGATTAGGTGCAAGTCTCTGGTGTTTAAGATATAGAAGGTACTCATGTTTATGTTGTAAAAATCTGTGGTTCTTGTGTATGTTCTTCGCTTTTTTTTTATATTGATATTCAGAAAAAAAGCCTGTTTCTCAAATGTGGGTCACTGTAAGCACACAGTCTGCACGTGATAACTGGCTTATCAATAAGGTGATCGTCCTGTACTTGCCTGTCACGTTTCCTTAATTAAAGCTTTGAGAGTTGCCTCTCATGTAAATCTCTTTCTAAATGGGTAAACATCTGTCCTACAACTATAAAATGTTGGAAGGTGGTAACAAAAGGCAAGTAGAAGATCTGCTGTGGAGAATAGGTGTAACTTTTGGTAGGTGGACATTGTGGATGTGGAAAATACTTGCAGGGCTCGGGGAGTGAGTTTTTGTGTGTTGTTACCTGCTGAGGTTAGAAGCACAAATGATGTGTTTTACTTGCAAAATGAAGTGTAGAGGGATTTTATTTCAGCAGGTTTGGGGTTTTTTTTGTGTTATTGTTTTTTTTTTTTTACCGCTGAAACATCTTTGTAACCACACGAATTGAAGAGCTGGCTGTGCTCTCGATTTGCAGTGGGGGAGGAGAGGGGAAGTGGGAATTGGTATAATACTCACTTCCTTCAGAGTAACTTTGCTTTTATTTGCTTTTAACAGCACCTTTGTGTACGTCAGGAAATGGGTGTTGGGGAGGGCAGAGCTTTGGGGGGGAAGGGGTTTGAGGGTGTTGTGACCTGGGGGAGGCTGGCACTGAACAGGGAGGTTATTTGTCCTTGTGTGTGTGTGTAAGTCCTCCCCACGACCATCCATAACCTCCTCTGCCTTTGTTTCTCGTGCCAGTTTTAGGAGAAGGGGAATGTGCCCAGGTGGGTTTGAGGGAGGAGACCTGGGGAAGCAGAGAGGCCTGGCAGCAGCTCCAAGGAGCAGACCCAGTGTGGCTGGAAACTGGGCTGTGGGGACAGGAATTTGGGTATAATATCAGGGATTTAGGCTGTGATTCAGGGAATATAGGTACATTCTTGTGTGTCACCAAGCAGTGATGGGAGGGCTCGAAGGCAGAGGTGGGTGCAGAGCTCAGTGGTCTGAGAAGGGAGGCCAGGTTGGGATTGATGTCTGGGAGGAGACCTGCTGGTGGGAGAGCATGGAGAGCCCTTCCAGAGGGAAACTGGAGTGACTCTTGAGACTACTCAGAGCTCCCTGATCTTCTCATGAGCCTCACTGGAAGCACCAGGTGCCTGATTTCTCTCCAAGAAACTCTGGGCACAGAGATTTCAGCAGGCCAAAACTTCCTATACTCGTTTTGGGCTTATTTTCTGAGGTACTGCACAAAATCATGTGCTTGGAAAACCAGTTCTCCTTTCAAGGCCCGATTTTAAATTGGGTTTTAAAAGCAGAGAGTCTTGAATAAGTCAGCACAGGGAAGGATTGTTTTCAGGGGTGTCATGACCCGGGGTATAGTGTGACTGGGCGTGTTCCTTGTGCCTCCTCCAGCATCCCATCGTTTCCTCGACTTTATTCCCACTCTTCCCTCTGCTCTGTCTTGAAAAAGTTTGAATATTGGTGTAGTTGATGTGGAGTTGTGGGTGAAGCCTCCTGAGTAGTCCTGGTGCCTTTCCTCCCTCGGTGGCCTCCCGTGCACTCCTTGGGAAGCGAGGGAAGATGGGCGAGTTACGGTTACCCTGGTTTTACCTGCTTTCTGCAGCCTTTCATCTCTGCTCTGTTAATTACTGCTAACTGCTCTGGCAGTGCTCTAGTTTTAAAGGGAAAATGAAGAACATTCATTCAGTATTATCCAAAGACACACCATAAACAGTTCCACGTTGGCCTTCTAGAAGCAGCTCCTCTTGGATCTTCCCAAGTGAAGTCCAGCACAAGGGTTGTGTCTTCCTGCAGAAGGCAGGGCTGGAGTTGTACCGTGGCAGATGTGGTGGTGGAACTGGAGCAGTATCCAGGTACTCTGGCAGTTGTCTCCCAGCAGGAATTGTGGCAGAGGAGAAGCCTCTTGGTCCTGCACGTGTCCCCTCGAGTGCTGGGAATTGTCCACCCTTGGCAGGGAAACACTGAAAAAAGGGACCCGTGGGTGCTTACATTGATCTGCTGGTACTGATGGGTGGCAGCAGTTTGGGTAGAACTTGCCCACAGGGTTTGGGTCCCAGAGGTGGACAGAAAATCTGGGAGGATTCCTGGAATTACTGTCAGAATTGTCAGAATGCTCTGAAAGGCCCTCAGACTGTGTGAATGACCTTCTCTTTCCATTCTATAACCTTTCCAACTTTTCTTTGTTCCTGTTTCCTCAGAGATGCCTCACCTCCCTCTCCAATTCCCTGTTAGGAAATTCCTGATAAGTGTAATATGGCTTTAATAACAACCCAAACTTATAAACAGAGGGAGGGAATGCACTTGCAAATGTTCCTTGATGTTTTTTCCAGGGGTTGCTTGTGAAAGTAGAGATTTAATTCAGTGTTAGAGAAACCAGTGCTGTCCAGCACGCAGAGAGTTTATAAGGACCTAAATAAAATAAAAAGAATAGAGCCAATAACTTTTGGAGGTCATCTTTAAGCTACTAGAACAAAGCCTTATTCTTAGGGGAGGCTTTCCAGGCTTCCAAAGTATTTTAAATGCTGTCCACCCAACGAAAAGTGGAGCCAAGGAGGTTTGGAGTAGCTTAGCAGGAGGATTTTCTGTTTTCAAGTGAGTTTGGTAACCCGGAGGAAGAGGCATTGTCGAAGTTTTGCTTCCGTTTTCTACTTCTCTTAATTTAACTGAGCCGATGACCTGCAAATTTAGGTCATCACCTAAAACTCTCTTCAGCCTGGGCAAACTCCTGAGTGACTGCAGTCCGTGTGTGTATGTTCAGAAAGAATCATTTAGCACCAAGTGGAGGATTTTCTGCACTTTTTGCAGTTGGGTGTTTCTGAAGCTGCTGTGGTGAAGAGCCCTGGTCCCGAGTTTCCTCTGGAAGGGAAACCCACGTGTTTCTGTAGAACTGGGAGAGCCCATTAGGGACAGTCACTCCCAGTGTGTGTGTGTCTAGTGAAGGCCTTGGAAGGAGGCTGGAGTGGAGGAAGTCTTTATTCTGTCAGTCTTCCTCCCTGCTCTCCCAGGGGCGTCTTAGCTACAAGTGGAAAGTTCCCTGCAAGCTCCTTTTTTTTCTTTTCTCCCTGAGTAGTCATGTTCAGTTTTTATTTGTGGACCCAAATGGTACCTAAGAGCCATTTTCACTGAGTGTGGCCTGAACTTTTAGGCAGTGCAGATCCTTTCTCAGATCCAGAACGTGGGCAGGAGGTGAAGGGGGTGAGACTGCTCAGGTGAGACCCCCCTGCAGAGCTGCTCCAGCTCTGGGTCCCCAGCACAAGAAGGACATGGAGCTGTTGGAACCAGTCCAGAGGAGGCACCAAGATGGTCAGAGGGATGGAGCAGCTCTGCTGGGAGGAAAGGCTGGGACAGTTGGGATTGTTCAGCCTGAAAAAGAGAAGCTTTGTGGCCTTCCAGGACCTGAAGGGGCTACAAGAAAGATGGAGAGAGACTGTTTCCAAGGGCCTGGAGGGACAGGACAAGGGGGAATGGCTTCAAACTGCCAGAGGGCAGGGTTAGATGGGATATTGGGAAGAAATTCTTCCCTGTGAGGGTGGGGAGGCCCTGGCACAGGTTGCCCAGAGAAGCTGTGGCTGCCCCTGGATCCCTGGAAGTGTCCAAGGCCAGGTTGGACGGGGCTTGGAGCAACCTGGGCTGGTGGAAGGTGTCCCTGCCCATGGTAGGGGGTGGGACTGGATGGGCTTGGAGGTCCCTTCCAACCCAAACCATTCTGTGATTCTCTTGACTGTGGAAGGCCTGAGTTTTGGACCTGGTGAGGAGCCAGCCAGCTGGCCAATGTACACAGTCATTGGAAGCCACACAGAGCAAATAATTTTGGGCATGTGCTGTGAGCCTTCCCCCCATGGGAACGTGGGTTTGTTTCTCTAACTCATCTCTGACTTTTCACAAAAATTGAGGGTTTAGTACTTGGTGTTTTTCAGCTCTAATGTCTTGCCTGTGGTCCCTGTTGTGGGGAAGCACCTGGGTCTGACGCTGGGGAGCAACTGTGGTGCAGCTGGATGAGGCTGGAAACAAAACTGGCTGGGAAATTTTCCTTGCTCAACATATTAAAACTTCAGATAGTCCTCGCTTTTCCTGTAAAGTGGTGTATTAATTTGGTCATTGGGATGTGTTAATGAACAGCTACAACAAGCTTATGCAAATTTATGTGAAATTAGAGAATTGGCATATCAGGCAAGAGATCAGGGCAACTTTTTATTATTAAATTGGCATTGAAGTATCTTATGAAGATGCTAAATAACTTCAGCAGTAAAAAGAAAATAAAATAACTGTTGCTCTGGCAGCACAGCCTGTGCTGAGGGTTATTTGAATGTTATTTAAAAAGGCATTTAAAAACACTGACACCTTCAGTGGTAAAGAAAGAGGGTGAATGACCAAAAACTTGAAGGCAGGTGGAAGGTGGTTGCAGTGTACAGGAATGAAGTGTCTTGGGTTATTTCTCTTAACTTGTTTGCTCTAGTTGAGTTAAGCCCTGGCTTGCTCTGACAGTCAGTGTAGAACTGCTCTGTGTGTGTGGGTTAATTTTTATCCATGCTCTTGAAAGGGAAATGGGAATTGCTAACACTGGAAATCACCTGGCTCATTTGGAAATGCACTTCTGGGAAAGTAGGTTTCATATACACCAGGGAAGTGCCTTTCTTCAAATCCAAGGTTTTCAGGGAAGCAGTGGGGTTTCTTTAGCTACTGGGAGTTTTAGCATATGGAGATTTGTTCCCATCAAGCCCTGTCTGTGTTCCATGTTATAGTTCTAATTTGTCATTTTTAACACCCCTGAGCTGGCAGTAGAAGCAGTAAAAACTGTTTCATAGGTGTAGCTCGGGGACTGTAATGATGAAGTTGGTGAGCTGCTGGCACTGAGGAATAGGTGTTTTCAGGGCCAGGCCTTTCATGGAGGCCTGAAAGGATTCTGGTGTGCTCGTGGATATACTGAAAGATGGGAACAGCTGTTACAAACAGGCATTATAAGAAAGATATTAAGCTATTAGAGAGTGCCCAAAGGAGGGCAATGAAGATGGTGAAGGGCCTTGAGGGGAAGCTGTGTGAGAAGTGGCTGAGGGCACTTTGTCTGGTCAGCTGGAGAAGAGGAGACTGAGGGGAGACCTCATTGCAATTACAACTTTTTCAGGAGGGGCAGAGGAGGGGCAGGGACTGAGCTCTGCTCTGCGGGGAGCAGGAACAGGACCCAGGGAATGGCTGGAGCTGTGTCAGGGCAGGTTTAGGTTGGATCTCAGGGAAAGGTTCTTCCTCCAGAGGGTGGTTGGCACTGACCAGGCTCCCCAGGGCAGTGGGCACAGCACCAAGGCTGCCAGAGCTCCAGGAGGGTTTGGATGATCCTCTGGGGCACAGGGTGTGGCTCCTGGGGATGGTCCTGTGCAGGGCCAGGAGTTGGACTTAATGATCCTTTGGGGTCTCTTCCAACTTGGCATATCCTGTGATTAACTTCAGGAGATCCTGAGGACCAGCTTGTGTGCTGCTGCTTCTGTTCCCACCCTCCTGGTGCCCGAGTGGCTCCAGGGAGCTCCAGGCTGGGGCTCTGGGAGGAAGGCAGGGATCGCGTCCACGAGCCTCGCTGCCGTTACCTGTCTCGTTCGGTTTATTTTCCCTCAAGTGCAGTTCCTAACTGTGTCTTTTCCCCTTCCCTCGTGCAGGCTGCCCTCGGGAGAGGCAGTGGGAGGCAGTGGAGCTGGCCTCGGCACCGGGAGAGGCTGGACTTCCCGTCTCTCTGTGCTGAATGGCTGCGATGGCGCCCGCTCTCACTGACGCAGCAGCCGAAGCTCACCACATCCGATTCAAGCTGGCTCCCCCGTCCTCCACCTTGTCACCTGGCAGTGCCGAGAGCAACGGCAACGCCAACAACATCCTCCTGGCTGCCAACGGCACCAAAAGGAAAGCCATTGCTCCGGAGGATCCCAGTCTAGATTTCCGAAACAACCCAACGAAGGAAGAGCTGGGCAAGCTGCAGCCGCTGGTGGCCTCTTATCTCTGCTCGGATGTAACATCTGTCTCTTCAAAAGAGCCTCTGAAGCTGCAAGGAGTCTTCAACAAGCAGACAGTCCTTAAATCTCACTCTCTCTTATCTCAGTCCTTCTTGAAAACAAGTGATCTGTTGGGGAGGCAACCGGTGTTGGAATTCACTTTGGAGAATCTAAAAACAATGAGTACTAATAGCCAGCCACCTCTCCCACAAGCACCTGTAAATGGCTTGGCCAAGAAATTGGCCAAAAGTACCAATTCAGACCATGAAAACTCTAGTTCTCTGAATGGTGGGAAGTGTGCTCCTCCTTCTGCTGCCCTCCAGACTGTTGACTATAATACAGGAGGTTCTGAGCTGGGGGACTTGAAGACCGGGTTGACCAATTGCACTCTTCCACACAGAAGCCTTGATGCAGAGCACACGACTCCCTTTAGCAATAATAGCACTGCAAATAAATCTTCCCTTAATTCCACAGAGCAGCAGTGGGTGCTCGAGGGCGGCAGTGGAGAGACCCGGTTGCCCGGTGTCGCGAGTCGCTCCGACTTCGGGAGCAGCAAGTTGGAGGAGCAGAAACCTTCCCTGTTGGCTGGTCACCACAGCGCCCTCGACTCCGAGATGAGGACGAGGGCGCTGCTCCGGCGGCAGGCAGACATCGAGAGCAGGGCCCGCAGGCTGCAGAAACGCTTGCAGGTGGTGCAGGCGAAGCAGGTGGAGAGACACATCCAGCAGCAGTTGGGTGGCTTCTTGGAGAAAACTCTGAGCAAGCTTCCAGCTTTGGACCCGCTGAGGCATCGGAGCCAGCTGATGTTGACCAGGAAAGCAGAAGCAGCCTTGAGGAAAGCTGCGAGCGAGACAGTTACTTCAGAAGGCCTGAGCAACTTCCTGAAGAGCGATTCGATATCGGAGGAGCTGGAGAGATTCACGGCCAGTGGAATGGCCAACCTGAGGTGCAGCGAGCAGGCGTTTGACTCGGACGTCACCGAGAGCAGCTCGGGAGGAGAGTCGGACGTTGAGGAAGAGGAACTGACCAAAGCAGACCCGGAACAGCCCCATGTACCACTGTAAGTAGCACTCGTGCTTGTTTACTTCTGCTGATGGGGGAGCAAAGTAGATCTGTGGGTTTTGTAGGAACGCTAAATTTTGGATGGTCTCGGATCAGAGAATTGTTGGAGCTGGTGTGGTGTGATTTGCAGCACGTGCAGCACTGAAGATAAAATTCCTCATGCATATTGGAAATAGCCTTTGGTGTTTGTGGAGCAGCAAGTCCTGGAAATACTGGCTGGCTGGAGTGGTGTGAGCTGCAGATACAAACCCGGAATGCCATAAACACATTCTTTCCAAGATGTGTTGGACCTGTCCTCTGAAATTAAATGTTTGCTGTTTTGCAGTGGGAATATTTGTAGTAAATCTGTTGTGTAAAGTAAGGCCAGTCTGAATATCAGTACCTGGCAGTATATTTGTGACTCGGGAATTATTTTATTTGTTAAGTGGACTGGCTGGAAAAAAAAACAAACCTCTGAAAGGATTTGGTCCAAGTGCCAGGGGAAGTGTGAAATGTGTTCTCCTCTTGAATGTGGGAAATTATTGCTGGGAATTTTCATCTTGGCTGTGAGTTGCATTAAACGATGACAACAGCTTCATAATTATGTTGTTAACTGGATGCTGTTTGCATAAGTATTAGGTGTCAGTTTGTCTGTGGAGGAGGAAGATCCTTGTCAAGGCAAAAGGTCTTGAGACAGGTCAAGGAAGAAGGGAAATTTTTCTTCCAAACCCCAGAATTTTCCAGTATTTCACACAAATCTCTTAAAAGGCCATATTCTGTGTGTAGTCTGTGTGAAATCTTGCTTGCATCAGTAGATGATCTCTTCCACCCTGATGGACCTATTGAACCGAGACCTCAGTCTGTGAAGTATCGCTACGGTCGACAAAAAGCTCCCTGCAGCAGGCACAGGGGTCCTGGTTGGAATGCTGATGGCTTTCCCATCAGGGCTGGAAATAGTCACCAGGGCTTTCACATCCCTGCTCTGCTCTGGGTTTGTTCAGATCTCTGTGGAGAAATAACCGAGTGGACTCAGAGACCTGTTGTCCAGAGCAGGTTAATGGCTGCTCTGTGACACACATTTTACTGAACTGGGTAGATATGAACAGTGTGGGCACTTGGGAACTTCAGCCCCCTCCAAGCACACACTCATATGGATGAGTGCTGATAACCAGATGTTACAGCTCTTGGATATTAAATTCCCACTCAATGTCACATCGTGTTTTGGGATGGGGGCACAGGGTGAATTTCTGCATGTGAAGCCTTAGATGTGGCGTGAGTTCGGGTTTCTCCCAGTGCAAAGCTGGTAGCTGAACATGTGATCCCTCCTGGCTGGACATAAAGGGGTTCTTGTGCTGTTAGAAACAAGAGTTTAGTAACTTTATTCCTGATTTATAACATCCACAAACCTACCATTGGGATTACTAGCAAAATTGCATTTATAAGTCTTGTAGTAGCTATTGGAGGAGACATTTGATTAAAAATCTGTTCAAAATAATATTGAATTTCCCCTATTTGTGGGTTTCACGGCTTCACGTGTTGTCTGGCAAAGTGAAATTTCTTCGCCACTCCTCTTAATCCCAAGAGGAAGTGTGGTATTCAGAGACACGATGCGTGAAATTCTTTGCTGACTTTTCCGCCCTCTGCGTTCGTCATGCCTTCACGTCCCCAGTACCCTTAAAAAGCCAAAGATTGGAAAGCTCATAAAAAGACTGATCCCTCTATTGTCTCTGGGTTCAGAAGCTGGTGTGTGTGCACGCTGGCATCTAGGCCAGGCCCACCAAACCTCGTTTAAAGTTGGTGCCTGTGGGTATTTAGTAATTAGCAGCCCCGGCATTGACCGTCCTGTTGGATGAGTGCTGTGACATTGGGGCTCTGAGCTCTGCCATTGCCAGGGCTCAGTGTGTGTTGGTGCTTGTTAGAGACTCAGGTCGACCTTAAGGGCTGGTACAAGCCTCTGAGTGCATCTAAACCTCATTCTTTTCCAATAGTGCTGAGAGGCAGGAAGGGGAAGAGCCGAGTGTTCCACTGGGAAGCCGCCCTGGGCCAGCTGATTGTACAGAGCCATTGTACCTTGGTGTGAGTGCAGAGCCTGCTCAAGGAGGGCTGGATCTTGCATCTTGTAGAATTTATTTAGTAGAAGGAAGACTTGAACTCTGACTAATTTTGGTAGTGAGATGGAACATCTTAAGTGTGTAATGGAGATATTCCAAAGCACCCGGATGTGTTCCTGTGTAACCTGGGTTGGACTGGATGACCTCCAGAGGTCCCTTCCAACCCTGACTATTCTGTGATTTTGTAAACTTCTGTCTCATTCCACAGTCACCATCCCTTGGATCTGTATTGCATCTGGGTGCCTTTGCCTTCCCCCAAAAAACTGCTGCTTCCTCCTACACCTTCAGTGAGAGTTGTGCTGCAGTTTTCCAAGCCCACTGGCACTGAGGGGCCATGTCACCAACTGCCTCTGGGATTCGAGTAGGAGCAGGCAAAAGAAACAAAGACTGCTTACATCATGCTTAGATAAGAGCTGACCTTTGAGTTTTTCTGGCGTGGTGGCATTCCAGAATCAGTATCTGGTCAAGGACAGACTTTGAAGCGTTTGTACTGTTCTGACCTGCCTGATCTCGGCTATGGAGCAGCATCTCCCTGAGGAATTACATCTTCCCAGCAGCGTTAGGGGTGTATCAGAGCCTGGCAGGTCCTTTTAAAGCACTCCCAGATGTGCTGCCCAGGAAGGTGCCGTCACTCCGGTGCATAACCAGGCCATGGTTAATGCATAAACAAAGCAGGGAGGTGTTTGTTCCACCTTTGGGAAGCCCTGCCAGCCATGGGCTGGGTTTAACAAGGTGCTGCTGGTTCTCAGGCAGCCGATGGGGAAGGCAGGTGTGTGCAGGCAGGGTTGGGCCGTGCTGTCCTTGGGTTTGTGTCCATCCAGCACCACCACGTTGCACTTGAGCTGCTCTCGGGTTGGTAACACAGCTCTGCCTCGGCCGAGATCCCCGTCCATGCTGCTCCAACAGTGTGAGAGGTGCAGAGGAGGATTGGGAGGAGGCAGCTTTGCCTCTGCTCGGAGGTGAGGAGGGCAGGTTGGAGCCTTCCCTGTGGAGAATCCCAGCTTCTTTGGCTGGGTGCGACTGGAGGCAGGAGCTGTCTGTGACTGTGAAACCTGTGTGACTTTGAAAGGGCCCACGTGCCCTTTTGGGGTGGGGATGCCCTGGCACAGGGTGCCCAGAGAAGCTGTGGCTGCCCCTGGATCCCTGGAAGTGTCCAAGGCCAGGTTGGATGGGGCTTGGAGCAACCTGGGCTGGTGGAAGGTGCCCGTGGCAGGGGGTGGAACTGGATGAGCTTTGAGGTCCCTTCCAACCCAAACCATTCCTTGGTTCTGTGCTGCTGTCAGTGTGGTGGGATCAGGAAGTGCTGTTTGTGAAAGGTGGCTTGGAGCAGGGCATGGAATTCCTCCCAGTGCCCGAGGGCTGCTGGCTGGAATCTGGCTTGTGTGGCCAAGTGATGGTTTAGCAAGTCATCAGAGAGAGTCCTGGTGTTTCTGTGGCCCTGTGTTAATACATGTAAATAGGAAATATGTCATATGACTGGTGCATCTTTATAGCAGTTGCTTTTTTCAGACTGGTTGGTTCTTTGGTGTTCTTGTGTTTGCCTGTAGACAAGTTTCATCAGAATTTGTGAGTTATTTTTGGCTGATTAGTTACCTGTGTCAAACAGCAACACAGGCATGAGCTGGTGAGAGGTGGGTGATTTAGTCTCTAATCCTCAACTTCAGTCTGTACCATGGAAAAATTTTCTGAAAAGGTAGTGAAACCAAATATTTAACTGGGACTTATCTTTTAGCTCAGGTTTCTTATCTGGAAAGTCACTGGTTGGTTGGCAGTTGCACCAACCTGCTGAGAGGGAACTGAAGTTCCTAGTGACCAACTTCTCACACCTCTGACTTCCCACAGGACCTTTTCCAGGGGTCAGGCAGTACCTCCAGTGTTCAGTTGTGGTTGTTACGATGCCTATGGCCACGATGCCTTTAATTATTCCCGTGCACTTTAATTATTCCCATTTACTGGTGGGAAATCCGAGCACCTTCTGCACTTTGGTGTTGCAGTGAATCACTTCTCAGCCCGTGTGTTGTCTCCTCCCTGTGCTGCGTCACGTTGTGCTGCCGGGATTTCAGAGTTGCTGGGCTTGGAGTAGTAATTAAGATTTCTCACAAAGAAGTGCTTTTCCCAGCACTCATTTCCAAGGCCTATGTTGGAGAGGGATGCACATGGCACTTGCATTGGGGGTTCTTTGAGGGGTGGTCACAGTTGGTGCATCAGCTGACTGAGAAATGGGGTTTAGAAATTCTGGGTTTTCTCCCTCGATCATGTTTTTGAAGCGAGAGTGTGATAATAAAGCCCATACCTCAAGGGCAATTAGATAGTATTTCTCAAATCTGTGACTTCATGGGACTGTAATTCAGATGGCAAATCCCACACTGTAATGCAGATGGCAAATCCCACGCCGTGGGGACTAAGGAAGCTTTTCCTACTGGTCAGAACCACATTTTGCTGAATGATTTATGCAGAGCAATCCTAAAAGTTTATCTTACTCTTTATTTCTTTTTCAGTTACCTGCTTGATTTTTTTGGGCTGTTTTTCTTGTTTACTTCTACCTTTGCTCATAGGTGCTGAGGTCAGCATGGTGCTTAACTATATTTTTCAGCTATTTATGAAAACTGGCATATGCTGTACCTGAATTGCTGTAATCCAGGTGCTGGTCAGGAGAGATGTCCCTTAAGCCTCTCTCAGTTGGGAAGAGAGAGCGAATCCTGAAGTGTTCTTGCTTTGCATTTGAAAGCAGAACAATAGAGCAGTTCATTGTTGAAAAATGCTTAATCAGGTATCAGTAAGTAGGACACTCCAAGTCCCTCTTGCTTTTAAGAAAAGAGGGTGAGTGAGAACAGGGTTGGTTATTTCTTGAAGAGGTGCTGGTCATAGTACACCTTTTATAGACATAGGGTGTCTGATAAGTTGTTCCTGACTTTTATCAGATCCTCGTGCAGCCCTCGCTGGAGTTGTGGCAGGGAGGTTTGGTGGGTTTGAGGTAGGTACATTTCCATCCACAGAACTTTGGAAAAGGCAGTGTTGTTCTCTTTCATCCAAGAGAGAGTTTGATGGTTTGGTTTCAATTTATCTTTTTAGGCTAAAATCATATTTGTTCGTGGGAAGGAGCAGAAGGGAACCATGGAAGTGTTCCAGGCCAGGTTGGACGGGGCTTGGAGCAACCTGGGCTGGTGGAAGGTGTCCCTGCCCATGGCAGGGGTGGAACTGGGTGGTCTTTAAATTCCCTTCCCACCCAAACCAGTCTGGGATTCTGTGATCCATCACTCCATGTTGGGTCACACATGCAAGGAATAACGTTGGCTTTGGGTGCTGTGGTTCAAGAAAACACTGGAATTTGGTGTGTGGGGTGTTGATGCAGACAGAGCGTCTCTGGCAGATGCCCTTGGTGCTCTGGAAGGGTGTTGGGTTGTTCTGTTTGCAGTCAGGTCTTCTTTCCCTGTTTCTTGGGTTGTGCTGAGCTGGTGTGTGGAAGATAATGTGGAGGACTGGGAATGATTTGGTGTCTGGCACTGCCAATAAACTGCTCTTTGTCTCTGTAGCCCTCACCCAGTGGGGCAGCAAGTAAGAACAGGCTGTAGTTCAGATGTTTTTAGGACTTGTGGGTGACACTTTGGATAGGGTTGTATAAATATTTACTTTACTTTTCATTGGAAAAAGCCTGTCAGAGCATCTGAAGCAGCAGAAACAAATTTTTCTGTGAAGTTTGTGAATGTGAACTGACATTAAAAACCCGACGTGGTGCTTGTGTGTCTCCTGTGGAATTGGAGTTGGTGTTTGAGCGAGGGAAAGGGGCCCCGTTTAGAGCTGATCTCCAGTGCTGAAGGCTAATATACCACTGTGGGGGATGGGGAGAGACTTACATTGTGTTACACCAGCGTCTGGGAGCAGCCACAGCTCAGAACTGCGTTTTTATTCGTGCTAATACTGCCACAAGACCAAAAACTACTGCATGGCTGAGATTAGAATTTCTGCATGGCTGAGATTAAAACTGAAGCAATGGCAAACGTGGAATTCCTTAAAGAAGAGCTTGTAAAGGTACTCCCAGGTGTCTTCCTGAAAGATTTGGGTTCCATTCTGCAGTGAGATGGGCTTCCCCCCCCTCCTTTGTTCTCTCCTCCAGCAGATCCGTTCTGGTTGCACTGGCTCGGCAGCACCAGACTTCCAGCTGGGGGAAAATGTTTTCCTTGCTAAACTGGCACTACCCCAAGAGCTTTTTCCACGGAGCGTGTTTTGGGCACACCCTGGATGTGGGACGTTTTGCAAGTGTCTTGTTTCAAAGGCTGGGAGAGCTTGGGTGGCTTTGCTGGGCCGTCCTCAGATAAAATGCTTTAGGTAGGAGAAAACTTGGAAAATTGACTTAGTTTTGGTTGCTGGATTTCAGAACGAAAGAAAGGACTTGAAAATGTAAATAGGTGAAGGCCTGTGTATTGACTGGGAATTCAGCTGGGAGATGGAAAGAGGAACATGAATTGCTGTTGGGTTTGCTGCAGTTGCCCTTCACATCTCTGGAGCCAAGTGGGGATGGTTCAGCTCCCCACCTCACTCCGAGCTGTCTCTGGTTGTGGCTCTGCATTTGAAAGACTTGCTTTCACTTGAAGTACTGAAATGGTTTCCTTAAGTAACATCCAGCTCTTTTTTCTTCCTTTTTTTTTTTAAATTTTTTTTCCCCTCTATTTCTTCTCACCCCCCTGTGACCTTCCCTGTGATAGGGTTACTTTCTGGAATGCCTGCTCCAGCTTTGACCTCGGCACTGAGCGAGCTATTTATGGGCAGGGTACCTGGCACAGGCACTCCGAGTTAAGGATTTGCTCCTGGTGCCTGGGACTTTCCTGTAAACCTGTGATTTCACTGCGTTGCATCAGCAGGCAGGGGGATGATGCTCTGGAGAGAGAGAATATTTAAAAGGGCACAGACAGTCAGAGTCTTGTGCTCTCGACACCTTCACTCTGCCGCTTTCACATCCACGTGACGATGACGGGGTGTCTCAAAAATTTCGCTGCAAACTGGTCGTGTTGAGGGTGGTTTCCCTAATTCCTGCCCCTCCCCAAAGCCAACCTTCAGCTTTGTGCCCAGACCTGCCTGTCCCAGCCGCTGGCCGTGGCAGGGAGGTCACCCCATGATGTGTTTAAAGCTCCTGTGTTGGTTGTGAGCCGCCAGGTTAGCGAAGGTGAAGCCCTTGGCAGATGGCTGTTTGCTCCCTGATGCTCCTGTGCAACCACGATGTCTCAGCTGCAAAACGAGATGTTCCCTGTGATAGTGGTGGCAGAGCTGGGCTGGCACATCCCGTGACGCTCCCGCTTCGGAGGCACATTAATTTGTGCTGCCTTATGAATGAGCACAGGGTGCTCCCTCCACAAGTGTGTGATTCTCCAAGAGGCCCAGCCCATTTTAAAGAGTCAGAGCTCCCTTATCTCTTAAATCTGTGCATCCTGGCTGTTAAATACATTCACAGAGCCGTAGAATGGTTTGGGTGGGAAGGAACCTTAAAGCTCATCCAATTCCACCCCCCTGCCATGGGCAGGGACACCTCCCACTATCCCAGGTTGCTCCAAGCCCTGTCCAACCTGGCCTTGGACACTTCCAGGGATCCAGGGGCAGCCACAGCTTCTCTGGGCAACCTGTGCCAGGGCCTCCCCACCCTCACAGGGAAGAATTTTTTCCTAATCTCTAATCTAAACCTACTTTCTGTCAGTGTGAAGCCATTTCCCCTTGTCCCATCACTCCAGGCCCTTGGAAACAGTCTCTCTCCATCTTTCTTGTCGTCTCCTTCAGGTCCTGGAAGGCCACAATTAGGTCACCCTGAACCTTCTCTTCTCCAGGCTGAACAATCCCAGCTCTCCCAGCCTTTCCTCCCAGCAGAGCTGCTCCATCCCTCTGGACTGGCTCCAGCAGCTCCATGTCCTTCCTGTGCTGGGGACCCCAAAGCTGGAGGCAGCTCTTCAGGGGGGTCTCACCTGAGCAGAGCAGAGGGGCAGAATCCCCCCTCCCCTGCTGCCTGTGCTGCTCTTGAGTTCTCTCCCACTTTTGCAGTGGAACAGTCAGAGGAGTGAGAGCACAGGGGTAGTTTTGACACAGATTCACTGCAGTGTGAGATGTCTGCTCGGTCAGCACCGAGTTTCAGCGAGTTTTGAATGTCATTTTGCTGCTCAAAAAGTGCCTCCTGGCTGGGTGGGTTTGTGAAAAACGACTTCATTTGGCTGCTGGCTTAATGAAACATTCAGTAATTTAAAACAGTGCAAAAAATACACCTCCCACTATAATAGTGACCTTTTATTTATATTGGGCTCAAAACATTTGATCATCAAATTACCCAAATAGAGAACTAAGGAGGATCAGGGTTCTCCTTGTGCAGCAGAGCTTTAGGCTTTTGTGACATTTTAGCAGTTTCCATAGTAACACATAACGATGTTGTAAGAAATGTTGCAGGAATTTTATTTGTCTAAGGGAGGACTTTAAAATATTAATGGCAGGCAGTGTGAACTGGGGGGAAGTGAGCCTGATGTGAGGCAGAGGGAAGGGATTTGATGGAGTGCCCAGAGCGAGCAGCCCTCCGTGGATTGAATTGGTCTTGGCCAGCAAACAGGAAAAAAAGAGAGCTCCAGTCATCTCGGGAATATTTGCCACAATATTTCCTCTCTGCTGCTACAGGTGAAGCTTTGGGAATATTCTGCTGTTGTTTGTTCTTCAGGTCCAGGTAAGAAATATTTTATCTCTGATAAAATCCAAAAAGATTTGGAGCTGTTGCCCTGTTGGTGTTCATGGGGGGCTCTGAGCTTAGTTGAGATAAAATTGGATGTCTTCATTTAGAAGCCTTTGAGGCAGCTCACGGGCTCTACAGGCAATCTGCAATTCCTGAATTCCCTGGTGGCTCCCACTTAATGCCCAGTGTTGAGCTTGGGCTGATGAAGTTGCATTGCATTAGCAAATTCAATCTGCTCTTGAGAGAGAACCAAAGGGGGTTTATGTAGATGCAGTAGACCTAAATCACAAAAAAAAAAAAAAAAAAAAAAGGAGGTTTCTTGGAGAAAAAGGGTTTAGAGAGGGATGTTTATGTGCACATAATAAATATGTGGGTATATATTAAATATGAGTTGTGGGTCAGCAGCTGTGCTCCCAGCCCTGTATTCCCACCCAGTTATGTGACTGGAGGCCCTGGAGGGCAGTGAAAAGCACTGTGATTTAGATGACTTGGCAATTAAATCACCTGTAGAAACCCAGCAAGAAATTCCCACTTTCCAGACTGGCACAAAAGTCTTACTTCTATATATCTTATCTGTGGTTTTTGGTTATTGAGATAGATATTTAATCTTTTTATTGTTAAGTTAGGAGTTAAGTCTTCTGAGCTTGTGGCAGCTTGTGACCAGGAAGCTGCCATGGGCAATGTCCTCTGGATGGAGCCTGAGTGCCCTCTGGATGGAGCCCATGGATGGCTGGAGGGTCCAGAGGGTCCTGTGCCCTCTGGATGGAGCCCATGGATGGCCAGAGGGTGATAATTCCCAAGTTTGGGAGTAGTGACAGCCCATTCTGCCCTGCCCTTGTCCTCTGGCTGCTTCAGACCTTGACTAGTAGTTAACACATTTCTTGTACCCATTTCACTTTGGAGAGGACCCCTTTTTTTCCTGCAGCAGTGGCTCCCAGTCCTGGCTCGTTGCTGGGCCCAGGGATGTTGTTTTCCTGCTCCTCCTCTTCTGTGCTGGCACTGAGTGATGAGCAGCTCCACTTCCAGGGGTGTGTGTGCCTCGGGAAGTTGGTTCTCACTGGGTTGCAGGAGGAGTTATCAAATCATAAACTCAGTGCTTTGCACCCTGGATTTTTTTGGGATTCTGCATTCCAGGCAGCCAAAGCCCAGTGTGCTGCTGTCCCCACAGTGCCTGAGCAGTGCTTGAGCAGGAGGTTCCTGTGCTCAGAGGTGGCCTCTGTGTGCCTTGTGCACTTCCCTGAGCCCTGGTAAGAAGCTGGAAAACAGGGCACATCCCTCTGTGTCCGCACAGGGAGCAGGGCAGGAGTGTGTCTGATCCAGAGGGGAGAGCTGAGCAGGGCACAGGTGGCTCTGAAGGTGCTTTGGTGCTCCAGGATCTTGGCTCTGCTCCGACAGAATTCTTTCCTGTGGTCCCAGCTCGTGATCCGTGTGGTTTGGTGTGGAGAGGTGGTGGCTCTCTGTGTTCCTGGTGGCTCTTTTCCTTTGCTGGAATCCCACATCCCAGTGGTCAGGGGAGATTATTTCTGTTCAGCAGCCATTGCTATTCCTGGGCTGGGACAGTCGCAGGCATAAAAATTGCAGCAGCTAAATCTGCCCGGTTTTGTGTGAATTGGAGCCCTTCTCCATGTGACTTCTGCTATTCCAGTGCTGGCTATTTCAAAAAAATGAGACAATCAGCCTTCTGTGGGTCTGCATTTTGAATGCAGAACACTTGCAGGGCTCTTGCTCCATGTATGCAACATTTTGTGGTGGTGGCTTTTTACTGCCTCAGACTAAAACAAGAAAATGATTCTCTCTCTGCTCCTTCCATGTTGTAGGGACCTCTCCTGCCATTAGCAGAGATTTCTCAAAGTCAAAGGCAAGGTGCTGTTTATACTGAGACAGCAGAAAATAATGTGAAGAAACCAACCACATTAGAAAATCTCTCAAGGCATTAACCACTTCTCCTGTGTCAGGGCGGATTAAATTGATGCAGATTAATTTTCAAGCATTTTTCATTGTAATAGACACAGCTGAGTGTCATCTAATGACTTCTTCAAGGTTTGTTGTGCATATATTGGTCAAAACCTTCCCATTTTAAATCAAATAAATCTGTTTGAGTAGTAGCCAGCCACTTAAAGAAAATTCCTCAGTGTGATGATTCATATTGTGCCTAAAGACAGCTTTCCATATTCAGCCCTTGCTCACTCCCCCCCTACCATCCCCCTCTCCCTGCCTCTGGAAATGGGCAGGAAGCCCAAAACCAGCTTAACTCTTAGTTATTTAAACCTATTTTTAATAAGTGATACCTGCAGAAAAGTCTTACCTGAAGCCTTTAATTGACATGGTGTTGTGTATTAGATCTTAACTCGGTTTATGAAGTGTGTAACTGCTGGTTTTTCTTTTTTTTATCTGCTTTTTTCTGAACATGAGCTGTTCTTTGAGTTCTTACTAACAGGGTGAAATTACATCTGTCTCCAGTTACAGCAGTTCTGTGCTCCTTCACTCTTTTGTGTGAATCTTTGACTCCTCAGACGTGCCCTAGTGCCCCTCCTCTCCCTCTGCATCACCTCTCCTGTGTATTCATGGCCAGGCTTTTTAATAGAAAGAGTTCTAGTTCCTTTTGCAGCCAATTCTCCTGTGTGCTCACTGTTGAGGTAGTATTTATTTTCAAAACAGTATCCTCTGAGGATAGAGAGCTTTCATAACCCATCCTGGTTGTCATGGCACAGCTCTGCCTTTTTTTTCCCCCCTCTTTTGCTCTCAGAACCAGCCGTGCTTTGGTTATGTTAAACTCCTGAAACCAAACGCCTTCCAGGCTGGGTACAGGTAAGCCCTGATCAGATTAACTGCTCTGCAAATTGAGTTGATTATTGAACAGATGTTTTCTTGTGCTTGAGCAAGTGAATTTATGTACCAGGACAAGGTGCTCCTCTCTGATGAATTAAAGGGAAAATTACTTGATTCAGCCTTTCAGGGGCTTTGTGAGGAACAAGTGAAAACTATCACAGAATCTCCTGAGTTAGAAGGGACCCACAAGGATCATCAAGTTCCAACCCCTGACCCTGCACAGATACCCCAACAATCCCACCCTGTCCCTCAGAGCATTGTCCAAACCCTCCTGGAGCTCTGGCAGCCTTGGGGCCGTGCCCACTGCCCTGGGGAGCCTGGTCAGTGCCAACCACCCTCTGGGGGAAGAACCTTTTCCTGAGATCCAACCTGACCCTGCCCTGGCACAGCTTCACTCCATTTATATCCCTGGGCAGCAGAGAGCAGAGATCAGTACTTGCCCCTCCACTGCCCCCGAGGAGGAAGCTGCACACCCCAAAGAGGTCTCCCCCCAGTCTTCTCTCCACTTGAATTTTGAACATGCATATGAATTTTCTCCTGCTTATATCCAGAGTTTCTTTCCCCTTTGCTCCCTCCCTCTCCCCCAGGGGCAGTAGTTGTGTGTTTACCATCTCCTCTGCTTTATGTCCCGTGGGAATTCCTGCAGCAGAGCTGCTTCTGGACCAAGCTTTGCCCTCTGCTCGTGTCGATGGCTGGGGGCACAGGAGCTCTAGTTGTCCTGCACCCACTTCCCTTCATTCCTTCCTTTTTCCATCCTTCCCACAACTTCAAAGGCTGCAATCCAAAAACTTGGTGGTGCCCAGCGATGTGGCTCCTGGAGAGGGGAAGATGAGTCGATTCTGAGAATTTTATGGGTGTTTCCTTCGTTGTTGTCACGTCTGTGAAGGCTCTGGTTGTAAATTCCCAGCAGCTTTTAGTTGGGACACTTGGAGCAAGTGGTGAGTGCAGGACTCCAGCAGGGACAGAACCTCTGCAGCCCCTCGTGGCCCTAATGAGGTGGTCCCTGCTAATGAGGGTCTGGGGCTGGAGCTGAGTGTTACTGGGTGAATCTGCTGGAGGAATCCTCTCTTTATTGTTTCCCTCTGATGTTGCAGCATTCCTCAAAACCCCTTTCATCTACTTCTTGTCTGCTTGTTAACAACCATCTGCATGCAGAGCACTTGGCTACTTTCAATCTTTGCCTTATATAATTGAAACTTTTTCCCCTCCTCCTTTTGGAGCTTTCTAGTAGGATTTTTTTTTTTCCCCTCTCTGATGTAGGTGTTTGAATTTTTCAGCCAGTCAAACTAGTACACAGAGTGAGCTTCCTGTTCTGGGCTTGCTGTAGTTGCCTTCCTGGAAAATAAAAATACTTAGTTTTACTTAACTTTCTCCCTAACAGACCTAACAGATTTTTCTTGCACTGTGGACTCTTCATCCCTGGAAGTGTCCAAGGCCAGATTGGACAGGGCTTGGAGCAACCCAGTCTAGTGGAAGGTGTCCCTGCCCATGGCAGGGGGTGGGACTGAAGGATTTTTATGTCCCTTCCAACCCAAGGCTGATGATCTTCAAGGTCCCTTCTGTGATTCTATAAAACTCTGTAATTTTTCTTCCAGTTTGTGAGACTGCAACCAAAGTTTTCAAGAAAACATATCCAGAAAATCCTCTTCTCCATTTTTTCCCATTTTTTTTGTTTTCTTTTTTTCTTTTTTTTGGTTTTTTTTTTTTTGGTTGGTTGGGTTTTTGTTTGTTTTTTTGGGTTTTTGTTGTTGTTGTTTTTTTGTTGTTTTTTTTTTTTTTTTTTTACTCTCTGGTCCTACAGAAATCAACTGGAGTTTTAAAATGAGTTGGATGCTCATGGCTCAGCAGTTGGGGATTTTTTCAGATGAGGAATAGTGGGATGTGTGTGCTCCTGTCCTCATTGCCCTTGGGAACTGCTGACCTGGTACAAATGGGAGTATTAATTGAAGTAATGGAGCTCTCCTGGGTTTCACTTCATTTCTGAGAGTAACTTGTCCAAAAACATCTTGGTTTATTTATTTAACTGATGCTTGGGGAGATAAAGGAGGTTCTGAGAATCTGTGATTATCTACTTAGCCCTGGCTTATGCTGTTGTGTCCGAGTGCCTGGAGCAGACAGGTACCTCCCCTCCTCCTCCTCCTCCCTGCCACGAGAGCAGCAGCTGCTCAACTCCCCCCAGCATTAATCATCTCCATCGAACCCCTGATCAGTTTTTAGGGCAGAGAGCTCAGTGGAAAAGTGTTGTCTTGCTTCGCAGGGATGTCCTGGAGAACGTAGAAATCCATGCAGAAATCTCCCTTTTTCAATCACTAGTTGCCTGCTAAAGCTGTGTGATGTCACTTTTAAAGTCCTGGCATTTAATGCAGGAGATTGTACAGTAATTTCAGAGGGATGTTTCCCCTTTGTACCAAGGTCTTTTTTTTTATTCAGGTTAAAACATCCCACCCTCTCTAGTACTCGTGAACTCCCTTCCAGCTGAGCTACAATGGCTGCATTATCATTCTAGTTCTTACCACAGCTTGTTCCAGCTCCTCTAATGAAAAAAATTTGTCATATCTCTTCCAAAGCTGGGAATCCTCGAGGTCTGAGGAGGTGCAAATGTGTCATAGTTTGGCTGCTGAGCTCGCTTGGCCCCTCAGCCCCTCCGAGGCTGCGCAGGGCTGGACTCTTTGTTTCTGGTACAATGACTTTTGTGTTTGCTTTCGTTGTGAAACTCTTGGCTTCCAAGTTTTTGAATGTGTTTGAAAACGTCCCATGTGTTCTACTCTTCCTTCTGTCCTGTGCAAGTAAAGTTGGCACGAGGCAGGAAAGGTCCCAGAGCAGCAAAGTCTCCCGTGTAACTCGCTGGGATGGGGAATGATCCCGTCCGGACTGTTTCTGTGCATCAGACCTTGGGTTGGTGAGTCCTGTCAGCCTGACAGTGCTGTTTGCAGCAGATTTTAGAACTCTCAGTAGACTGAGAATCTCCATTCTGTCCTTTTGTGTGAACCTCTTTAAATTTTACTGAGCATTAAGGTCTGGGAGATGTCGCAACACTATGAACTGTTTCCATTTGCTGCCTTTGCTCAGGGATTGCTTGACTGGAAGTTGCCCCAGCTCAGGTTTTTTTGGCTCTTGTCCTGGCTTTTAGGCACACCAATGTGACATGCTTTGCTGCTCCTTGTAAATAAAAAATTAAATTATATATATAAAAAAAATCTAGTATTCGCTTCTCTAGAAAAGCCCAACTCCTGGAAAGTGGTGACTGCAGGGTGAGTAATGCTCCCTTCCCTCCCACTCCCTCTCCTCTAAAACAACAGGAAAACCCTCCTGAACACATCTTAGATTAAAAAATATTCCTCGTGAGGCTGATAACATGATATTTTGAGAGACTGAGGAGAGTTGGGATAATGATGGAAGCTCTGCCTCTTGGATGAGATGTCTCAATGCTGCCAATTGAAACATCTTCTAAAAATATCCCACCTTCTAGAAGAAACCATTCTTGCCAATCAAAGCCCAGTATTAAAGAGCATACTATTGATTGCAAAGGATCCAAATTAATGTTCTCTCTTTTCTCCCTTCCCAACTCTTTAGTAGATGGCTGGATATTTGTTGCAGGCTTCACACAGGGTGAAAATAAAATTAGTGTGAGCATGAGATCCTTCCAAAATGTGGTGCTTGAAATGCAGGGGAGTTTGCTCAGAAGGTGGAAACTGGCCTGATTTTCTCTGCAGATACTTTTATTCTGTCTCCTGCCTGGTGCCTTGGCATGAAGCAAACGTTATCTAGTCCTTGTGAAAAGTCCTGGAGTAGAGAGTGTGTCTTGGCTGAACCTCATTGAAAGGGCTGGGGAAAATCTGTCCAAGAAAAATAAATTTCTGCTGGAGCAGCCAACAGTGTGTGTGTGACATGAACCACTTTTGGAGGGATGGGATTGGTACAAACAGGGGGCTTTGATTTGGCTCTGGGAAATCCAGATGAAATGGGAGGATAATGACCCTTTTTCTTACCAATACAGTTAAGATATAACCATCTCTCTTTATCCTAAAATAATTCAGTTCTTGATGTTTTCTCACCACTTCTTGTTCCCATGCCATCTCTTTCCACCTTTTACCCTGGACTTTCTGATCTTCTGTAGATCTTGCAGAAGAGCATCTCCCATTCCTCCTTTGTGGATGCAGAGCTGGATATCTTGGATAGGTGTTGGCTTTCATCCAAGAGGGAGTTGATGCACTGATTTATGTTTCTCTTTCTAGGCTGAAGTCTGAGTTGGTTTTTTTTTGGGGGGGGGGAAGCAGAAGGAGACCGTGCCCCATCCCTGGAAATGTTCAAAGCCAGGTCAGATTTGTTTTAAACTAAAAGGGGAAAGATTGAGGTTGGATATATGGAAGAAATTCCTCCCTGTGAGGCTGGTGAGGCCCTGGCACAGGTTGCCCAGAGAAGCTGTGGCTGCCCCTGGATCCCTGGAAGTGTCCAAGGCCAGATTGGAGCAACCAGGGGCTTGGAGCAACCTGGGCTGGTGGAAGGTGTCCCTGCCCATGGAAGGGTATTGGAACAAGATGATTTTTAAGGTCCTTGCCCATCCAAACCATTCTGGGATTCCATATCTGCTGGCTCTGGTGTTTGGGATCATTGTTCCTGTGGCAGTACTGGCACCTGCCCATGAAGGACTACCCAAAACTCTGCCAGTGACACAAACCTCGTGGAGCTGCTGCTGTGGGTTCCTGAGGCTGTCCAACCTCTGGGGTTATTACTTTGCAGAGATACCTCATAGGGCTGTTTATTTAGGGAGGGAGAAGAGCTGACAAACACACCTTGGTGACGGGGGGACATTTCCCTGGGTGCTCTCTGTCCTCTCTGCAGCCTGGGCAGAGTTGGAGTCGACTTTTCCAGCTTTGTGGTTGCTCCCTCTCCCCGTCCAGCCCCTCTCCCAGTGTTGTGGTTCAGGAACTCCCCTGTTTGCACTTACAACAGGGAGGAGCCGTGTAGCAGTGGCAAACCTGCCACGTCTGCTTGATACAAACCCGCATTGTCCTTGACAAGGAAAGAACCTTCCAGTAATTCACCTTGCCAGCAAGAAAGAGGATCTATTTTTTAATTTTTTTTTAATTTTTTTTTTTTTGTTATTAAGAGCAGCTGAGTTGCTTGGAATCAGTGCAGTGTTTAGTGACACCCAAGGAGGATGTACTTTTGTGAATAGAAAATGCTGCTTAATTGCTCGAGACGGCAGTTTATTCTTTCATATTAGGGAATTTCAGTCTGTGTGAACCCAGCAATGGGGCTGTGAACTCATTAGTTTGATTTCTTGCTCTCTGCCTCGACATAGTAGAAAGCATCTCTCCCTTGCAGAATGAAATACTGAATCTTTCTGTATCCAAATGAGATTAAATTAGTACGGCATTCTGGGGAGCTCTTTTATAAAGGATCAGCAGCATTCTGCTCTTTTGCAGGATTGTGTTAATCATCAGACACTTATGAGTTGAAGGACTGTGGCCACATAAAGCTGTGTAACAGGCCAGCCAAAAGCTGGGATGTGCTGTAGGATATCTCAGACAGGACTGGGATCAGGATCAGGCTGCAGGAACCCCGAGTCACAGAAATAAATGCAAGTGCTGCTACATTTCCCAAACAGCAGCTGAATCCGACTGCTCTGAAGTAAAAATGGTTTTGTTTTCCCTTTCACATGTGATGTGCAATCCTTTTTGAGCTGTTTGTGTGTTTTAAACTCTAGTGAATTGTGAATGACTTGTGTGAATTTGTGGTGAGTTTTGGAAGCATTTTGGGGGGTGTGTGTACACACTGTGTGCGTGGGGTACCACGTGCTTTTTAAAAAGAAGTCTCTGTGTTTACTGAGATCCAACACTTTGACTGAGAGGTTCTTGCTCTCATCTCTGTAGTTACAGGTCTGGTTACGTTTGTTGACTGGGAGGAGGAATGCTGAAGTCTCTTTTTTTGGTACAGTCTCAATATAATTTTATTAAAGCAGGGTTTAGGGCAAGCAGGAGGTGAGGTTTAGGTCACTAAGTAAAAACAAGAGTGTTTTGAGGGTTTGAATGTGACATCTTGAGACGTGTGACAAGTTTCTCATAGTACAGCTGAATTACCAAAAATGCCACTTGCTTTATTTCATGGAATCACAGAATAGTTTGGATTGGAAGGGACCTTAAAGCCCATCTAGTCCATCCTCTGCCTTGGGCAGGGACACCTCCCACCAGCCCAGGTTGCTCCAAACCCTGTCCAACCTGGCCTTGGACACCTCTAGGGATCCAGGGGCAGCCACAGCTTCTCTGGGCACCCTGTGCCAGGGCCTCACCAGCCTCACAAGAAACTAGAATTTCTTCTTAATATCTGATCTAAACCTGCCCAAACTCAGTCTCACTCTTTCTCTGTGTGTCAGTAATTTTGTTGCACAGAGATTTTGGTCTGGACCACAATCTCTGTTCCTGCAACAGCTTCTGTGTGCTTTAAAAGAAAACATAAAAACTAAGTAGGAAGATCTGCTCTTTGTGGTAGGGTTCACTTGTGTTGGTTAGAGGTTCTAAATTTTGAAATATGAGGTTTAACATCTCTTCTGAAGCTTGTTGTAATTATGTGGGTAACAGGATGCAAAGTACTTAACCATGGTTAAATTCCTGTAGCTTGGTGCCTTGTTTCTACCTCCTGCACCACCAGTGTTTTATCTTAGTGTTTCAACTTGCTGTGGCAAAAGCAGAGAGCTGTTAGTTCAGGAGCTTTTAAAGATGAGACTTGTCAATAAGCAAAAGCCTGTAAGTTTGGCTTAGTCAGCCTTCAAATGGAATTTAGGGGTTGCAAGTTAATTTGTTCTTAATAACCTAAACTGAGTTCAGTTACCAGTTTGCCCAGGACTTTGTTTATAAGATCAGAGAGACTTCTTGCAGCTTTCTTGTTGTTGTAAGTTCTGGTTGTATCTCCAAGGACATAAATCACGAGTTCTTTGCTGCCTTATGAAGGTCAACGTCGGGATCCTCCTCTGTCAGTCTGGGCTGGTGACTCTGGGGAGGGAAGCTTTGCTCAAAACCAGTAACTGCTGCTTTTTAGCTCCCATGGGTTTTATTCTCCCCTTTTTTTTTTTTCCTTCTAAACTGGAGACTCTGAAGGTATCTGCTGTTGGACTTTTAAACGGGATGGGATATTTTGCCTGTGTATGTTCTGTGTCTCAGGTTGCAGTTGTTACCAGCATTGCCTATTGCCCAAGCTCTTCAAAGATGAACCTTTTGCAGTCCCTTGGCAGGAATAATTGGCATAGTTTGCGTGCAGAGATTTGTTTTTGAAGTAAAAAAAAAAAAAAAAAGCGCAGATAATCCTTGACCAAAGCCCAAGTGAGTTTTGCAGCATTTTGTGGTTTGCCTCAGAGAAATAAGGGGAAAGTGCTACTCTGGGAGGTAAGACTTTATCTATGGAATGTGGCTAAACATCCTCTTGCAGCTCTTCCCTGGTGAACACAAAGCATCTGTGCTGTCTCTGACTGTTGCCATCGAGTTGAGAAAGAGCAGGAGAGTGTTTGGATCAAAAGGAATCGTGGTGGCATCTGGAGCCTTGATCCCAGTGTCCTCCTCTTGCCTTGGCCTCCTGGAACTCTGGGGTTCACTGGGTCACTGTGGCCACCTCTGCTGTGCTCCGTGAGCTCCTCTAGTCCTGACAGGTGTCTCCCTGAAAATATGTGCCAGTGTTTGCCGTCTGCTGGGGGAGAACAGTGTTCCTTTGTTGCTGTTTGGAGAGAGGAGGGAAGCCAGCCAAGTTCAGTGCTGCTCCATGGCAGAGCACATCTCACTGCTTTGAAGTTGTGTGTTTTTAAAAATAAGATCATCTAGACTGCAGCTCTGAAATTCTTTCTTGCAGTCACTGAAATATGTTCCAGTGAGTGACATGTTCTTCTACTAAAATTTTTTCTACTAAAATTCTGTCAATTTTTTAATTCTTTTTCTGTCACTGCTCTGATGTTTGGGAGAGAACTACTAGTTCTTCTCCATCCCTTTGGGAGACATACAGCAAACCCCCAAATCCATCCAGTTAGTCGTATTCTTGGTCTCAGATGTCACTTCTGCCAAATACCTGGGCTCTAATTTTGGGCATAAAGACGTTTAAAGACTGGACATCCCTTTAATTCCTAGGAGATGATAAAAGCTAATATCTTGATGCAAGAAATGATGCCTGTCAAAATTGGAGTTAATAAAACTGTGGTATAGGTGGTATTTTCTGGAGGGTGTTCAGCTAAACTTGGTGATTTCCCCATTCCTGTCCTGGAAATCTCTGAATCTGGGTGCAGTTGGGAAGGACGAGGGTGTCCTGCATGTGGCAGTGTCCTGTCAGTGGCAGTCGAGTGGTTTTTGTGAAGTTTTTTTGTGAAGTGGTTTTTCTTACAGGTCCTTGGAGACAGAATTCTTGGAAGATGCAGCAAAACATCTCCCTTTACAGCAGCTGGGTTTCTCTGGGGGGATCTGTGCATGTGTGTCCACTCCATCTCCCTTTCTCAGAAGTAGCTTTGCTGTGGAGTCCAACAGTACGTGGTGTGCTGGGCTGCTGGAGTTCAACAGCAGGGAATTTATTTTAACAAACCCCTCCCTGAGAGCCAAACCTCCTGAGAGTTCCCAGCACAGACTGAGTTCCTTTCACTCAATCCTTTCCCTTCTGCATCCAACTCTGGTCTAAATTCCCTCCTCCTGCAGGATGAGGAACTGCACCTTAGGGAGAGGCACTGAAGGCACGTGATGCTGGATGTGAACACCCTTGTGGTCAAACCCTGTACCTGGGATTCCCTGTGTTTGCACTCCCATAGTTGTGCTCCCACTGACCTCGTTCTCAGGCCACTTGGTCACTGAAACAACTTTGGTTCACTCATGAAATTCTTGTCAGGTTTTGCCTTTTGAGGTGGTTTTTTTCAGCAGTGAGAAGTTTCACGTGGGCTGCACAACAGCAGAGCTGAATGTACCAAAAGGCCCTTCTTTGAGCCTACACTGGAAATAAAAACCTTTGGAGGAAGGGGGGGGTGTTAATAAGTTGTTTGATCAGGTGTTGGCTTCCTCCCCACCTTGGGCTGGAATCCTTTGGAAAAGAACAGGAGAGGGAGAAGGTTTAAACCCTCAGTGAGCCTGTCCTGGTGCTGCTCTGACCCTCTGGTGGCCATGTGGGACTTCAAATCGCTGCTGCTTGTTCCTGAGGATGTCATGAACTCCATGGGTTTTCTTTTCCTTCAGGAAAACCTCTTGACTGAGTCTTAAATCACGTGTAATGGTGAATTTAAACCACCCCTTAAACTCATATAATGTCTGTGTGGAAGAGTGTGCTCATGCATCCAGCAGGAATTTGTCTCCTGCAGGAAGCATGTGATTTGGATGCTGCCGTCGAGGGGATGATTTCTTATGGCTTAAAGTGCTTGTGATCACTCTTGAAATAAATTGCTTTTATTTCCTGCTCTTGTCTTGCCAAATATCCTAAAGCTGTATGTTCACCTCTCCCCAGCAGTGTTGGTGAGAGCCAGTCCTCTGCTTCTGTTCCTGTTTCTCTGAAAGCTTTGATGTGTAGTTTTTAATTTCCTTATTAGACAGTTCAGGATCCATATGGGAGAAGAGACTCTGATATCTGCATTCTTGCTGCGTGGGGAAGGCTTTTTTACTTCACAGCTCTTCCCCTCTCAAATACCAAGGAGTCTGTAGTGAAGCTGGTTTTTAGGGAATGATGCTTAAGTGGTATCGTGAGCACTTGGATGCTCAGACTGTTACATCTGCCTTGCACTTGGAAACGTATAAAAGCTGTTATGTTCTTCACTGGTGCACACCTTCTCCAGAAAATCAGTGTTTAATATCTCAGTAATCTTGCAACTGTGGTTTCTGGCCTCAGCAACTATTTCTTTTTGCTGTGATTGCAAATACTTGAACATCTCCTTGTTCTCATTAGGCCAAGGATGGCTCCCGCTGTCCACAGGGAGGGCTTGGATCGTGGACTTGGGATTCAAACATGAGACACTGGTGGTGAGATAACCTGGAGGGTGAGCTGCAGCCTGCCAGCTGCTGGGCTGTGCCCTGTTGCATTTCTGATGAGGGATATAAGGCCTTGCTGTTGCTTTGGGATGAGACAGGTGCTGTGTGTCACTCTGCCTGGGGCTTGGAGCAACCTGGGCTGGTGGAAGGTGTCCCTGCCCATGGCAGGGGGTGGAACTGGATGAGCTTTAAGGTCCCTTTAAGGGTCTGGAGGGTCAGTCCTGTGAGGAGAGGCTGAGGGAGCTGGGGGGGCTCAGCCTGGAGAAAAGGAGGCTCAGGGGGGACCTTCTGGCTCTGCAACCCCCTGACAGGAGGGGGGGGGCGGGGGCTCTGCTCCCAGGGAACAAGGGACAGGAGGAGAGGGAACGGCCTCAAGCTGTGCCAGGGGAGGGTCAGATTGGACATCAGAAGGAATTTCTTCCTGGAAAGGGTGGTCAGGCATTGGCAGGGGCTGCCCAGGGAGATTTGGAGTCCCCACCCCTGGAGGTGTCCAAGGAAGGACTGACTGTGGCACTGAGTGCTCTGGGCTGGGGGACAAGGTGGGGATCAGGCACAGGTTGGACTTGGAGATTTTTTTCCAACTTTAATGTTTCTGTGATTCCCACACAAACTCTGTTCTGTGCTGAGCTGCTCAAGGGTCTGAGCTCCCCTGCTCCTCTGAGCAGTCAGGAGGCTCGGGCCTGAGCAGTGGAATTCCAAGGGTGAAAGTTGGCAAAGGGATGTGCAGATCCTGCTGATTCCTTCTGTTTAATGTAATCTTTCTCATGAACAGATTAATGCATAAAACCACTGGGCAGTTGCACACAGCAGCTTCCTGTCTTCCTGGCACAGATAAATAAATCCTAATGGTGGATTTTGATCTCTTATTCCCAGAAAACTGCTCAGCTTGTGCTCGAGAGAGGCTGCTGGCTGGATGGGGGCCTGGGCCACCCCTTGCTCTGCTTGTGAGCCCTTAGCAAGGGCTCAAACTGCTCCCAGCTGCCTCACTGGCCTTTGTGTGGTGATTAGTTTATTTGAGAACTGGGAGTACGTTAAAAAGCTTCTGTAATCAGCAAAATAATTGTCACTTAAAAATTGGACTTGTATTTTCTGTGTTATGGTGTTCTAAGCTGAAAATTAAGGGACTAATGTTATTTTAGATATTTAGCTCCAGCAGAGCTTAATTTATATGTATCCCATAGATATTAAAAATATCTGGGAAGAATATAGGAAAAATAAAGGGAAGTAGTTGATTAACTTCCATCCCTACTGGAACAGGAATGAAGTTAGGGCAGACTCTAGTTGATGGTGTTCAGTAAGAAGTTTTCTCTTTAAGGTCTCCTTTTTCTCTCCTGGATTTTCTCTGCTCCAGAGCCTGAAGTGTGCTCCAGGATGTGCTTGGCTCATTCAGCACCTCCCTCCTCGTGCTCCCGCTCCGACCGTTGGACTCCGAGCCCAGGGTTGGTGTGGGTTTGATCGTGCCGGGTGTTATTTGGAGAGCTGGAGGTGCCAGGCGTGTCTCAGGGTGTGTTTGGCTTGTCAGTGTGCCGAGGATTCCTGCTCTCCAGCCGGACCTGCCCACACTCACCTGCCTGTCCCGAGCTCCCTATGCTCCCTGTGCCACTCCGACCCTGCCCACCTGCACTCCAAGAGCTCCAGCGGTGCCCTTTGGAGCCCAGCTCATCCCAGACTGCTCCTTGCTTCTCCAGCTGCTCATCATTAGTCAGCAAACATTTTCATTCCGTGCTCCCCTGTGCAGGGAGTCGGGCTGAGCTCTGCTCTGGCCACGGGAATGTTTCCAGCCGGGCTGTGGCTGCGGTTCAGACTCTGCTGCGGCCGATGGGGACGGAGCACGGGGAGAGAGGGAGCACTGGGAGCACGGGGGAGGGAGGGAGCACGGAGAGGGAGGGAGCACGGGGAGAGAGGGAGCACTGGGAGCACGGGGAAGAGAGGGAGCACGGGGGAGAGAGGGAACACAGAGAGAGAGGGAGCACGGGGAGAGAGGCCCTTCGTGGTGGGCACCTTCTGGTAGAGACATTCCTTTCCTACTTTATTTAAAAAAAAAAAAAAGGGGGGGGGGAGCACTACACAGGACAGACCCCCTATAAAACAGCAACTCCCTGATTCTTCCTTCCATGCCCAAAGCTCGTCGTCCCCTCCCACCCTCTTGCATTCCTGTTTGTTCCGGTGACAAACACATCCCTCCTGCTCTGTTGGTGTCTTGGCATGGGGTTTGTTTTACTCCCCTGCCCAAAATGCCCAGGAAAACAAGGGTGATGAAGTGCTGCTGCATGAGCTGGCTCAGCCCACGCTCTGGTGCCAGGATGCTCCAGAGGGTTGGTCTGGCTGCAGGCACCGGGAGCAGCAATCCCGGATCCCCAGACTTGGAAATCACAGTAACAAGGACAATGTTCACAACTCCAACCAGGCTGTTTTTCATTAGGAGTAAGAAAAATGTGAAGCCTTAGGAATTTTGTCAAGGCTTTTGATATGTGAGTACTCCGTGTACTGCAAGAGGAAAATAGACTTTAATCAGAGACTAAACTCTGCTCCAGAAGCTCCCTGCACAGTACTTTGGAGGCTTCTTCAGGTACAAGGAGTGAGACCTGGGCTTGGGTATTTAGTTGAAGCCACATGCTGTGGCTTTCCATGAGGTTGCCATGCTTTTTGTGGAAGCTTGGAAGCTTCTTTGCATCTTGCCTGAGCCTCATTTTGGAACTTACTACATGTAAGTATTTACACAAATATTTAATGTAGTTTATACAATAATTTGGTTGAACCTTTTAGAGCTTTTCTTTCACTGAAGTTTCTCGTGGAAGGGCTTTGCTGTCACACTGTGAAGGCCATAAAGTTGAGACTTTACAAGCTCTATGGGTGTCCCATGACAAAAGTGAAGCTGCTTTTTTTAATTGTTTTAAGGGTAATCATCTGCCATGCAGGAATAGGTGCTGATATTATTTACTTTTAGGAACTTGTCTGTGTGGATTTCTGTGCCCCCAAAAAGCAGACATCTGGGGAGCTGTGTACTGACAAACAGAAAGACAAATTCGGAATGATCTGCTCTGGAAAGGATCCAAATGTTTTAATTTGTGTGTATGTAATTCTAGTATCTCTCCCAGAGCCAAGTCTGCTCTCCTTAGACTTGATGATAATGCTTAGCAATGGAGTGTTTTCATCTTGAAAACACCACACAAACATGAACTAACCTGGCAGTTAAGCCTTAAACTTTCTTTTAGGTGACGTTTACTCGGGTCAGAGAGCTGACTGCTCTCTGCATGGTCTGTAATGTTAAATATCTGCATTGTCTGGAGTGTTAAACACAGCACTGGGAGCACAGCACAGGCTTCCAGGCTCGGGCAAAGAGTGCTAAAAATAGAATCATAAAATCCCAGAATGGTTTGGGTTGGAAGAGAGCTGAAAGCCCATCCCATTCCACCCCCTGCCACGGGCAGGGACACCTCCCACTAAACAGTTTGCTCCAAACTCTGTCCAACCTGGCCTTGGACACTTCCAGGGATCCAGGGGCAGCCACAGCTTCTCTGGGCAACCTGTGCCAGGGCCTCCCCACCCTCACAGGGAAGAATTTCTTCCTCATATTTCAACTAAACCTACCCTCCGTCAGTTTAAGGCCATTCCCTGTTTATATATATACATATATATTTGTATGTGTGTGTGTATATATGTATATATATAAAATATACCCCCCTGTGTCTGATCTATATAAATAGCTGATGATGGTTCCTCTGGGGGGCGGAGGGAAAATCAAAAATCACTTTTGCATGTGAATCACTTCCCTGATCTGAGCAGAACCCCAGTGCCCACACGGCAGCTCCCGCTCCGAGCGCGGCACTGGGTCGATGCTCCTGGCAAGAGGCTTTAAATTTTCATGGAGGGTGTAACTGATGTCACTGCTGTGCAAGGACCAGGCAGCAATGAGCTCTTGCTTCCACTTGCTCCCCTCAGGGGTCGGATCTGAGTGCTTTTCCTGCATAATCCCGTGTTCCAGAAGCCATGGAGCTGTCCTGCCGTAGTTACCATACTGCTGGTAATTATTTAATGGCAGTCAGCCAAAGGATGGAATTTGGTGAGCAAAGTAGTTGAAGGAAACACAATTACAGAATGATATAAGGACAGGAAATGAATGTACCGCTCACCAAAAAAGCTGAGTGATCGATGGGAGTTCCTGCTGCTTGTTGAAAACCCCCCTGAGGATTTGGATCGAGCCATTTGATACAGGCATTCAGAATTCCAAGGACAACACAGAATGCCAGAACAGTTTGGATTGGAAGGGACCTGAAAGCCCATCCAGTGTCACCCCCTAGCCTTCCACTAGCCCAGGTTGCTCCAAGCACTGTCCAACCTGGCCTTGGACACTTCCAGGGATGCGACAGCCACGACTTTTAATTTTTATTACTTTTAAAATCATTCTTAAGTATTTTTTATTGCTTCTGTCAGGACCTCTACAGGTCATGCTGCTTTTTTTGTGCATGGGGGGGACTGGGTATCTTAGAAATCTCTCATTCCCAGGGACAGGAGGCCACGTCACGGGGCGTTGAGTCCTTGAGAACCATTCCTGGCTCGCTCGGATTGTGGTGCAGCTTTAAAAACCTTTATCTTTGTGCTTTTGCTGAGGGTTATTGTTGCTTCCTTTAGTTCCCTTAGCAGAACAGGTGGCCTTATTCTTTAGTGTCTTGGCAGATTTCCTCTTAAGTCTTATTTTAGCGAGTTGAAAGGGGAAGAGGGCACAGGGTGCTTTTTGAAGCCGTATTCACCGAGGATTTATTCCCACCAGCGTCCTGGAGTCTGGAATAGTTACTCCAGGATTCTTTGCTGTTTGGAAGCAATTACAGTTTCTTGGTTTCTTGATCTTGAAGTGGGAGACGTTGTCCTATAAAGGAAGAATATAACCAGGGGAAGCATTGAAACGTGGAAAGAAGGATCCCAGGTTTTATTCACTGCCCCAGGATTTACCCATTTTTGTCTCAAGACACGCACAGGTTTTGCAGGAGCTTGTGAGGGGTTGGAAAGATGAAAACAAACGTGGCCAGCTCTTTTCTTTGTGGAATAGTAGGTGGTTGAACAGAACTGCTGTGTGACGAGTTTAGACATTTATTAACCCCCTCATTCCTCCACCCTTGTCCCTCCTGTACCTTTGAGTGAAGCCTCACCCAGAGTACTTGGTGAGCAGATGTAGAGATGCTCCACTGCTGCAATTAAATAATGCTTTTCCTGCTTTTATGTATGTTTTTTGTAATAACAGCTGAAAATGGGTGCAGCCTGTTCCTTTCCTGCTCTGTGAAATCAATAGAAGCCTAATTTTTTTATTTTTTTTTTTGGTAATTTGGTTATTACTAAATACATTTAAAAAGCTTTGGGTTTTGTCACCAGTCTGAGCAGCAGAAAGGGAGACAGCTGCTCGTGATGGGTCATTCTGTGTGTGTGCTGGAGCAAAAACTGAGCACTGCTGTTGCAGGTCTGGCTGTGTCACCTCTGTCACACCGTGTCTCTGTTTCCATTAGCTGTGATCACATTCTCCAGTGACTCGGAGCTGGGACACTTTCCTTGTTTGCTCTTTTCTCGGTGTGTGATTCACTGAGTTTTGACTGGGGCTTTGGGAGGGTGACTGGAGCTGTGCTGAAGCCCTGGGATTGCTTATTAGGAGCAGCTGCAAGAAGACAAGAAGAGAGATGCTCGTTCCAAGTCTGTTCCACCTCCCTGTTTTCTAATTACGTGTTTGAATTTCTCCCTGCTCAGCTCACCTATAATAAATCAGACACCCACAGGTTACATGACCCTGATCTCTGGCTCTTCTGATAAAGGTCTTTAAATGATGTTTCCATTAGTGTTTTTAGCAAACATCTGCTGGAGGATTGCTTTTAAGGACCTGGCTATGTTTGAACTTGGTTTTATTTCAAGTCTAACTCAGCCCAGGTATTTTAGGATGCCCTGTGCAGGTGCTGTAGGACTGTAACCCCGATCTCCTTGAAGCTCTCCTGGTAACACACTGGACATTGTGCTATAAATAACCAGTGACTTCCCAAACGTAATTGGTTTCTTTATTGTCCTCTGAATAATGTGTGAAGCAGGTGTGAGCTCCACATCCCCTTCCCAGCAGGATTTCCAGAGGCAGGTGGGCCTTGTGGCTGCACCGAGCTTTTCTTGCTTAAAGGGGGGAGGTATTTTGGGAGCAAACCCTCCTTGCTGCCCTGGGGGTGAGGCTGGGGCAGGACTGGGCTGGGCTCCCTTAGACTTGGTTTTGCCAGACCAGAGCACCACCCCTGCTCTGCACTGCCTGCTGGGAATGGGTGATGGAGGAGGTTGCCACCAAGGTGATCACAGGGATGGAGCACCTCCTACAAGGAAAGGCTGAGAGAACTGGGATGTTCTGGAGAAGATCAGGCAACAGGGAGACCAAATTGTGGCCTTCCAGTGCCTGAATTAGCCTACAAGAAACATGGAGAGAGACTATTTCCAAGGACCTGGAGTGACAGGACAAGGGGGAATGGCTTCAAACTGCCAGAGGTTAGATGGGATATTGGGAAGGAATCCTTCCCTGGGAGGGTGGTGGGGCCCTGGCACAGGTTGCCCAGAGAAGCTGTGGCTGCCCCTGGATCCCTGGAAGTGTCCAAGGCCAGGTTGGACAGGGCTTGGAGCAACCTGCCCATGGCAGGAGCTGGAACTGGAGTATCTCTAAGGTCCCAACCCAAACTGGGATTTCCAATCCCAAATTTTAGGTTTCTGTGATTCTATGAATTGAGGAAAGTAGTAAATCCACATAAGGATTGAAGTCTTGCCTGCCAGTTGTCTTCCTTTCAGGCTTTCTTTGAAGGAGGTGGTGCAGGCTGGGTCCATGTCAGTGCTTTCTGCTGGATCTGCTCCACCTTGGGAGCTTTTATTTTCCATATGTGCCTTTAGGCAACCTGTAGTAACCAAAATTTGCTGTTCTTGATCCTCGTCCAGCCACCTTTCAAAGTCTCATTTCATTACTGGGCATGACTGTGAGTTGAGGGCATCTCAGCACTCTCTGCACCTTTTGGGGGAGAATTTAATGAAAACTGTAACTTGGATTATAATCCTTGGATTGAAGCCTGTGCACGATGGAGCTGATTCCACGAAGGGATCCAAACACTTGGCTCTGTCTCTCAACCATGTCAAAATTAGCATGGCTGGGTGTTTGAATACTTGAAGTGCTTGATGGGTGCTGGTGACGAGGACACATTGCTGGGACTGAAAATGTTTTCAGCTTGAATCCACCTGAACAAGCACATGGTGTGTGGGGATGGTGCCTCTTCATCTTCCAGCTGCTGCCTGGAAGGAGCAGGGCCAGGCTGAGATGGATGGAGCAGTGCAGTGTGTTGGGCAGCGGGACAGAAAAGCTGCTGGAAGGAGACAAAATGATCCTGAGAGAACTGGCAGGAAAAAAAAGGGAAAGAAAGCTCAGAGAAATGGTGTCAAGAATACTTGGTTTTGCCTTAGATCATGAGGCCAGATGAGATCATTTATGTAAGAGGAGATCACCGTGGAGGCCCTGTGGTTGAGCTGAGTAAAGTCTTGTTTGCTTGAGCTAGAATGAATTCTCAAAACCACTTTTCTTGCTTAGTTTGATCTTGTAGCCGTCAGTTCTTGTTTTCTCCCTCTCCTGTTAGTTGGGAAGCTGTGTTGCAAATACAAGTACTTGTGGATGTGATCTTGTTGCCTCTTGCCATCTGAAGAGAGCTCAGATTTGAACAGGAGATGTGATGGCTTTTCAAATCTGTTGTAGTTTACTTAAAACTTTACTTAAGATTTTCTGGCTTGGGGATGCATCATTTACCACCCCTCCCTTTTTTTTTAAACAAGGCTTCTTAGTGGTGTTCTAATTCCAACAGTGTCTTTCCTCAATTATCCAAAAGCATTTTTCTCTCCTTCTTTAAAAAACCCCCATAAATCCCAATACTGTAATTCTGCCCTGTATTCTTTTGTGTCTGCTAAATCTGGTCCAAGTGTTAAGTGTGTTTCCATGTTTCCCTTTGCTGTCAGTACCACTGAGCCATCTTGCTGTCAGTGAGGCGTCTCACTACTTTTTGTTCCTTCAATCAAGATTTATTTAGATCTTGGTTTCTGCAGAAACTGCTCAAAATGCCTCCTGTTCTTGGTGTGCCCTTTCAGTTGCTCATCGTCTGGGACACGGTTTGTGTGCTCTGTGGGTGAGAACTGTGCTGATGGCTTGGTTAAGAACCTGTTGAGTACCAAAGGTTTTTTCAAAAAGAGTTATCATTTAAACACTAATTAATGATTTAATTTTAATTTAGGCTTGGAAAAAACATAACGTATACAGAAGATACTGAAGTGTGTTGCAGTTCTGACATGCCTGGCTCTGCCATGAGAGGGATTTATTGTGTCTTACCCAGAACAGCTGTGGCTGCCCCATGCCTGGAAGTGCTCAAGGCCAGGTTGGATGGGACTTGGAGCAACCTGGGCTAGTGGAAGGTGTCTCTGCCCGTGGCAGGGGGTGGGAATGGATGGGCTTTAAGGTCCCTTCCAACCCAAACCAGTCTCTGGTTCTGTGATTCATTTGGGATTGTGTCAGCAGATGAGATGAGGTCTCCCTTTTTCGGACAGATCACTGAATGTGCTGGTATAATTCCCTTTGACCCACACAGGTGATATTTGTCTTGTGAAGTTTGCACAAAGGTTACGTTGATGCCAGCGGGAGTTTTGCTGAGATTGAAGGTGGTGTGCCCTGAATCTGTGCTGTCCTTTAGACCCTAATTACCAGTGCACTTTGGATCCATTCCCAGGAATGACACCTCTGAATTTGAGGTGCCAGTGGGTGAACAGCATCTTGTGCTTGGAGATGTGGTTTCCACATATGGGAGTCCTTGTCCAAAGTGAAATGGTCTTTCCATTTGTGTTTGCCTCTGGTAAACTTTGGAGCACGGGGCTGTGAAACCGAACTGGGATTTCATTGAAGGATTCCTTGGATGCCTCTTTCTTGGCTCAGATGCTCCTGCCCCTTCTTCCTTGTCTCCTTTCGCCGTGCCATCTGTCTGTCATCTGCTTTCTCGCTTCTCTGACCTATTTATGAAATATGTTTGCACAACCCCTTTCGCAGTGGCTGCAGAGGAGCGTTGGAATTGTGACCAGGCTTATTTCCTCTTCCTCTTTGTTCAGTTTGTCAAGTTTAGCCCATTGGATTCAGTGGGTATCTCTGCTCTTGTCCTAAATGCTGGTTTCAACCCGGGGCTGTGCAGAGAATTTTCTGGTCGTACCAGGGCAGGAAGGGGCAGCGGCGGAAGCGTCGGAGGTTGGGATTTGTCTGAGTCCTGGCAGGAGGTGGGGTCGGGTTTGGGTTGCAGCTCTTGCCTGTCAGAGTTCAACTCTCACAAAGAGGAACTTTATTTACGAAGCTTTGGACAGTGATTTCATTGTCCTAGGACTGCTGGGCATGAAGGGGAGCATTGAGGCTCTGTCACGGGGCCAGGTCTGAGTCCACACCTGTCAGTGGCAGCAGCAGCAGCAGCCACTCAGCTCTTGCAGTTGTGGTTCTCCCCTTTCTCACATTGAAGGATTAAGGCTCAGCTCTGCTGCAGCTGGTCTTAAACTGAGCCCAACAGCAGACTCTGGAAGCAGTAGGATCACTGTTAGCACACATGTTGTGGTGGGACACCGCTGCAGCAGCAACCAGTGTGGGTGTGTTTGCTTTCATGGAATCATGGGATGGTTCAAGTTGGAAGGGACCTGAAAGCCCATCCATTCCCACCCCCTGCCATGGGCAGGGACACCTTCCACTAGCCCAGGTTGCTCCAAGTCCCATCCAACCTGGCCTTGGACACTTCAGGGATGGGGCAACCTGTGCCAGGGCCTCCCCACCCTCATAGGGAAGAATTCTTTCCCAATATCTAATCTAACCCTGCCCTCCTTCAGCTTAAGGCCATTTCTTCCTCTTCATATTCCAGAAAAATAGCAGTAAGTTGCCAACAATCCCCCAGATCTCTCTGTAGTACATGTTCATGGTAAAGTAGGAGTTTAATAACTTGGCATGTTCCAGTCCAGGGCCCTGTGTCCCACCTGCCAACTCGTCTGGCAAGGAGGGAGTGCTTGAGCAGGGGGTATTTTCATGCCTTGTATAAATGGCTGAAAAGACCTTAATATAATTGGAGTTGGATGGTGCCATAGACCCAGGGAACAAAGCAGTAGGGTTGGATTTGTTCTGGAAAGGCTATTTTATTGTCCACGCTTTTCTGCTTGAGATAGCAGAGAAAAAAACCAGGGAGAGGGAGGAGGACGGAGCAGTGCTGATAAGGCGGCTCCCTTTTGGTTTCCTGCCTGCACAGTGGGAATGGATCTGTCCTGGCAGTGATGGATCTGAGGCTGAGGATCTCTGTTCACACATTTGTGTGCATTCAGTCCCAAATAATCATCAAATCTCAGGATGGTTTGGCTTGGAAGGGACCTTAAAGCTCATCTCGTTCCACACCCCTGCCATGGGCAGGGACACTTTCCACTGGCCCAGGTTGCTCCAAGCCCCGTCCAGCCTCATTTATTTTTGCTCTAATTGGATGTTCCATAGGCAGAGGGGCATGTGAAGGAATGGCAGAATTTTCAGAACTTCCTGGATTTCCCTGCCCTCTCTGGGTAGGGGCTTTCTCAACAAATATATCTGGGAAACTTGGCCACTTCCTTTGAAACTATTTCTCCAGTCTCAGATGCTGTGACATCAGAGCTTTGGGGGAATGGTGGATTAAAAAAACAAAACAACAAAAAGTCAAAAAACCCCCTTGATGCAGCCTGCTGTAGATCAGATTGTGTTTTCTTTTTTAACTCAGGCATGATAATAAATATATTCAGGATTACTAAAGGGGAGGAATAGCTGTAGCTTTTTGTGCTGTTTTGTTTGTGGTTTTTTTCTGGATTTTTTTTATATTTTTTGAGACATTGAGGAAAGAAAAATGGAGCACAAGGGGACAAAAAGATTTGCTGAACAAAGCACGTCCTTTGCCCAGCTTTAGGGAATAGCTGAAGTGTCTCTGGGAAGAACCTGAGCTGCAGGGAGGGAAGGAAGAAGCATCCAGGAGTGTGTAACCAGTTGTAACAGAGGGATGGCTGCACAGCCCTGCTCCCCAAATTCCCACAGAAGACACCTCGTGTAACTGAACTAATAAAAAGCCCAAACAACAACTTGCCTACGAGTTACTGCACGAGTGGATTGTTAACCTGTGGCTGACCCCGTTGCTTTTAATCTCAATAATTGAAATAAAGCCCATATAATCACTCCTAAACTTGTGTGTGTGTCTGTGACACAGATTTTGCTCCAGAAGAGCCTGGCAGTTGAGGTGGGGGGGGAGGCAGCTGTAGGATCAGCAGTGCCACAGTGTGAAAACCCTCCCTTTATTCTGCTTTTCCTCACCCACCTCCCCTCTGCTGGGGAGGGAACGCTGGCCTGATCAGAGGGAGCTTTTCTTGGCCTGTGTTAAATTAATTAAAAGAAAGAAGGTAGTAAATTGATGGTTACAGTGGAATGTCTTCTGTGATGCTGAAACCATTGCACTCTAAAGCCTGGGACAATAAATACACCCCAGATAACAGCTCCTCTTGACGGGGAGCCAGAACTCCGCTGGCCACGGGAGAGATGAGAAAAAGATGTCAAGCACCAGGGCCAGGATCAAATGGCACATCTGTGGTGGAGCAGGGAATTAGCAGATCTGGGACTGGAGGCCCAGCTTTGGGCCTTTTAAACCACAAGAGCTGCTTCTTCCCCCCTTCCTGCTCTGCCACGTTACAGCAGGAGGATGGAGGCCCTCGATCAGGATTCCACACTGGTGGTGTCCTATCCCCTGAGGGAAGGTCTTCCTGTATGATGTAGTGGATAAATTCAAGGATTAGATTCCCACCATGGATACACAGACATGGACTCTGCTGTCAGCTTCTTGCCCTTCTTCCTTTTCTGTCTGTTCTTCCCTTTTTTTCCTGATCAGATGTGGATTTCCTTCTTGGAGCCTACCTGGAGTTAATCCCATATCTCTGCTCTCAGTGATAGCTCACATGTTCTGTAAATCTCGTGGGCTGATGCTTTTTGTCTCTAGGAGAAGCTGCACACTTGTGATTTTATGTATTTGGACTCAGGAGTTCATCATTTATAGATACAAACAGGTCACGAGTCTGAGGAGTTTGAATCAAAATGACACATCAGCAAGGGGTTTGTACCCTGGTACCCCTTTGGGCTGGGGGTAAGTGGTGTTACCACTTACCTGGTGTAAGTGGTAACAAAATGGTAACACAAATGTATATGGCATTTAGTGGGACACAGTGGGATGTTCATGTCTTGCCAGAAGAACTGGAGGGAAAACCCAGGAGCTGGATTCTTCAGCCTGTTAAGTTTTAAGCTGGTGTGTGAAGCACTTGGAAATTACATAATTCATTTCTGTGCCCTGCTGAGCACCCCAGAGTGGCAGGGAGGTAAAGGTTAAATAAAAAAGGTTAAATGAAGGCTGTGTTTCATATGAAACTATTGTTATATACTAAGCTAAGGTCTCTGTGGCTCGTTTATTAGTGTTGTCATGAAGAGCTGCAACCAGGCCAGGAGAAGCACAGGAATGTTTTGCTTTGTGTGGAGTTGGGGACGTGCTGGTGGGGCTGCTTTGCTCTGGCTGTGTGACCTCTGTATGGTCTGAACAGAAGAGGAGGGAATATATTTTAATTTTAAACTGAAGCTCGTATCATGGAATTCCTTTGTCTGAAGTACCAAAGTGAAACTTAAGTGGATTTTCTGAGGGAGGCAGGTTTGGGGAGAGAACAGGCAGCACTGAAGTGTCACATCTTATGCCTGTGCTGATGTCCACCTCACCCCTTGGTGGCACTTGGAGTGAGGAAAATTCCTGTAGCCAGTTTTTTTCTCATCTTTGCATAATGGTTGTTTCAATGTTGAAGGTGCAAGCGTGCTGTAAATGGTGATTGTAGTAAAGAATTGTTTGTTTTCATGAAAATCTCTGGTTTCAAGAACCTGCTTCGTTACCCTTCACATCTGATGATCTTGGAGGTCTTTTCCAACCTGGTTGATTCTGTGATTCTGTGACGTGAGCAAGGGGAACCCTACAGGCTTTTGGCTTTGTTTAAAGGAAAATTTGTGTCAGAAATTTGGTGCAACTTGGGGATGCTCAAGTGGAATAAACTCTTCATTTGAGGAGTCCTTGAGAACAGGGCACTGCACAGAGGTGGCGGGTTCTCCTTGGCACCTCTCACAGGAATTCGGGGTCTCACGCACCAAATACAGTTTATTTGCAACTCGAGTGGTTCCCATCAGAATCCCAGCGTTCAGTTTTCGACCATCACCACCTCAACTCTGCAGGCTCATCCAGATCCCGCTTCCTTCCCCCTCCAGGGCTCTCAGGGTTTGAATAACCCCGTGCTCTTTTTCAGGAGACTAAATAGGGGATCTGTAAGTTCAGACATTAAGGCCTTTGTCAGCCCACAGCAAGTAGCAGAGGCCTCCTGTGGATAAAACTCTGTTTGGGGGAGGTCCTTGTTTCCAGTGCATTGGGTTGTGCTGAAGGTTGGCAGCCCGAGACTGGAGCCCCATGCCCAGGGCACAGGTGGAGCTCGAGCAAAGAGCCTGTTCCGCTTTTCCTCTCCCAGCCACTTGTGCTGAGAGTGTTTTGTCCTTGTCCCAAAGGGCAGAGCTTCAGCCAGGGTGGAGGGGAGGATGTGACCGACATGAGCAGCCCTCAGATGACTTGCCAAGTGGAGCCTTGGCTCCTTTTTGTCTCGACCATTTCCTAGCAGATCATCCAGATTTTGTTGTTCAGCTCCAGCATGTGGCACCTCTTACCTCTGCCGTGTGTTCAGATAAATGCTCCTCCTTTTTGCTGTCCTGAACAGCTTGACAGCCCAAAATCAAAGTTTCTCCAGCACAGAGCACACATTCCTGGTTAGGTGCACATACTGCCAACACCCCCTGCTCTCCTGAGCAGCTCCCGCTGAAGCTGGGGATGAACCTGCTTTGTAGTGACTTAAATGGAAAAGATGGATCACAGCTCAGCAGTGACACTTCTTCTCGAGGTATGGAACTGCATTGCCCTGCCAGGGGATGCACAAACAGCCACAGGGCACTGCCTGGCTCTGCTCTGGCTGGAAGCAGACTTTGTACCACTTAAATCAGCAATTTGTCGCAGAATTTAATTATTTCTGGCAAACACATTCAGAAGATAGTAAGGGCTGAAACAGTGGTTCTTAAACAGTGCTCTGAGGGACCATGCAGAGGGATTTGCAGACTCATTAAATGATCTTTTTGATGGAAAACTTGATAAAGAGGCCAGGAATGCCTGAGAAATTCACGGGTGTTGACAGACGTCCGTGTGTGCAAAAGCTGTGGCGGGAGGCGGGAGGTGACACGATGTGTCGGTCGGTTGCATTCGGATGAGATGGGGAGCTCCCTGAAAACCCTTCATTAGTGACATTCATTAGTGGCCAGAGTTGCTCTTCTGGAAGATTCTTCGACCTGGTCAGAGCTCAGCCCTTTCTTGGAAAGCAGAGATGCTCTTTTGTGTCCCCCATTTGATGTTTGAATCCTGTGTTTCTTCAGTCCTTTGTACGCCGGAGCGTCGGCGATAAAAGGGGTTTCACGTGGCTGAACAATGCAGATTGTGCCTTTCTTCTCCTCATGGAAACAAAACTGGATTTTCACAGCCTCATTTTGTCCATCCTTGGCCACCCCCCAGGACAGCTCTGCCCAGAGCTCCTTCCTCCTGTGCCCCCAGTTCACCTGCCCCAAAACAGCAGCTTCCCCTGCATCTGCACAGGGATCCCAGTCTCAGCTTTGATCCAGTGCCATGAATCCTTTCTGCATCCTTCACTGTGGAACAGAATTGCTAAATTCATAATTTATCCCTTCTGATCTGCTGTCTCTGGTGCTGCCTGTCCACAGTTAAGTAGCTGGGGGCAGCCACCCTTCTCCCTGTGCCATCCCGATGCTCCATGGCCGCTTTTCTGCCGTGTTTCTCTGTGGCTCCAGGCAAAACCCAGCATAGCGTGACTCACATCAGTCTCCTGTTGTTGTCCCTCTCCCTTTCCATTTCTCTCTGGACTTTTTCCACGCTCCTTTACTATATAGCAGCCCTTTAGCCAGGATTATTTTTTCCCATTTCTTAGATGAAGGGCTTGGAGGCCAGAAACGTGTTATTTCTGTGTTAACTGGAAGAGCTCTTTGGGTTTGGAGAGGAACCTTCTCTTGGATCGATGCCAGAAATAGCAGGCTGCCCCTTCCCTTGACTAAATGACCTTCAGATTTCATATTGATGTGTAGCTTTGTTGTTGCTCTATTTTAGACTAAAGAGGTGATCTTTGCTGGGGACCACGCTGGGAGAGGCCTGGGCAGGGACATGTGTTAGGGGCTGCAGAGGAGCCAGGCATGGCACTACAAAGGGAATATCTGCAGCTCCAGTGGGTGTTCTCTTCCTCTAAGAGACCTGGTGTTCTTGTTACTTTGAGCAGGGATCACCTCCCTGCGCTTCGGGCCCAAAAAAAAAAAAAGGCATTTTCATTTTTCCTTCAACTCTGAAACAGCTGGGATTGAAAGCTTGGAAATCAGGGCAAGCCCCTGAGTCAGTGGGCATGAGATGGGATGGCACACGTGCACCTTGCTCCTGCTGCTCTCCTGGAAGGCTGGGAAGCAGATTGTTTCTCCCTAGAAGGCAGGAGCCTTGGGCTGCACCTGGTGGGTGAATGCAGTGCCACTGTGCTGTTGGCCATCGATGCTGTCCCTGCTGTTGCAGCATTCCATAAAATCCATCAGTTTTTCCCTGCCCAGCCCAGCCCATTTCAGCCGTGTTTGGCATTGATGAGAACTTCTGCTTTGGCTGGAAATCCTCCTTGGCCACCTGATCCCACCTGGTTTGTCCTGATGTCACTGCATGGTCCAAACAATTGTATTTTTCAGAATCATAGGATGGTTTGGGTTGGAAGGGACCTTAAGGAGCACCCATTTTCACCCCTCTGCCCCAGGCAGGGACACTTTGCACTAGACCAGGTTGCTCAGAGCTCCATCGAACCTGGCCTTGAACACTTCCAGGGATGAGGAGTCAAAACCTATCTGGGCTTCTTGACTTCTACCTGTGTGTGAGCTTAAAATCCTCCTTTCTCTAATGAACAGTGAAGAAGACTGGACAAAACCTTTTTAAGAGATTTCTGTGAGGAAGGTTTAGGACTTTGTTTGCCAGGTACAGAGCAGAGCCTGATTTTGGGATGCTCAGAGCTGTGTTTATAAATGCAAACTTCGTGTTGGAATTCTGTGTTTGGAGACGTGTTTGCAGAGCTCCCTCCTCTTCCTCCCAGGACATGAAAGAGCAGATAAGGAGGGTGAGGTCATCCCAGTAGTGCAGAAATTTCCCAGGCCTTGAGCTGAGCCTGCTTCAGTGTAATCACTTATCCTGAAGCTTCATTTTGATCTTGGGCTGCAGAACCTGTGGAGTTAAACAAAAGCCCCCCCTTCCCTGTGAGCCATGACAGAACAGCCTTTGACCTCAGGTCTTAACAGCTGCATAATAAGAAGTGAAGGGACTGAAGCTCCTTTTTCATCCCTGGAAAGATGGGAGTGTCCAGCACTGCTCCCTCCTGTCTGTTGGTGCTCACTGGGTGCAGTGGGTGGGGGAGAAGAGGAAGACTCCAAATCTCCTGCGAGCTGAACCAGGAGGGAAAGGAAAGCAGGTTTTATTTGTCCTGGATTGATGATGACCAGAACTGGCTTAGATGAAAACAGTTTGGGCAGAAAACTGTTTCTGCATCCTGTGTCAGTCTGTGGAGAGCTCCGTTGTTGGGAAGTTTGGTAAATGCTGCAGGAATAGTTGTCTTTTCCTCTTCCAAGGAGAGTAGAGCGTGAGGGTGCAAGGAGTTCTTTGCTTCAAGGGTAACTCCACTTTTTTCTTGGATATCCCATTTGGAGATTGTTTTGCTGGTGCTGCCTGAGTGAGAAGTCTTTGGGACACTGAGACAACTGTAGTGGCACTTGTTTAGATCAAGTTGAGAGTCAGGAAACAGCCTTGGGCGGTGCCTTTTTCTTCATGGCATGAGCTGGAAGGTTTGAAAGTCCTGGAGAATAATTCCATAAATTCTGCCCTCAGTAAACTCTTCAGTAAACAAGGAAAAACATGTCCCAAATAAGCCCTGTTCTGACAGGGGTGCTGTGTTAAAGCTATTCCCCAAAGCTTGGGGCTGCCATCCTCGCCCTGGCAATCATTTAACGTGGTTTCTGCATTATGGAATATTGATTTACTGTGGAGCATAAAAATGTGCCGTGCTCAGCAGAAGGGCCTCTCCAATTGTTCTGCTCCAGGAACACTGCTGCTCAGGAATGTGAAATAAATTTTCCCTTTTAACAATGGACCCTGATTTGCATAGTGTCTATTCTTGTGTCCCCAGGGATCGTGGCACTAATGGGCTGCAGCGAGCGCTCCCCCACTTGGACACCGAGCTCAAATCTTTGCACACATACAAAGGGCTTTGCTGTGGAACAAGTGTAATAACTTCTCAAACAGTTTACTCCGGGCTGTAATTGTCTCCTCTCTGCTCTGCACTTAGTTTTGTTTGAAGAACTCAGGACACTGAGCACCCCCTCCCTTCTCTCCTTTGATGTTTTAAGGGCGTTCGTTTCAGGGAAGCTTGTTCTCCAGTAATCCAGAAAGCCACATCATCCCGTGATGTCTTGGTGCTGAAGGGACACCAGGAGCTGGGAAGGGGCTGGTTTGCTCAAGGATTACCTTCTTGGGAAATACTGGCAGCTGCTGCAAGTCCTGGCTGTCCCATCCCAGCCTCGTGGACACCTGCACTGCTGGAAGGTTTCCCTGCCCATGGAACGAGAGGATCCTTAAGGCCCCTTCCAATCCAAACCATCCTGTGATTCTGTGACTGAGGGTGTCCCAGCAGCTTTTACTTATTTTATGGTATTTCCTTGTGAAGATGCTGGTTTTCCACAGGGATGTGTTGGCTTGTGGTCTTTGCTGGTATATCCATCCCCACGTGCTCCTCTGCAGCTCTGACCGCAAGCAGAGCTTTAGGGTGGAGTTGCAATGTTTGCAATTTGTCTTATTTTAAAGAAATTCAAGAAAATGGCTCGTTGTGGTTGTTGCTGGGTTGCGCTCGTGGTGCAGCAGTGAAGATCAAACCCAGCCTCTGTTATCACTTACTGTCTCCTCTTGATGAACAGGGGTTGCTGGTCCTTCGCTACTGGTTTTGCCAAAGGAAGGTTTTAAATGTCTTGTTGAGATCCCACCTTTAGTGTGAAGAAGAGGAAAAAAAAAAGAAAAAAAGAATAGCAAAATTTCTGATGGCTTGAGTGCTTCTGCCACTTTCTGCTTTCTAGTGGAAGAAGTTGAACCCTTAATGAGAAATACAGGTCTAAGAAGGTTAAAGATTGTCCTGTGCAACCCAGACCCAATGGGAAGCTGTAGTAAAATTTTAATATATATTATAACATAATAAAATATAACAAAATTATAATATTGATAAAGGAGGATATGCTCCTGGAAGGTGTTTCTTGTGAGCTTGAGCAATTTTATTCTAGGCATTTTGAGGGGAAAGTGGGTATCTTGGTGCTTAGTTTGTAATGCTGAGAATGGCATCTTAACCAGATGATCTTAAGATGATCTTAACCAGAACTCTAAGGGGAAAATTCCCAGTGGACTGACAGCACAGTCATGGCAGACTTTGTTGTTGAGTTATGAACACCTTTGGTACATGATGTGGTCTCACCTCACTGCTGGATTTAGGTGTAAGAGGCTGCCCTAATTTCTGGGATGATGCTGATGATCAGGCAGAATCTTCCCATTAGCAGGAAGAGCTGCTCTGCTGCTCCTGCCTCGGTGCCTGTGAGCGTGTGGAGAACTATACTGAAAAATGGGCCAATAAATTCTCTTAAAACATGGTATTTTTCAGCTGGCTGCTCTGCTGTGCCCCAGGAGAGTCGTTTTTCCCGGTGCAACACCCAGCTCCTGGTGTCCACACTCTTCTGATCCCACCTCCTGTCCCCACCTTCCCCTTCTCTCCCCACACCTTGTTCATAGGAGCCGAAACAGGATCCAGACGTGGCCCAAAGTACTTGCATTGGCAGCTGAAAGAATAAACTCTGAATTTTCAGCTATTGTCACAGAACAATTGTTGCTGCAGAGGGCTGAAGAGCAGCTCGAGCTGGGAATGGCTGTTTTTCAGACAGTCAGCTGAATAAGTGCTTGGGGCAGTGCATAAATGTCACGGTGTGAAGATCTGGGGCACTTGGATTTGAAACAGCGCAAAAGTTCAGACCTACCCCTGGCAACCAGCGGGAAGAGTTTCAGCAAAGATCTTAAAAGCATTCTGGAAACTAAGAAAGGAATCAACTAAACTCTGAGTGTGAGCAGAGCTTTCTGCTGAGCTGGACTGTTTTGCTTCTGGCTGGTCCATGTGCTGCTGAATTCATGCCTTGGCCATGAACTCAGTGGAAAGTGAAATCACAATTGATGGTCACTGTGTTGAAACCTCTCTATAGTTAATGGTGCACCAGAGCATTGAACCCCTATGATTAGGGGCTTTCTGGACTCCAGGGAAAATTAAGACTTATTTTCTTTCTTCTTTTACCCAGATGACACCTCGGGGTAGCTGCAGAAGTTAAGTGAGCCTGGGGGGTGGTGATATGGCAGCAGAGGAGAGCAGGAGCTTCCAGGAACTGGGTGAAGTGGCATTTTGGGAGCAGAGGGCTGGAGCTGCCTCTGTATCCATGTTGAGCACTTCGGGAAGATCCTCTCTGCAGCAGTCTTTGGGAATAGATGAGATGGAGGAAGACAGGAAAAGTAGTAAGATGGAATAACGTGCCTTCAAAGCTTAGGAAAATGAATTAAACAAAAAACCCAAACCAAGAAAATCTTGGCATGCTCTGCAGTGCTCAAGTGGTGGTTTCTGGTCTACGTATTTCCCCCTCACACTTCCATATCCCTGTGGATTTGCCCATTAATGAAAGGAAGCTGAATGGAGGCTGACAAGGCGGAGAATGCACATTTTTCATCCAGGCAGAGCTTACAGGAGGCTCCTCTTGGAGATCAACCTTGATCCAGTGGTGGCCTCTGCCATGAATTCTTTGCCTGGGAAGAGCCAGGAATCACTGCAGCTTGTGCTGCAGGTAAACTGAGGCAGAGGAAGGAAAAAATGGTGGGAAGGTGCCTGACTGCCTGTCCCAGGTGTGGCACAGCCTGAACTGCTGCGGGATCTGCTGTACAGGGGTTTTCCTGCCTGGCAGGACCAGTGGGAATGGGAAGCTCTGCCGGGAAAGCATCATCCCTTATCACTTCCCACTCTGCCTGGTGTCCGTGTTGGGAAGGTGTCACCTTGGTGTCACTCTCCTGGGTGTTGCCTGGGTTGTGCTCTTGGGTTGGGACCTCAGGATCCAGTGCTACCTGCTGGCACAGAGTCCATCCCGGCCATGGTTTGGTTCCTGTTGGCTTGGCCATGGGTGAGATGGAATCATGGTGGAGCTGCTGCTGTGTGAACAAAACATCCTGACCCTGTGTGGGAGCTGGTGCCTGAGGTCCCACAGATCCTTCTGGGTGGTCGGGCACTGGATCAGGGCAGTGGTCACAGCCCCAAATCTTCTAGAGCTCAAGGAGAGTTTGGACAACACTCTCAGGCACAGGGTGGGATTGTTGGGGTGTTCTGGGCAGGGCCTGGAGTTGGACTGGATGATCCTTGGGAGTCTTTCCCAACTCTTGACATTCTGTGATTGTGCTCATGGTATTTTAGGGTCACCATCCAAACAGAAAATGTTTATTGCATCATTCCAGCTTGTAAAGCCAAAACCTCCTAAGGGATCCACTCTGCTTTTGAGGCACCATTGTCCCACTTCCAGGCTTTGGGGAGAGCTGCCCCGTGTTCCTCTCGAGGTTCACATGTTCCCGTTGGGATTGTGGACGGGGCTGGAGAAAGGGCCAGCACAGACAAGGCGAGTGACTCAGCATCAGCAGCACGTTGTGAGTCACTGCTGCTGTTGCACCACTGCAGGATCCAGCCCTGGAGGCTGTGGGCTCCGAGTGTTACACACCGGGATGAAATGCTGTGTCACAGTGTGTGTGTCCCAGACAGTGTGCCTGGTGTAACACCTGGGGCCATGGGGAGCTTCACCTTTGCAGAATCATTGAGTCATTTAGGTTGGAAAAGGCCTCCAAGACCATCAAGTCCAGCCTTTGGATGGTGGTGCTCTGGAACTGCTGTGATTTGGGACCTTCACTCCATTCCTGGAGCACAGCCAGCCCCCGAGTGTGGCGTGGGGTGTGAGCACTGATGCTACAGTTTGTGCAGGTGGTGGTTCACCAGCCAGCAGGGTTGTTCTGAGCTCAGAACAGGAGGTAAATAAAATGATGATTTTTAGTTTACTGATGAGAAACCAAGCACGGTTTGTTTGCTCCACGTGTCTGTGTGTGTGCTTCCATAGAATTCACTGGGTTATTCCTTCCCACTTGTTGGGATTCCTCTCAAGTGGCACATACTTTTCAAAATAGTACATTAAAGGGAATCAGACAGTCCCAGAAGGGTTTGAGTTAGAGGAGATCTTAAAGATCATCCAGTGCCACCCCCTGCCATGAGCAGGGACACCTTCCACTAGCCCAGGTTGCTCCAAGCCCCGTCCAACCTGGTCTTTAGGACAGTTTAAGGAAGAAGGCAGATCAGTTTAGTAGAGTGGCTTGTTTTTACTCCCTTTTCTGAGGAGTAACTTCTTTGCACTCCAGCAGTTTAAATCCTGTGAAGGTTAAGCCTGATCTCGAGGTATGTGGATAGTGGTGATTATGTTCAGCAATATAAACAATCCCCTGATGTTCCATTTCAGGGGAAAACTTTCTCAAGATGTTGATCCCAATGTATTTTTGTTACACAGCTTTTAAAGGAGTTAAAATTGTTGTGAATCCCAGCACAGTGTGTTCATGGGCAGGATGGGCTGAGGGTGGTTTGGTAGCTTTGGTATTTTCGGTGCCATGAGCAGGTTGGGGGGTGTCCCCTGCCCCTCCACCTTAGCAGTTGTTTCACTTTGGTATTTTTAATTTCCCTCTTTTGTTTCCCTGTCTCTGGATCTGTTTGTGGATTGAGTTTTGTGCTCATCCAAGGGTTTTCTTGGATCCTTAGGCTGAATTTACCTTCCACTAGGAAGGGATTTGGGGATATTTTGGGGAAAGATGCTGCCATGAGAGACTGGCCTTGGGGCAGAGACTGCAGAGAGGGGAGAACGGGGAGAATGCCAAGAAATGAACTCTGGTCTGGAGCATTCCCTTGGGATGAGGGGCTGCTGGGTCACATGGCTCCATGCTGGTGTTGGGCTGTGGGCTGGATACCATTTCTGCAACTGGTGTAGTGGAGATTTGGATTCTGCTGAGTTGCCCCAGGCTGTGATTTCTGGTCCTGCCAGGATCTCTGTGCAGCAGTTCAGGCAGCTGTTAAGAGATGCCAATTTTTTTTTTTTCTTCTTTTCCTTATTTTTTTCCCCTTCTTTAATAGAAATGAACTAGAGATGCCAAACCAAACCTGTCATATCCTGATCCGAGCGATGGCTGCTGTGGTGGTGGAGTGGTTTGGATGGTTCCTCCTCACCAGGAGGGCAGTTGTGCTGAGCTGTGTTTGGGTGCAGATCCTGCTGCTCCCTGAGGCCTCTGGCCCCTCCCTTGGGCCTGCTCAGGCTTTCAGATTTGTGCTCCCAAATTTCCCTCCAGCAGTGGGGGTTTTCCAGTGGAAATAACTCTTTACTCCCAGCCCCTGGAGGTCTCGTGTTTCTCTGGATCCGGGAATGAATGAACCGAGGGGAGGTTTGAAGGAGATCCAGCGGAGTGCCGAGCACATGCTGGGAATACAAGAGCTCTTCAAAGCTGATGGTTCTGTCCAGGGGTGGGGGCGGGTGTTCAGCTGAACAAATTGTTCACTTTGGCTTCTTCACAGGCAGAAATGTTACGATCAGCTAATGAGATTGTTCTCGAGCCTTGTGGGGTTTGCTCTCCCTCTCTCGGAGTTGTCATGAGAGTCTGTTTGGCAGAGCTTTAACTCTTGCTCCACCCATCGATCTGGTTTTGCATTGATCTAAAATAGTACCAAAAAGAAGGATAAAGGCTTGATGAGCTGAGGAATGAACTCCAGGAATATATGAACTGCAGGAAAATAGCACCTGAACTGGGTTCAAATCTCTTTCTTTAGTGAGGCACAGCTAAAGATTACAAGAGCAAATAAAAAAGTTGCATTTGTGCAGCACTTGGAGATGATGCTTAGAATTGTCTGTGTAAGCAGAGCACGGGGCTTTTTTACTTGGGCACCTCATAGAGTCACAGAATCCCAGAATGGTTTGGGTTGAAAGGGACCTTAAAGTTCATCTCATTCCACCCCCTGCCATGGGCAGGGACACCTTCCACCAGCCCAGGTTGCTCCAAGCCCCGTCCAGCCTGGCCTTGGACACTTCCAGGGATCCAGGGGCAGCCACAGCTTCTGTGGGCAACCTGTGCCAGGGCCTCCCCACCCTCACAGGGAAGCATTTCTTCCCAATAGCCCATCTAAATCTTTCCTCTTTTAATTTAAAATAGTTTCCCTTTGTCCTGTCACTCCAGGCCCTTTTCCAGTCCCTCTCTTGGAGCCCCTTTAGGCCCTGGAAGGGGCTCTTAGGTCTCCCTGGAGCCTTCTCCAGGCTGAACACCCCCAGCTCTCCCAGCCTGTTTCCACAGCAGAGGTGCTCCAGCCCTTGGAGCATCCTCATGGTCTGGATTTCCAGGGTGTGTAAGCAGTGGTGGTGCTGTCCCTGCCATGAGCTCTGACAGCAAATATACCAGTATTTTACTTTATTTTTAGTACTGGCCTTTGAGCCCCTCAAAAATCATCAGAGAAAGGGGGTGGGAAACTTCTTTTAGCCTGATTTTAATGCTGATGTTTTCAGTCCCTGGTGAATCAACAGGAGTTGATTTAACCACGAGATTTCTCTTGGCACCTCCTTCTTGTTCAGGAGTTGGCATCGCACCAGTGCCAACATTCCCACCTCTGACCTTCCCCACAGGCTGGTGCCTCGTGGTGGTAACACAAGGAAAATACACATTATTACTGTGGAGATTTGCCCTTTAATAGAGGTGATGGCTGAATGTGGTAAACTGTCATATTTGAAGCTGCTTTCAAAGGTGGGAGTGGGAGCTTGGCTCTGGTGTGTCCCTGTTGCTGGCAGCGAGATCCCACTGCTGGTTCCCAGCAGGGAATTGCATCAGTGCTGGTGTTTGGGCAGCTCCAGGAAAGGCACAGAATGAACTTCTGAGCATTTTGGCAGGAATTTGGTGGAATGAGTTGAGTACAGAGCTGGGAAGAAGAAGAAAGCAGCTTGTGCAGAGATTTTTGGAGCAGAATCAAAACTTGGGATGGGACTGTGGCTTCCTGCAGTTGCCAGTTGGCTGGTGCAGTCTGGGATGTGGAAGTGATGATGGGATCTCACACGTGGGTTTCTTCCTGGTTCCTCGGGGAGAGGACAAGTGTCTGAACGGCCACGTGAGGCCAAAACCAGGTTGTTATCAATCCACAACCAACCAGCTGGGTGCTGGGAGCAGGTCCTGGCAAACCAGCATCATCCAGGCAAACCTCTGACAGACCCAAAGTCTGGCAGACCCACGAGGGATGAACATGGACAACAGCTCTGGAACAATCCCAGGGTTTCAGTGTGGGCCTTGCAGGATGTGGTGTGCTGGGGTGGGATTGGACATGAGAAAAGGGGAATTTGGCCACAAGAGTGGATCAGGATGGAGCCTCCATGAAGAAGCAGCTCCGGGCAGTCGCAGCGGAAGCTCCGTGGACATTGTTGTACAACCTCCACTCCCTTCCTTCCCCCTCAGATAGTGAAACACTGACCTAGCTGTGTCTCAGATGGATGTTAGAGCCTCAATCCTTCTCCCCACAGCACGGTATGTTCAGGATTGTCAGAGTGGAGCCCCAGCTGAGGTCACCTGGCAGGCATCTCCTCACTCCCAGTACTCAGCCTCACGTGGTGGGCACATACTGGTTGTCTCGTTCAAGGAATGTCCCATTGTGTCCCTCTTGGGCTCTGTCCTAATGCCCTGCTGAGGCTCTCACATGGACTGGGCTAACACCTTCCCAGCTTGCCTTTGGCAGGTGAGAGAGGCTGAGGTTTGTGTCTCCAGGGAGAAGATCTCAAAATCCAGAGCTTTGAACCCCTCTTGGGTGATTTTTTCCCACTGAAAGCTTGTAGGAAAGGGGAGAGCAAACCCAGCGTGGCCTCTGTTGGTAGGTGACTGCATTTCAGGGGACAGCAAAGCCCCTGGAAATATGCCAGTTAATAGTGGAGGAGGGGAACCATATGGAAAGTGCCTGGAAAGCTGGAGCTTATTGCCTCGTGTTGGGGCTTTAATCTGCATCTGCACCGGGTGGGAGAGGCCGGCAGTGAACATCCGAGCGCTCCCGGATCCTGGGATGTGCTGGCTCCCTGGCACCGCTGCCAGAAGCATTCCCTGGTTCCCAGTGAACCCTCCCATTGCCATTCCAGCTCTTGGGCTGCTTGGCTGCCTGCAGAGCTGCTCAGTGATTCTGCAGTGGAATTCTCTCTCTCCTGGTACCGACTCTTCCTTCCAGCATGTCCTGCTGTTCCTCATTTCACATCCCGGTGATTTGGGTTTGCTCAGGTGCTTGGAGTGGCAGAAACCATCTCCCTGCAGACCCTGGCTGCTCTTCATCCATTCCTGCTGACTCCTACAGGTGGTTCCAATAATGGAGTTCCCCTTCAGCCTGTGACTCTCCAGTCTGAGCTCAGTTCTCACTCCATCTCTCTGTGCTCTTCATGTCATTGTCAGGATGGTTTAGCAGCAGCTGGTGGATCTGCTCTGCTCACTTTGCAGCTGGGCCTTTAGTAGGGCAGTCTCCTGGTGAAAAATAAGTCTGCTAATCCCTAATTCCCTCAGTTTGTCTGGGCTGTCTCTGTCCTTCCTGTTGGAATTCAGCTGCACGGACTCAGCAGAAAGCAGGATGGACTGGTGGGTGGATGGGCTGAGTGATGGATTTGAAGCTGAGATTTAGATTGGACATTAGGAAGAAATGCTTTCCTGTGAGGGTGGGGAGGCCCTGGCCCAGGTTGCCCACAGAAGCTGTGGCTGTCCCTGGATCCCTGGAAGTGTCCAAGGCCAGGTTGGACGGAGTTTGGAGCAACCTGGGCTGATGGAAGGTGTCCCTTTTGTTCCTTGTCTGTTTAAATCAGGATATTTATCTAGCATGAGTGTATTTTCAACATGGGAATGTGCAGATGGAAGGATTATATCCCACCTGACTTTGTCCCTACATGGAATCACAGAATTACAGGAGGGTTTGGGTTGGAAGAGACCTTAAAGAGTATCCAGTTTTACCCCCCTGCCCTGGGCAGCGACACCTTCCACCATCCCAGGTTGCTCCAGGCCCTGTCCAAGCTGGCGTTGGACACTTCCAGGGATCCAGGGGCAGCCACAGCTTCTCTGGACAACCTTTGCCTGGGCCTCCCCACTCTCACAGGGAAGCATTTCTTCCTAATGTCCAATTTAGACCTACTCTCTGTCAGTTTGAAGCCATTCCCCTTTGTCCTGTCACCACATGCTCTTATAAAAAGTCCCTCTTTTCTTTTAGACTCCCTTCAGGTAGTTCAGGCTTAGAAAGAAAGGAGTGGGTTTCCCTCTGCCCCAGAGCTGAGGTCTCAGATCCCCAGTGGTCACTGCAGACTCCATGTTGTGCATGGTTGCTCCTTTCTGATGCTAGACAGGCAAATAATCATTTTCACAGAATATTTGCATAGCTATTAGAGCTAAAGTATATACAGAGCTGGTTACCCAAGAGCTGATCCACATGAGGAGAACACACATGACATACATGTTGCTGACAGCACCTCCCAGTGCAGGGTGTGACTGAACAGGCTCTGGAAAGGCTCAGTTCTAAATATAGAGCCCACACTACGCTCGGTGCTGTTTTGGAAAGTGTGGCTGAGCCATCATTATGTTCCCCTCCTCCCCCTCTGCCACAGGGTGTCAGAGGATGAAGTGTACGTTACTGTGTTTCGCTTCCTTGGGTTATTTTTGGTCTAAATCCAGTGGGCTTTTCTGGGGTAGGATGTGTCCTGATTTTAAGGTGAGGAGCGGGTTTGCTGCTGCTGGTGCTGCCATGTCTCTTTGGGGAACTAAATGGGTGGAAGGTGGTTTTGGGGTTTTTTTTGGTGTTTTTTTTTTTTTTTGTACTTAATCTCAGTTTCTGTGTAATCTGAGCAAAAGAATGAGATGTATTTAACAGGCAGAGGTGCTTTGTAGTTTTTACAGAGGCAGTCAAGGCAGGTGGCACTTTGAACGAGCTCTCAGCTGTGTTTGATTCTAAAAACTTACTTCTAAAAACAATGGGGCAGCCACAGCTTCTTTGGGTAACCTGGACCAGGGCCTGCCCACCCTGACAGGGAAGAATTTCTTCCCAGTGTCCCATCTAACCCTGCCCTCTGGCAGGGTGAAGCCATTCTCCCTTGTCCTGTCTCTCCAGGCCCTTGGAAACAGTCTCTCTCCATGTTTCTTGTAGCCCCTTTGGGCACTGGAAGGATATAAAATGCATATAAACTGATCTCTAAATTGGTCCTGATAAAGATATTTCACTGAAAAGGGACACATGGCTGTGTCATCACCACTGCATCTGTCCCTGGAAATGGAATTCTGTCCAGACTTGATTCTTAGAACAGCAGTGATGTTAGCAGTGGAAATCCTGAACATTTGGAGGGGTAGCCCATCCACCAGCAGAGTTGGTTATTTGCAGCTGTACCTATTAAATATTGAATCAGTGGGGCAGCCACAGCTTCTCTGGGCAACCTGGGCCAGGGCCTCCCCACCCTCACAGGGAAGAATTTCTTCCCAGTGTCCCATCTAACCCTGCCCTCTGGCAGTTTGAAGCCATTCCCCCTTGTCCTGTCACTCTGTGCTGTTCAAGTCCCCCTCCAGCTTTCCCGTGGATATTCCCGGTGTAGCTGATGCAGGATTAAGATCTGGCCTTGCTGTGCCATCCAGCTGCAACAAATAGTAAAATTTCCACCAAACATAAGGTCAGCATCAATAAAAATAGAGCAGGCACTTTACACAGGGAAATATTGCAGAGAGAAGGACTCAGATTCCTAAAGCTGTTCTGCAAATGGTCTTTGGGAGGGCTGTGGGCAGAGGATACTGTCGCCTGTTTTGGTGGGAATTTGTCCCTGTCTGTGTTGGCACTGCAGCCAAAAGGTCCAGCAGGAATATGGATAACATGTCTTGTTCTAAATTCATGGGTTTCACTTGCAGTTTGAAACAGCCAACTCCTCCTATTCAAGGTGTTTCTATTATCTGATTTGAAACTCGTAATAACCCTGGGACTTTTTTGTATTTCTTTCATTTTTAGCCGAGTGCACTTGGTAGCAGTTACAACTAAACCAGGGCAGAGGCTCAGGAGGAGCAGGTTTTTCTAAGAACTTGGTGATTGCAGCTCCTTCCCTTCTCTGCAGCTGGGGCAGCCTCAGGACTGAACCTCATTCCCCACGTGCTGCTTCTGCTGCAGGGGCTGCTTTCGGCTCCGAAACGGGTTAATCCCAGCACAAGACTTTCTGGTTGGATTTTGGAGGAAACATCTGGACATTGCAGTGACTCCTCTGCCCCACATGCCAGGCTGGTTCAAAATTGCTGCAGAAGGAGGGGGGAGAGATGGGCAAAGGGAATTATTCTGTGATTAATTTCTTAATTGCCAAACATCCAGCTGTGGCGAAGGCTTTGTGCAGCGGCACTGGATTTGTCAGCACATCCTGCTGGTGCTTTGTTTCTGCACCATGTCAGGGGTTTCCTCCTTTCTCTGGGCAGCCTTAATATTTATGCACTGGAACTGGGATGCTTAGGGTGTATTTTCATGATATTAAGGCTTTAATTATGGAGAGTGGAGCCATGGGTTTATCCATGCCTTACCATCCTTGTGTTCCTTTCTGCCCTGGAGTGCAGCAGTAAAGATTAAGGGTGTTTTGATGACAGTTGATATTATTTCCTGGCTTCTTTATTTGCTTGGTCCTTCCATCAGATGCAGAAATCAACTTTGCTGGTGCCTGTCCTTTGCAGCACCTTGTGCCAGGTGCTGTTGGCTCTGTCACTCCTCTCCAGGCAGTTACTCTTAAACCCCAACAATGGTGAAACCTGCCACTGAGGTTTGATGGTGGTGTTCAGGTGGATTTTGGGACCTATGACAGAGGGGGTTTTTTATAGAGGAGGGAGGACAGATGGATTTTTTTCAACAAGGAGGGAGGGCAGATGGTTTGGTGTTCTCCAAGTCTTGGAAAAGTGGGTCTGGCAGCTGTGGCCAGGTAGGACTGGAGCTGCTGCTTCAGCTGAGCGTGGAATAAAATCTTAACGCTTGCATGGGCAGGACTTCAGTCACTGGGCACCAAAAGTTGTTTGAAAATTGTTCTGCAGAGACATGGCCCTTCCAGCACATCTGAAATCCTCTGATAATGATTAGCAGTGGTGAGCTGGTGTTGGTTGTGCCATCCGGGATGGAGCTTGTCATCTCTCCATCCATTCTGCTTGGATTTTTGTGGCCTGGATCATTAAAACCACACTCAAAATAACCCCCTGTGCCCTCTCTGTTTTCCCAGGAGGCGAAGGGCAGAGTGGAGATGGGCAGCAGACCGTGCAGCCATCGTCAGCCGCTGGAATTGGCTCCAAGCCCACGTCTCGGACCTGGAATACCGGATCCGGCAGCAAACGGACATTTACAAGCAGATTAGAGCCAATAAGGTGAGACCAGGATGCCTTTGGATACCTGTGGTTCTGCTTTGCCTCCCAGTGGCTCTCTCCTGGTGCAGTGGAGAGTGTGGATGTGGAGTCTGATGCTTTTTTTTCTCCCCCTGCATCTCTCCAAAAGCAGCTGTGACTGATTGTGATGCAATTTGGCTCGGGCTGAGTGTAATTCCTGTCCCTGGTTCAATGTGATAACACGGAGGGAGCAGTACCTTGCTTTAAAGTCAGTCTCTGGTGCTGAACAGAGCTGTTGCTGTTGCATGTGTGATGCTGTTCCCCATCCCTCAAGCCTTTCTCTTTTTTTATTTGGCTTTTTTTTTTCTTTTAAAACCTTCCCATTCTTTCTTTTTGGGAGTAGCTAAAGATGGGGATAAGGAACAACTTAACTGGGGAAGGGAGGGGACTGTAGAGGAAGTTAGTTCAGATGCTATCACACAGCACAGGCTTCAAATTGAGTCTGAATCATGAAAAAAAGGCCATTTTTGGATGCTGACCTTTCTCTGTGGAAGGAGTTTTTTTTTTTCAGACTTGCTCTCAGATGGTGGGAGAGTGGAGGGGAGCAGAGAAGGGATGAGGGGAAGGAATTGTTACTGAGGCTTGTTCAGGCATGCACATCTAAATGTCAGGCCTTGGAGGGAGGAATGTCTGGAGTTTGTGGCAAGAAGGCTCATGGTATTGCATCAACTTAGAGATCCTCAGGAATTCAGCCTGGCAAATGCTTTTCCCAAGATGTGTGGTGCTCTGGGGGTGGTGGGGAGAGGCTTCCAGGGGGTAGAGAGCACAGGCAGGGGAGGGAGGCTGGACTTTGATGCAGCTGTGCAGAAAAACAGGCTCATTGAGTGAGTGAGGGCTCTGAATGAGGAGGTGGAAGAGCACGGCTTGTGAGCAGAATCCATTACTGAGATTAGGCCAAAAGGCTGCTGGGAGCTGGCTCTATGTCAAATCAATGATTCTTCACAAAGAGTCATCTTCCTTCTGTCTTAAAGCCCATTTTGCAACATGATTTTTAAGTACAAAATATCCGAACGTTTATGTGCTAAAAGTTAAGTAGTGAAGGAAATGAGAAAACTCATGAAGGTTCAGGGTTTTCTCCGGGTGATGACAACTTGACAGGCTCCTGGAATGGCCTGGTAATGGCTGCAAGCATCCCATGTGTTTTTGTCTGAGGGTGCAGTCTCCAGGTCGGAAAGGACAGGCGAGAAATCCAGCGGAGGTTTTGGCAAACAGGATGTCACTCCTTTGATTTGTTCAAACAAAACCTCAGCTGCGATAACCCAATACGTGAATTTAAGACAAAACACGTCCCTTCAGGTGCAGGGGAGGTCAGATGTTCAGAGTTTTGGGTAGTGGCTGTTCTACCTGAACAAGAAAAAACAAGAACCACGAGTATCACACACCCCATCTCTGACGGGGCTTGCTGGAGACACCTCTTGCACTCAGCTGTCATCGAGCTCTTGTACAACATCCTCTGTTTTCAGCAATGAAAAACTCAGAGTGAGATTCAGAAAAGAGCTTGGGACAAGTGTAGGAAACTAGAGAAACAACCCTGTGTTTCACTAACATAGGCTTGTTGGAATGGATTTGACTTCAAACTGTACAAGGAAAAACAATTAAAGAATTTGGAAACACCTTGTTTTTTCTGTCAATATAACTTAACTGCAGCTTATTTGGCCATAAGGAGGTTAAAATGTTACTGCTGCAAGAATTCAAAGTTCTGCAAGTTCTGAAATTTGAAGAAACTCTATTTCAGCCTTTTTTTTTTTAGGTTGATTACTTTTAGATGTTAGAGTTTACAGCCCAGTGTACCCTTCAAGAAAAACACATTGCTGCGTCAGATCAAAGCCAGGGAAGGACCAGGCAGTCAAAAATAACCTCGTGTTTTGACGGTGTGCTGCTGCCTGGGTGTCTCAGCAGGAATTGTGTTCCAGGCACGTTGGGATCGGCTCAGCCGGAGCCTGGTGAGATGTGGAGGAGAAAAACAAACCAGGGAACACGTGCTCAGGGTTGGTTGTAGGATACCCTGCTTTCAGGCACTCAGAAACAGCAGGCTGTTGTGCCTTTGGATTGGAAGGGTGTGTACAGTTGATTTGAAGGTCTGGGTGTCAGTGAAGGCAATCAGGAGGTTTTGTTTCTGTTCACAGACTTGCGTTTTTGGGCCGTGGTGTGGAGCTGGTCCCCCTTCACACCCAGCCTTTGCTCCTCCCTGCTGTGTGGGTGGCAGATGCTCCGTGTTTGGAGAGGAGCAAACAGCATTTTTTTCTCTCTTTCTGTGCCTCTCACAAGCTTCACTCTTTGATGGACTGAGAGGTATTTTAAGATGAAGGGCTCCTGCAGGAATTCTGTGCAGTGGCAGAGTTGGTTGACTGAAACCCCTTCAAAACGGGGTTGTTTTGCACATCTCTGCAGACCTGGGCCCCACATGTTCCCAGGCCATCCCAGATGGGTTCACTGTGTTCCCCCAGAGGATTTGGGATGCTCTGTGAGCCTCCTGTCCCCTGGGGGAGGGCTGTGCTCTGCTCGAGCTGCTGAGTCAAGAGAACCTCGTGATGGGAAGGGTGGGGTGGGAGTGAGGAGGAGCCTCTCGCTGGAAGAATTTGAAGCTCTCACATGGGTTTCCTGTGTCTGCAGTGGTTGTGTTGGGCTTAGGGTGAGAGAAGAGATGCTGCTGGCCCTCAGTGGGGCTGTTCAGGATGCTCAGTCCCTTCCTGATGTGTTTTAATGTGTGTCAGTCCTTTTCTTCACCCTCTAGTCCCTGGGCAGAAGCTGCTGCTGATCCCAGGACTCTGAGACATCCAAAATCTACCTCAGTATCCATCTCTATCTGAGATCTATATGATTGACTTTTCATTAGTACCATAATTAGTGATAAAAATGGGAGTAAAGAAGCAGGAAAGTCATCCATAAACATTGTAGGGGAACCTTCCTTTTTTCTTTGTTTTGAAGAATGCTGATGGAAAGTGTTTTTGGGACCTTGGAATAATTCAGATGCACTTTCCTTTCCTGAAAGGAAATTTGATGTTGCCCTTCTAATTCCCCTCTATTATTCAAAATGTGTGTAAATAATGGAGATTTAAAACTCTGAGAAGCAAAGCAGGGAAAGCTGTATTAAGCTTTGCCTCTGCTTCAGAGTCACCACTAAAGGGATGTGCTTCCAAACAAATACCCACAGGATGTAAAATGAATCACTGCTCCTTCCTGGGGCATGGAAGAGCTCCCTTCATTCTCTTCCTCCTCACAAGTCCTTGGTGGCAGTTTCTGTTCCTGATGCCCAGGCCCAAGTGCTTTCTGGGGTGTCAAAGGGAAGCAGTTTCCTTGGTTCCAATTTTGCACTCAGTCCCAGTTTCTCCCTTTTTTGGAGCTGCCTGAGCTCTCTGCAGCAGCAGGGCCTAGGGTGGCTCTAGAAGCTGTGGTGAAATGTTGCTTTCAGGGAGGATCTTTCAGGAGCAGAGGAAAATCCCAGCAGTGATGGAGTTTAGACTTCCAGCCTCTCTCATCCCCTAAACGTCCTTCTGGGACGTCAGAAAACTCTAGAAAACCATCATCATGTTTATTCCAGGCTCTGGCTGCTTCCTCATTGCTGGTCAGAGGCCACCTACGGTTGTATTTAGTTTATGAACTGTTTTAAAATGAAGTGTCCCTGAACTGTGGGCTCCAAGGATCCTCGTGGAACACCACGGATGTGCTGCACAGCACGTTGTGTCAAGGCAAAAGATCAGCATTGGAGTCATAAAACCCCAAACTGGTTTGGGTTGGAAAGGACCTTAAAGATCACCCAGTTCCAACCCTCTGCCGCAGAATTACGGGCGACTTCCACGGCGTCCTGTGGCACTGGCCATGTGGGATCTGACTTTGTGACTCTGAGGGAAGCCTTAGAGCTCTCTCCTCTCTCCACATGACGTGTCCAGGTTCCCTTCCAGGCTCACTTTCTTGTGACACACCATGCAACCTCCAGAATTGTTTCCAGATGACTGATCTGCCTGTTCTCGATCTGAGCAGCCCTTTCACAGTTCTCTGTTTAACCAAATGCAAACTTGTTGGGGCTTGTCTTTGTCCTGGACCGTGTTCATGGCCTGTGGGTTCTACCAACTCCCTAATCCCTTGCTCATTCTGCCCTGCTTTGTTATAATATAGCTCAGAATATGCATCATTACAATGATTTTATTTCACTTTGTGTTTTTCAAAGGGCAGAGCAGTCAGTCCTGCCTTAAGATTAAACTTCACTTAGAGTGAAACATGAACAGGACAACATCTGTTAAGCCTGATAAAACAGTGCTCTGCTACTGTGCTTTGTCCCACTGGTTCAGAGCAATGCCTTGTTTATCAGTGCTTTTCTTGCCTTGCTGAATTTTGTGAGCATCATTTCTTTGAAGGGGGGGAGGGAGGGGATGCCTGCTCAGAGTAACGAGTTTGACTGGAGATTTTTGGCACCTGCTCAAAATTGTTTGCTTGGCTGTGGTGGCGAGTTCCACTTTGTACGATGAAAGCAGTCGCTTCCTGCTCTGTGCTCCAGCAAAACGTTCCCTTTGGCTTGGCTGGCATGTGGCTCCCCGGAGTTCCTGCGGGAGGAGGGGAAAGGAGCGGTGGGAAGCGGGACACAAGCGGTGGTTCAGCAGTTTTGCCCGAGGGGGAGCTGAACATGCCCCATTAATGGGCTGAGGGCACGTGATCTGGCTCCAGCCACTGTCCTTCCCTCCCTGAGTTCAGCTGCGATGTCAGGAAAATCCAGGCAGCAGGGACTGGCTTTGGCATCACATCTGAAAATCGCGGCAGTCGGAGTTTTGGCGGGAGGGGGGATGAGGGATGATGGATGTGCAGTTTCCCTGTGGAGACCGAAGGCCCCGCAGTTAATTCCTGTTCCCTTCCCTTTCCCTTCCCTCTCTTGCAGGGGCCGATAGTTCTCGGCGAAGCGTCACCCCCTGATCCTGCAGTAGATGATTCGTCCCGTCCCGTTAGAGCCGAAGTGAAGCTGGAGCCTGGGGCTGACCGGCTGGTAAGTGCCAGCAGTGGGACTGACCGAGTCCAGATGCTTCACCTGCACGAATTTTGGGAAGGGAAGGGTCATCCCTAAAGCTGTGGGGGAGAGGGATGCTCCAACCGTGGGAGTGTCCTCCTGGAGCAGCTCCTCTCCCTGAGTCCATGTGGGAATCGCTGCTCTGTCCGTCTGCAGCTCGCCCCTTCCCACGTTATCTTGGTGTTAATAAGCAATAGGATTTAAACACCTTTTAGAACAGAGTTCCTGGGGGCACCTTTGTAATATGCATTAGCATTTTGTGAAGCTTTAAAATCCCAACTAATCCTTTCCCTCCAGCAAAAAAAGTACCTCAAACTGGGAGCAGCATGATTAGCAAAGACTGCTAAAGATGTGGCTATTAATATCTGCCTGAGCGTTCCCCCTTGGAAAGGGCACTAATGATTGCAGTGAGATGCACTGGAAACTATGCAGAGTGCCAGGTATTTATTATTTAATGCAGAAATGTAGGGCACAGACTAAAGGCTTGCTCAGCCTGCCTGTGATTACTTTTGATCCTGTGGGACACGTCGACGTATGAAAATGGAGGATTTGGAAGTTGTCGTGTAGTACGAAGAGAAGGGTGGTCCCTGCGTGGCTCAAACTTCTGCTGCCAAGCTGCAGCATTCCTGCTTTTCTGTCCCAAGCTGCAGCATTCCTGCTTTTCTGTCCCAAGCTGCAGCATTCTTGCTTTTCTGTCCCAAGCTGCAACATTCCTGCTTTTCTATCCTAATACCACATCTGGGGAGAAACAGAGCGTCACTGCAGTGGGAGTGCTGGAGGTTCATGTTCAGTGGAGTTGACACAGGTAAAAAAACTTAACTAGAAGGGACCATAAAACTGTACTTGGAGTTTTTTCCTCTGTCCCTGGTAAGACTTTGTCCAGGATTTCCTGGTGCTGAGTGATAACATGAAATACAGTGAAATTTGTTATTAACACCGGGCTGCAGAGGGGTTATGATGAGTGATTGGAATAAAACCCCTCCTTGCTCCACACTGGCTTTCAGGTGTGTGTTTGGGGCTTAAGTCTTCAATTAGCAGATTAGCTGAGCCCAAAACTGCCAGGGAGTTTGGTACAAAGGGCAGGTTTTGCTCACAACTGAAGCAGTGGATGGTGGTTGTGATGGGAACAGAGCTGGGGAGCAGGGACAGGGACTGAGGAGCCCTGATTGAGTCACGAGCATTACGCAGTGTCTGGGTTGGAACAGTGGGGTCCGTCTGTTGTGTGCTCCCCCCCTTCCTTTTCAGGCTTTAACCCAAAAAGCACTTGGAGAGTAATAAACGAGCACAGTGACAGCGAGCTCCGATTCGCCTCGGAAGCAGCTCCTGCACTGATGGATTGGCTGTTGTTTGGGAGCTAATCTGGAATGGCAGGCTGATAACAGAGAAAAATGAGCGAATTTATCAGTGATAGGAAGAATATTTTCTTCCTTGTCTGTTTAAATCAGGATGTTTATCTGATGTGAGTGTATTTTCAGCCTGGGAAGCTGCAGGTGGAAGGGCTGTGTCCCACCTGACTTTGTCCCTACATGGAGTCGTGGAATCACGGGATGGTTTGGGTTGGAAGGGACCTTATATATCATCTCATTCCAACCCCCTGCCACAGGCAGGGACACCTTCCACTAGCCCAGGTTGCTCCAAGCCCCGTCCAACCTGGCCTTGAACACTTCCAGGGCTGGGGCAGCCACAGCTTCTGTGGGCAACCTGTGCCAGGGCCTCCCCACCCTCACAGGGAAGCATTTTTCCTAAAACCTGCTCTAAATCTGCCCTCCTTCAGCTTAAGGCCAAGTAACATTAATACATAGTAAAGGCATTTTCCGTCTGCTTACAAAATCATCACATTGTCCTTTTTTAGACTGTCTTAGGCAATCTTGGAATGTTTGGAACAGAAGGTGTAGATTCCTGGTGAATGGAAAAGAAGCTGCTTGCTTCTCTTTTGCTGCTCACAGCCACCTCCCTGTTGCTGTGTTTACTCATTTCCTGCTTTTTCCCTTTTCTCATCCCTTTCACTTGGGTCTGAGCTCTCCAGTCAGAGACTTTTATTACTGCAGGGCTCGCTCTGGCAGGTCTGGAGGTACCAATGACACAAATCATAGACACTGAGAGCAGTGAAAAACAACATTTTCAGCGTAACACGGGCTGCAGGTTCCCACCTGGCACTTTCTTATGGCTACTCCTGCAGCCCTGCATCCCATCTTGGAGCCTGCTCCTGGAAAAGGTGTTTTATTCCCTTTCCACGGGGACACACGTCATTCCACACTCTCAGCTCCTCTGCGGTGGTGCTGGAGGTGTCAGCCACCAGAACCCTGCCTGGAGGGTTCCTGCTTAATTAGAGCAGCTCGTTAGGGCGGGGTGTTGAGTCAGAGCCTTGATCTGCTCAAGCCAGAGATTAGCCCCTTTCCCGGCGCGTTTGGACACTTACTGGAATGGTATCTCTTGGGCCTCTCCTGGAGAGGTGCTTATCATTCTGGCACTCTCCAGGCTGTGAGAATTAGGGGCTTTCCCCTCCCCTCCAAACTGGCAGAGTTAGAGACCCATCTGCAACGTGGAATAAGGGGAGGAATCCATCCTGTCTCATCCTCAGCTCCCTTTGGATCTCAGCCTCTCCTGAGTGCCTCCCTTGGCCGGATGCGTGTCCTTGGGCATCGGCTTCCTACGTGGGATGTGGCTGATAATCCCTGGGAGAAACTAATCCTATCGCCAGTGGAGGGAAGGGCTTTGCAAATAAGGCCTGGGAATATCTGTTGCGAACTGGAAGCTCAGTAGGTGAATAAATATTTTTGCCTGAAGATGGAAATAACACGAAGCCCTGAAGACATAACTTGGCTGTTGAGATTGATTCCTTGCTTGGATTGCTCGTCTGGCGAGGGGGTGCACTCAAAATAGTCAGTAGTTAGGGGGTTGTATCTATTAATAGGATAAGGTCTGACCCTGCCTGGTTTTGTTTGGGATTTTTTGGGAATACAGGGAACATTCCTGGTGTTGGCTCATGACTCCCTGCCCACACACAGCTGCTTTCCTGCCCTGAGGGCCCCTGGTAGTCTGCTGGTTTCATGTGCAATGAGCAGATGTGCTGCAGCTCAGTGTTTGACGCCCCTCCAAGAGTCCTGTGGATCCTCAAGACCTGGAGTTCCAGCCCCAAAACAGAGAAGAGCTCAGTCAGGAGCATGGATGTGATCCTGAACGCTGCTCTGGATCCCAGCCTCGGTGCCCAGCCAGCCCTGGAGGATGGCATGGAGTTGGGCAGTGCATCCAGGAGGAGCTGCTGTGGGAACTCTGAGTGCAGGAGGTGTTGGCTCTTGTGGGCCACGTTGGTGCACACCCATCTCGGGGTGATAAGCTGAGCCTGGGCTGCTCCTGATAAATACATGTTGGATTGATGCTTCCCAGCTCCTCCATGGGAAGCAGCCAGGTCACCTTCTATCCCTTCTTTAACCACTGAGCCGGAGCCAGCTCTTGGAGAAGAAGTTCCTCCTTTAAGACCCTTTGTGGAGAAGCAAATAAATACCCGATTTCAAAAGAGCTTATGAGTCATGTGTCCCCGCCCTGCTGAACCGGGGCTGCCTCCGGCGGAGCCGTCACGTGAAGGCTCAGCCGTGCCAAGCCTCTGGAAAGCAGAGGGAAAGTGTTCAGCTGCTGCCCTGCCCTCACCTCCCCGGGGTGCCGGGTTTACCTGTGTCTCAGGTGGGATCTGATCTTGCTCAGACCAGGTGGTGGATGAGCCGGTCGGTCTGATCCCGTCGGATTCCGTCCCTGCTCCCCCGTGGAAGAAACTTCTTTTTCAGCAGAAGTGTAGGAACCCCAGCAAAGTTCCTCAAACAGGCCCAGGCAGAAGTTGTCTGTGTTGTTGGAAGTGACCCTTCCCTGGGTGACTCAGGTCTCTGCTCTTCTGGAAACCGTTAATCCAGCGCTGCCCTGGCCTGGTTTAGTTGCTCATTGAGTTGGGGGTGATTGCAGGGAGGATTTAATCAGTGCAATCTGGATGGATTTGGGATGGAGTCAGGGACAAGTCTGGACATCTGTATGGGGGTCAGAGCTCTGCTTTTACCTTTTTTATTAGTACTTGAGTTGCACCACTGTGTGTGCACAGAGGGGGAACCCCAGCTGCAGACAGGGCAGGGAATGTGGGAAGTGCTGCAGGAAGGAAGAAGTGAAGTTTAGCCCAGGGAGGAGCGTGTCTGACACCAAAACCGAGGGACTGCAAGGCTGAGACTGGGGGTGTTGAGTGCCAGGGATGTGGTACAGCTGGACCAAACTGGCACCTGCCAGGATGGGGAGCAGGAATGCCACTGGTGGGAGGCACCAAGCCAGTGTGTCCTTGGAGGCTTGGACAGTCCTGCTGCTCCCTGCAGAGCCAGGGAGTTCGTGTTTCAAACCGAAGGCAGAAGGGATTGTAGAGCACAGTGTCTTTAACTCAGTGTTTACTTACTTTCCTCTGCCAAAAAGGTGTTTCCAGCTTTGTGTTTATCTGGCACTTTTAGCATTACACACTTGCCCTGCCTGCATCCCAACCCCACAGTTAAAACACTTTCTAAAGTGCTTTTGGGACCGTGTTTGCACAGGCAGTGAGTTAAAATGCAAATTCAGTTTTGCAAGTCTGTTCTCCTCTCCCTCCCCTCCCATTTTCCCCCAAAGTGCTTGGACAGGACCTTTCAGCACAAACCAAACTGCAGGAGAGCCTGCGAGCTTTACAGGTGGTGATGAACTTGTTTGCACCACGGAGACAAAATGCTAAAATCTCCTTAAAGCCCTCAGCCTTTCATGCTCCTGGTTGCCTGAGGGGAATTAAAGTCCTTTGGATCTTGGAATGAAAGAGCTGCCGTGTATCCATCCTCTTGCTGCTCCCTAAGAACTCCTTGTGTCCCTGGTCTCATGTTCACACAGTGACTCCTGAACCCTGGTTTGAAGTCCTGTGTGGAAATCCATGGCTACATTGCAGAATCCTCAACTAGAATCCAAGAACAAGAAAGTTTGTGGTTGTTTAAGAAGCTTTTTTTTTTTTATTAATTTATATTTTTCCCATCCTTCCTTAGAGCGTTTCTGGATCCCAGCCACTAGAAAACTTGGGTATTTCTGCTGCAAATACTCCTGAATCCCATCCCACCAAGCCCTGTGGAGCACCAAGACCCGTCAATGGAGTTATTAACACGTAAGCTGCTGGGATATTATGGGAAGAGTGTGATTTTTATGATCTTGACAACATCCCGTTGGAAACCAGCCTGTATCTGGGTTGGTGATGGTATAAAATGGTCTCTTTTTTTTTCCAAAAGCACGGTGGTGCATCGTGCTTGGAAACATTTTGGAGGAGATTGCTTGCTTGAGGTTTTCTGCTGCATTGTTTTGCTGAAAATGGAATTAAGCTGAGCTGTGTTTACACGAACAGGCCCCGCAGGCAGCCGTGCACTGAGCACGGGCAGGACTGGTTTCTTTACGAGTGTTTTTAATACACTTTGCAAATCGTGTGATTGAAAGGTACCAGTGCCCCACTTGCAGAATTACCTGTAACCACTGACCCACTTTTCTGGAGTTACCGAGGATCACAAATCCCGCTCATCTGGGGAGTAAAACTTCCTGAAGTCTTGGTTTCCCCAGGCTGTTTCTGTTGGGTAAATGAGAACAAGTGGAAGACATTCCACGATGCTGCAGGGTCGAACCACTTGAAACCCCTTGGAAACCATTGCACTTGCTCAGTTCCTTGAGGGAGGCAGGAAAAAAGAGAGGGAAGACGGGAAGGAGAGAGGGCTGGATCCTGCGCCGATGGAGCGCGAGGAAGCGTAGGAATCATGGATCAAGGAACCCGTGGCTGCAGCTGGAACACTGCAGGCTGTAACAGAGCCCTTTGTATCCCCGTAGCCTTTGAACTGCACAGCCTTAGACCACAGGGCTTTCATGTTTTGCATTTTTAGAAATGAAACACTTGCAGAAAAGACATGAAAAGGTTCCGTAGATGAGGCGCTGCTGTGCTGGGATCTGGCCGGGGCATGGGGGCATTGATGCCGGGGATGCTGCGTCCTTTGTGTGTGAGGAAAGAGGTTAATCTTAACACTGCACCTCTCTGCTGAGAGTTGTTACAGGTAGAGATCTCAGATATTCATCAGAATCAACTTTACATCGGGGTTAAATATTTTTTTAATAAAATTATGTGTTCTCTGGCATTTAGACTCATGCAAACCTGTTGTCTTAAGGTTCCCTGAGCTGTAATTCTGGAGGAAGCTGAATTCTGAGGTTAAAGCTGTTCAAGCCTAGAGTGGCTTTTGCTCTGTGACTGGCTTTAAATAATATTTTTTGTTCATGAGCTTCCAAAGGTATTTTGTCAAAGGTTCAGTGGTGGGAAAGTGGAAGGTGACCAAAGTAAAAGCAGAAATTAGAGTTGGTTTAATAAAAGCTGTCACCTTGTGAACTGCGAGGCTTTAAACTCAGCTTGCAGTGTTTGCTCAGGTGTGAGCCACCAACCTGCCTGAGTGAGTAACGGGATCTCATTCTCCTCTCTTCTGGGCCAGTCTTCAGCCTGGCCTGGCAGAACACGCTCAGGGAGATGGCCAGGAAGCTGAGGAGCTCCTGCATAAAAAGCAACGACTGAACCTGGTTCCTGCCCCCTCGGACGGGACGTGCGTGGCCGCGCGCACCCGCCCCGTCCTGAGCTGCAAGAAGCGACGGCTCGTCCGACCCAGCACCATTATGCCCCTCTCCAAAAAGGTCAGTTTGGCTTTTTTTTATATTATTTTTGTTATAAAAAGGGGAAAAAATAACGGGGGGAAGATGGGACAGTGAGGCTTCAAAAGCTGCTGGGGAAATAAAGGAGAAACGAAGGAGAAGCTTGATTTGTTGGGAGATTTTTTCTCTGCCGGCGCTGGGGAGGGAAGATGCTGAACTCTTGAGTTTTCTTATCCAAAACCAACCAGCCTGAGGTGAACTCAAGGCCAAGTAGTTCAGTGTGGCACAGTCTGAGCAGTTAAAAGAAACCCTGAGAAGTCAAGTATCAGGAAACCTGAACTCTGACACAGGAATTGACACAACCCCAGGAAGTCCCTGCTGCTGCTCTCAGAAAAACCACAGTTGTCTGCCCAGGCACAAATGGCATGTCCTGCTTAGGTGGTTGTGTTTGCTTCCAGTGCTCAAATTTGGAAGTCACTGAATGCCCTGACTGTTTCTGGTTTTGTTATCTGGATTTTCGAAAATTTATTTTATGCTCTTCTCCCTTATGCAGAATTCATTCAGTGGAAATACAGTTTATTGCCTGTATGAGGAAGGGCTGTGCTTCATTCTTTTTAATTTCTCTTAGGAACACCCAAAACTGTCAGTTGGAAGGAATAGAGTGAGAAATTGAGGAAATAAGGGCCTTTTTTGTGCATACAGAACCATAGATGGCAAAAATCCACTTACCTTTGAGTCAGAGGATTTCAAGTCAAACTTTCCCACAAGGGTTCGAGGGGGTTTTCACTCTCTGAATGTTTTAAAGAGAAGCTCAGAAAGCAGCATTTTTCTGAGCAAAACAGATTCTTGCTCAGCTGAGTCAGCTTTAACTGATCCCTCATTTGCAGCTTTATCTGGGGTGTTTCTGGGAGAGCTCTGCAGTGATTACTGGCAGCATCTTCAGTGGTTTGGAAGCGTAGGAACTGTCTCAGGGATGATGCTGAATTGTGCCTTCAATGTCTGAAGAATTGGCCGTTGATTCTGTGTTAGATCTTTGTTGTAATCACCAAATACATTTGATAATCAAGGATGGTTCAGGAGAGCAGTTCCAAGGGTGGAAGAAGTGCCAGATATCAGGGGTTTTCTGTGGACTCCTCCAGTTGTTCCAGAGAAAGCTGAGTCATGGCTAAGTCCTGCTCCAGAAATACCATGTTGTCCAGTTGACCACACTCTCCTGTCTGGCACAAAGTGGTTGTGGATTGGTGGGACCAGAAATAACAACCAGGAGAGACCAAAGTTTCAACAGAGATCATCCATCACTTGAAATGTTAAAGCTGGGAGATGTCCTGTAGGAAAGAAAAGTGATTTAAAAGGTTGAGTGTGTGTAGCCTGTGTTGCTAACAGAGTGGCAGGATTACCTCACTCCTGGCACAGCCACCCTGGTTAGAAAGCCCTGTGGGGTTAATTTTTATTATTGTTTTAATTAATTCTCAGCAGTGGTACAACACTGCTGGTTCAGGCTCATTTTGGGATCCATCCCAACATCTCCTGGGCAGAGCAGAGGAACTGCTCAGTTACCTCTTCCTCCTCCTCACTGGGCACTGAAGTGTCTGCCTGTTGCATTTGCCCTCAGTGAATTATATTTGATTTATTTTAGATAATTTTTCTTCATCTATGACATGAATGGGTTTCCAGCTCTTTCCTTCAAGGTGTTTGTAGCCCTCCCAGTCGAGTGTTTTTTGCTGTGGATATTCTCTTCCATCATTCAAGTCATTCATGGAAATTATTTGACTAATTCTGCCTCAGAACAGGTTTCTGCAGGATCCAGTTTGAGCCATTCTCCCATTTTGATGTGGAATTGTGGGTTGTTGTCTCTGCATGGGATTTACATCCAGTTGTGTGTCTGCCTGCAGTGGTTTAATATAAATGAAGTCTGTATAAAGCCTATAAATCTGTGAATTGAGAGCCTGTCCTGGATTAGGGAACAAGGTTGAAAAACACCTTTGTCACTCTGTAGATGTCCCTGTAAGTGTCAGCTCTTGGCATATAATGATGGCTCTGACCCATCTGAACTAAAAATGGCACTTTTTTCCCGCTCTCTGACAACTGAATTGTGCTGCCTCATGATTTTTATAAATGAGGTTTCAACCTAGATAAAATTAAACACTTTTAGTCAAATTTAGCAGCTGTTAAACTGTCTGTGCTGGTGAGCCGTAGTTTTCAGTTGTGTTTATGCAAAGTGAAATGGTCCTCTCATGAGGCCACACTAAATTCACAGGTTTTGTACAATGTATATTAATAAAAGGTGTGTATGTAATATATACCTTTAAATATAATTTTATATACATACATATATATATAGACACAAGGTATCTTTAAAAAAAAAAAATTCCCCCAAAAAACCAAAGCCAAAACAAAAAACCACACACACAAAAAAGCAACAACCTTTATGATGTTTCTAATGAGCTGTCAAGTGGGAATGTGTGAAGAGAGCCCTTAGACACGTTGACCTCTGGTGTGTTGACCCTGTTTCTTGTCCCTTTTCCAGGTCCACCGTAACAACCTGGCACGCTGTAGCTGTGACGTGAACCCCTCCTGTGCCCTGTGTGGCACTCGGAGCTCCACGACTCTGGAAATCCAGTATGATGCCCCTCTGCTGGAGCGCCTGTCCCAGCTGGACTCCTGTATCCATCCTGTCCTGTCGTTCCCAGATGGTAAGTGCAGCACCCACAGGTCAAACTGGGTCCTGAGCTGGGTTACGAGGGATGCTTGGAGGTGCTCCAGAGCCTGCTCCTCCATCCTGGCCTTCCAGGGGAGGTACAGATCCCTTGGGTACAACCAAACTTGTCCATCTGCTGGTATTTTTAGGATTAGAGCATCTGATCTGCTCTGAACATGTGTTTGGGGAATCTGACCTGGAGCCTCACTGGTGGTGGAGGAGCCAGGCAGTGCCTGGGAGTCTGTCCTGGGCTGGGGCCTTTGGTGTTCTAAACCACTTGTGAAATGTTTGTTTCTGCAGAGTTTATTCACCCAGATAAAATGATTTGTGGACTGGTTTGTCACAGGAAATTCTTTTGACCTTGTAAGGAATTGTAAATGGTCTTCCATGGTTCAGAGGGTACAGAAAGCAGGGATGTTCCCATTAAGACACTCGTTTCCCTGTGTTACAGCATCAGGGTTAATCATCATTAAGAGGAATAACTAACCAGCCCTGACTGGGGGTATTCACAGATTTCATGTGCAGGAACTTTTCCCAAGGGAAAAATAGTTTCCAGAGTCTTTTGCTTTCTAAGCTGCCAAATTAAATACAAGCCTGTTCTTTGACCAAAAACTGTTTTCTTGGATGAGATTGGTGTCCATCTGTCATCTTATCCCTCTGATCCCAAAATACAGGACCACGAGGGATAGGAACTGATGCTTTTATCAGGAGAGCTGGGCAATGCATGGATCAGAGTGGTTCCTTCCCCTGGGATCAGTTCATGGCTGCCTGAGGTGTAAAACACCTCTACCAGAGCAGCTCTGGCTGTCCCTGGATCCCTGGAAGTGTCCAAGGCCGGGTTGGACAGGGCTTGGAGCAGCCTGGGCTGGTGGAAGGTGTCCCTGCCCATGACAGGGGGTGGGAATGGGTGGGCTTTAAGGTCCCTCCCAACCAAAACCATTCTGGGATTCTAATCCTGGCAGGAAGGTGTGTGGCCCTGCTTCCCATGGGGGTGTCAAATGGTAGGTGCAGGTTAAGTCACTGGGCTAATGTGTGGTTTTTGGGTTTAAACTCCAGCTTTTCACAAACTTTGTGTGACATTAGGAAGTGCAGGGAGTGTCTGGGAGCAATTAATCTGGCATCTTTCACTAGCACTATATTTAAACCAGACTAAAATAGTAAATTGGTGCTATTTTTAAAAACTAGATCCCTCCCCTCCCAGAGAAACAGCTCTGCTCAGGAGTGCTCAAGGAACTGAACGAAATCCTGAAGCAGGAATTTATTTCCTGGTTTCACAGCACTTGTGGTCCTCTGTCCATAGTGTTAAATCAAATATCCTGGGAAGTGGGGAGAGAACCTGTTGGGTTTTATTGCACCACAACCACCAGGCAAATCATCTCATCCCATGTTCTTCCCGTTTTTAGGGTCCCCTGCAGCCAACTCACAGGGTAAAAATCTGTTCTGGCTGCATGAGATTAAAAAAACTTCGGGTTCAAAACTAATTGCTGTAAAGCTTAAAGCACCTTACACAGAAATATCCATTTCCTGCTGCAAGATTAACTTTGATTATTCACTAATGCTCAGTGCAGTTCTCTAGGGTTGATTTTTGGGATGGGAGTGCTTTTTTATCCCAAAAAGAGCCAGGTGACTTGTTCAGGGGGAAAACTGCCCTACCTGGTGCTGTCAGTGGGCAGTGAGGTGTCTCCCTGCCCGTGAGCATTAATCCAGGACGGGGTTGGGGCTCCTCTATGGTAGTTTTGGGCTGGGTGGGTGTCCAGAGGCTCGACCAGGATTCCTGGCTCGCTGGAGCCTGGCTGGGAGCTGTGAGCATGTGCTGACTTTCACTTTGAGCCCGTCTCTCCGGGCTCTCCCGTGCCAGCAGCCGGGATCTCCGGAGCAGTTTGCCAAGGGCAAAATTGCCAGGAGGCTGCGGGAGGGAAAAGATCATTTATTCATTTATTCCTCTGGCAGCCAGCGAGGCTTTTAACCCCTGCACTTGTGCTCCGTCAGCGCTTTGTCCCCTTTTGTCCCCTGCCTTGCAGGGTGGTGTGGTGGTGGTTGTTTTTTTTTTCTGGTTCATCTGATTCCTCGCTGGGAATTTTCGGATGATGTAATAACCTTGGTGGGAGGATGAGCGCTGGGCTCAGTGTGGTTGCCATCTGCTGGTCCCTGGGAGCCCTGCACTGCTGCCCGAGGAGGAAGAGGAGGGAGCGATGGTGTCACTTGCTACGCGGTCCCTGCTGCCAGCAGGGCAGTGCCAAACCACCAAATAACTCATTTTCTGCTGACAACTTTCTCTCTTGGCATGTTTTCTCTCCCTTCAGCCTCTCCCCTCCTTCCACAGATGTGTGGGATGTGAATTTTGAGGAGAAAGCAAAATATTAGCAAAGAGCAGAGGCTGTTTTCCTAAAGTCTGACCACTCCAGTGGCTGGCATCATCCCTAAAGGACTGAACCCTTTCTGTTTTTTGGAACATGTCCCCATAAACCTGAGAGCTGCCACCACTCTGTGACAGCCCTTCTTTAGCAAAGGGATGGGGTTAAACTATCAAGGTACTTGGAGTGCAGCTGTCTTGGTTTTTTCCAGGGAGCCTGGTCCCCACTGATTCCATCCCATACCCTGCCAAGCTCCCTCCATCCTGTTTGCCTGCCTGGGTCTACTGGGGCTTTCCAGTCCTTAAAATTAGGAGGGAAATATTGGGAGAGGTTCAGATGTCAGCCAGCAGGGCTCGAGTCTCTGCCACTCGCCCTCTGAGGTGAAGAGTGAGGAGCTTTATTCCTTGTGCCAGGGCCTGGGAAGGTTCATCCCTGCTCAGGCCAGCTTCAAAGTCCCTGTGAAAATGTCACATGAGCTTGAGAGATGTGGGGGAGGGATATTGGTGCTCCTGATGCTCATCTTGGTGATTTTAACTCCCACTTGTGTGTGTCCTGGTCCATACTGGGGAGGAGAGGCAGAGGGGTGACCTGTCACACCACAAATCCTGGTGTATACCTCATGGATGTAGATGGAGAAGATAAATTTACATCTCAGTAGTTTTCTTGATAACCCTGAAGGGTTTAAGGCTTTTCCCAACTAGGATTTTGGCCCTTGGGCATATAAAAGGGAGATGGGTCTTAGAGGAGACTTAGGCAGTGGTGTTTGGTGCTCACATCTGGAGTGTGAAGCTCTGAGTGTTAAAAGAAGTGAGGCTGGAGTAGTTTGCTGCTCCAGTTATTGGGTTTTATTCCCTACCTTAGCCTATCTGCACAAGGAATACACAGAATAACCTCATCAGTGTTCCCTCTTTTGGCTGAGGTCAGAGTCAGGTTGTGTGGGACTTGGGAGAAACAAAGCTTGAGGAAGGTGAGCAGGGGTAGAGCCTGCCAGGGTTCACAGCAGCACAGCACACTTGTGCTCCTTGGAGGTGGCAGGATCAAACAGGGACAGGTACCCTGGATTACTGTGATCCATGAAAGCACAGGAATTCAGGCTCCAAATGCATCAGCTTCCCAGGTAATTATGTGAGTTTATTCTCAGGTGGCTCTGTGCCCCAGGCAGGGCAGTTACTTCTGCTCTTGGAGCCTCTCAGTTGTGCTCACTCACACAACTTCCCGGGATTGAGGTGCCACATCAGGCAGATTAACATCCTACAGTACCTGGTTGGCTTTTGGCTTGACCTGAAATGGAGGATTTAAGCTGAATTTCTCTCTTCCAGCCCAGATTTGATGTGCTGAGATACCTCGGATTCTTGGAAGTCAGATCTGAGGTAGCAGCACCCTCAGGGGTGAAGACACACGGTTTTTCTGACAAAGGCTTCCTTCTCCTGCCAGGATATACTTGGGCTGTGAATCCTGTAGAAAAGTCCTTTTCTCAAATTGCTGCAGATCAGAAATGTTGGGTCCTATTGCAGGTCCTTTCTGACCATGAGGAGGTTGCAGGCAACCCTGGGTCTTACAGTCAGTGCCTCTATGTTCACGGAGGGCTGTTCCTACCGGGGGGACTGGGAGAGGGTGATGGGACCATAGCTTTTTGTTGCACCTTTAATTTGGATTCCGTGTCCTGTATCCCCCTGCAGATGTGCCGACGAGCCTGCACTTCCAGAGCATGTTGAAATCTCAGTGGCAGAACAAACCCTACGAGAAAACTAAACCTCCCAAAAAGCTGTCGCTCAAGCACAGAGCCCCCATGCCCACCAGCCTGGCAGACCCTGCCCGCAAGGACCGCCACAAGCTGGTCAACTCCTTCTTCACCGCAGCCAGTAAGTGTTGTCCCTGCCCAGCCTGGTACCCGACGGTCTGGGTGGAGAGAGGAGGAGGAGGAGGAGGACACCCTTCAGATTCCACTCTTGGGGATGAGGCAGTCCAGGGCTGAAGGTGAAGTGTGTGCAGGCAGTGCAGCTCAGGTTCATAGGGGCCTTTTCTCGCTCGGTGTGACCCAGGCAGTGCCACAGCTCGCTCAGCCCTGAGCTCACCCCTCCAGCACCCCGAGGGTGTGTGGAGCCTGACCTGTCTGGATTCCAGGAGCTGGTAAACTCTGCCCGAGCCTCCTGTGCCAACAGAAAGAGAGGTGAAAACAGGCGTTTCATAGCTCTTTCTCTGTTCCCCTCCTCAGAGCGCTCACATCAAAAATCCCAACCAGACAAGGCACACAGGCCGCCTTTAGACGATTTTTCGGCCGTGGCCAAGGCCGAGAGAGCGCCAGAGCGCTCTGCCCAGCCTGCTGCCCATGACAAAAAGAGATTGCGAGACTGCTCATCTGAGAGGAGTGAAGGTAGGCCCCCACGGGCAGGTGTCTCGGGGGGAGCTTGGGCTTTGCTGCACACCCAGCCTCTGTGGGGGCACGCACTGCTTTGGGCCGTGTCGCCACCGCAGCGACGCCTCGTGTGCTCTAACTGCTTCTTCCCCAGGGCCTGCCAGCCTGGAAGGTGCTTCTCTTTCCTGCAAAGAGCTCCTCAGCACTGGCCGTTTCTGGTGCACATGGTCCTCTTCTCTCCACCGCCGCCCACCCCCCTGGGTGGGTTTTTGTTTCTGGCTAATGTGGTTCTTCCCTCTCTCCCGCCCTCCCCGTGCAGTGTTGAAGCACCACCCGGACGTCGGCGGCCCGAGCTACTTGTCGGCAGCTGTGACCCCCACCCCTCACAGCCCCATAGCTCGGCAACTGTCCACCTCCTCAGAGGGCTCAGCTCCTGCCAGCTCCACTTCCCAGGGCACCTCCAGCACCGCCGTGAGTATCTGCTGCCTTTCCGGGAGGGTTTCTGAGCTCAGCTCCATCACAGGGGCTCAGCCTTTGAGCAGTTCTTAGGCTGGACACTGCTTAGTGCTTCTCTTGCTGTACTGGACCTGTTGGTTCAGCTGATGGTGGGGTTGCTCTGACGTTGGGTCTGCAGGCGTTCCTGGACGGATGTTGGCTGTGCAGAGCCAGTGAGCTGCAATTACAGGTTCACCATCAGCTCAGGAACTGCTGGTGAATGTTCCTGTTCCCAGCAGTCTCTTGGCTTTGCTCCACGTTCAGGTTCTGGTTTCTGGAGTTGTGTGGGGATGCCAGGAAGAGAAGAGCTGAGCAGCAGCAGTGCTGCTGCTGGAACAGGGGGGCTCCCACTGGGACAGCTTTCCCTGGGCTGTAAGTGGGGTTGGGATCACAAGTCCATGGTACAACATAATCTACATAATATTTCAATTATACACAAGCTTCAGCAGTTGCTTAACTCAGACCATCTTCTGAGGCACGCTCAGCCTCCCAAAATGCTCAAGGAAATCAGGGTTTGGGACCTTTGTGCAGCTGTGTGGGTGAGCAGGACCCCTCCCATGTGCCCCGGGACAGATGGATAGCAGAGCTCCTCCACCAGAGCCTGACCCAAGAGCTTTGTTAGCAGAAGCTCTTGATTGAAGGATTGAATTCTGCTGAGCTCACAAGTGTCCCAGTGAAGATTTTAATTCTGTCTGGCCACCCCAGTTGGTAGTTTGGGCCACAGCAGGGACAGTGGAGCAGGACTCCTTGAACCCTGACAGGGAAACCAGGGTGAGTAAGAGGTGTCTGTCCTTGGCAGAGCTGAGGCACCAATTCCAGCTCAGTCCCTTTGTCCCTGCTCCAAGCTTGTTGCTGTGGGGTTCCAGGACCCAGCTGGGTTCCTTCCCTGTGGAATTCAGTCATTGCATCACCAGCTGTGACACCAGCAAAGCACCAGGGTGTGAGAAGAACCCAGAAGAGCAGCAGTGGTTCAGCTGGAGTGTGCTCGGTGTTTTTGGGACAGCTCTCCTCAGCAGCTCGAGCACATCCAGGAGGCCTTTCCTTGGTTTCACACACCCACCTTGGTCTTCTCTCGCTGCTTTTTGTGCTGCATTTTTACAAACTCCTTCAGAAATGCAAAATGAAGAGACTCCCATTCCACGGCCGAGTCCTACAGGAGCATTCCAGGCTCCCTCCAGTGAACCAGATGAGGAGACTTCCCTTCCACGGCCGAGTCCCACAGGAGGATTCCAGGCCCTGGGCTCCAGGCTCTGGGCTCAGGGGCAGAGGTCCCGTGTTCAGGCGTCGCAGGCGGCCGCAGGTTTGCGTGTGCTCCCCAGCTGATGGGTCAGTCCCTGCTCCTGGCAGTGACACACTGGGATTTGGATTCCCTTGCTGCTGTGGCAGTAGCTGCCCACCCACTGCTTCCTCATCCAGCTTCATGCCAGCCCTGGGATTTGGCTGTGGCAGGTTCCCAAAAGTTGGGTTCCCACATGTTCCTACACTGAGAGCCACAGGGATCTGAGGAGTCGGAGGATGTGGTGACTCACAGGTGACTCCATGAGGAAGAGGGGCCCTTTGCATATCAGGATGGCCCATGAGGATTCTTGTCACTGAACCGTCAGCGCTGCTGTCACAGGTTTTTGGAGGAGCCAGGTGGTGGAAGAGCTCCCAACATTCAACCAGGTTTAAACAGATCAATGAGGAGTTTATTTCTCTCTTGGAACATTTATTCCAGTTGGAAGCACAGTGCAGATGGAGCTGTCGGGCTCCTGGTACAGCTGTCAGGACCAGAGATGAGCTCCTGTCTGACTGCTCTGCTCCTCCTCTGTCACAGGGTCACCTGGGGTGGGGCCCAGACCCTGAGCAGGGCAGCCATTCCCAAACATGATGGTCCTTCCTTCTTCCTTGATGGTTCCTCACCTTCTGGCAGTAGGGAATTGGATTATATGGGACATTTTTCCTCTTGCAGTGTCAGTTTATCAGCTGGATCAGTGTCCTGACCCACCTGGCTGTGCAGCAACTGGTGCCAGTGTGGGGGTGGTGGCTGGAGCTCAGCAGCCCTGGCTCACCTTTTTTTCGTGCCTGCAGGGACCAAAGCCCTTTTCTGGACTTTCCAAGTGAAGGATTTTGGGATGGGAAGGGGACTTGGGGACTTGGAACAAGCAGTAGGTGACCTCCATTCTGATGCAAATTGCTCTTGGTTCTGAAGTGTCCATAGGTTGTACAAGGTCCTTTTTCCAGCAGTGACTCCCAGTGACTTCCATTAATGACTTTCTAACGTGACAAAACCTACATCCTTTTCTCATGTGGTTCTTGTCTTCCCGTTGCAGCAGCCAAGGAGGAGGAGAGGAGAAAGTTCCTTTGATATCAACAACATCGTCATCCCGATGTCCGTGGCTGCGACAACCCGGGTGGAGAAGCTGCAGTACAAAGAGATCCTCACACCCAGGTACTGCCTGATCCCCCCTGGGGCTGTGGGAAAGGGCCTTGCTTTACTTATTCCTTGGGAATAAGGGAAAGACCCTGTGCATCAAGGTCAGTGGCCTTACTCAGGTCTCTCTGTTCAGTTCAAAGTCATCCTGGTTGTCCTCTTGTCCTGCTGCTGAGCCAGAGGTCCTGGAGGTTTCACAGCTCTGTGGGTGCCTGGGCTGGGTTAACCTTGCGTTGGAGTCTCTTCCCAACTTCCCTCTTCCTTCTTCCTGGTCCTCCGTGCTCTCCTCAGGCCCAATTCAGAGCAGGGAGGGAGGGAACCTGTTGCTGAGCCAGAGGAAGAGGAGGAAATGTTGCAACCTCTGCTCTGCTTCCTCTGCCCTTGGCTTCAGCTGCACTGCAGACCAGCGAGGAGGTCTGGTGCTTAAAACTGAGCCTTAGTGTGATGCTCTTTGTCAGAGGGTTGTGTTTTCCCTTTCCCAAAAGCCCATGTTGGTGGTGGGGGGTGTGTGTGCTGGTTCTGGCTGTGCCCTGACTGTGCCCCTGGTGTTGTTGCAGCTGGCGTGAGGTGGATATCAGTGCTCTAAAGGCCAGCCCTGAGGAGGACAACGACGAGGTGAGAAGGATTTCGTTTCCAAGTTATGTTGGGTGGGGTTGGTGGGGGCTGAACAGTTTTCCCAAAAGGGAGCAGACATGGGGACCTCGGCAGGGAACCAGCTGGTGTTGGTTCCTTTACAGAGAAGGCTTGAGAAGCTGGGTTAGCTGGCTGGGTACAGCTGGATCCAAGGTCTGATTGCTGTCAGGAGACCTCTCTGGGCACCAATCTTTTTGTGGAACAGTCTCATGAAGAAATCATGACCAGCCACTATAGTTATTATTAGTCACTATTTTAGTTAAATTGATAATGATATTTCTTTAAACCTCTGTGTGAGCACTTCCATTCTAGGATAAATGGCTTTCCTTTGCTTTTTAGTTCTTAATCTCTTCCTAAGCAGTGCTGACTCAGTTTAACAAGGTGCTCTCACACTCTCTTTAAGGATATGCCTCCCTCCAGGCACTGATCTCTTTTCAGGCACCATCCCTTCTCTGTGGTGACCAGTGACAGGACATGGGGGAACAGATGAAGCTGTGTCAGGGCGGGGTTAGGCTGGATTTTGGGAAAGATTCTTCCCCCAGAGGATGGTTGGCACTGACCAGGCTCCCCAGGGCAGTGGGCACGGCCCCAAGGCTGCCAGAGCTCCAGGAGTGTTTGGACAACTCTCTGAGGGACAGGGTGGGATTGTTGGGGTGTCTGTGCAGGGCAGGAGTTGGACTTGGATGATCCTTGGGGGTCCCTTCCAACTTGGAACATTCTGTGATTCAGTGATAAACAAACCCTCGTTGTAGCTCACGCTGGCAAAACTGCACTTAGGTGGTTGTTTGATGGCAGAAAGCTCTGAGCAAGCCCTGTGCCCTTCCCTTTCCAGGTTGAGGACTTGTCTGATTCGGCCTTCGCAGCCCGGCACGGGAAGTGTGAGGAGATGGAGCGGGCGCGGTGGCTCTGGAGCACGAGCGTCCCCCCGCAGCGCCGGGGCAGCAGGTACGGCACCATTCCTGCCAGGGGGATGCTCCTGGGGGGCTTTGTTGGATCAGCTGATCCATAAAAATGGTTTAAAGCTTGTGCTGCTGTTGGAAATTTTGGCCCCGTCCAGCTGGAGGAGCCCGTGGGGGAGCGGGGCACAGTCCTGCTGGGGTGGGGGTGAGGTTACACCCCGGTGTGGTTGCCGACAGCTCTTGCACCAGCTGCCAGGATTCTGCTTTCTCAAGCATTTTGACTGCTCCAGAAGCGTGGGAGCTGCTGTGCCAGCCTGGGAGTCCAGAGGAGAGCACAAGGGCTGCGGTGGGCATCGTTGCTACCAGAGCAGGGAGCAGGGGCTGTGCTCACTCTGCCCATTTACACACACCTTAAGTTCCTCTGGTCATGGGACACTCGATTCACTCTCCAAAGTGTCTTTGTGAGTGAGTGTCTAAAACCACCCATGGATCTCATCAGAAACCTGCACAAGAAGAGATTGGCTTTTCTCCATCCCCTTTTCAGTGGTTTGATTGGTTGGTGCTGCTCTGTCCTGGGGCAGAAGTGCTGCTCATTCCCAGCTGGGTGTGGCTGTGCTGCCTCAGCCCCACGGGGGTTTCTGTTTCTCTGGGTCACTGGGGTTTCTGCAGGAGCTTCTGCAGGTGCCAGGGTGGCCTTTGTCAGACCCCACTGGTGCTGCTGCTCCTCTGTGCGATTCCAGCTGTGATTCCCGGTGCTCCTGGAGTAGTGAGTGGGATGTTTTGGTGTTTCTTTGCAAACTTCTTGAGCCCATGTCTTACGTCTGATAGCGCTTCCCCATGGCTTTGTTCCTCTGGAGACCTCTTCCCCCCGGAGGAAGGTTGTTGGTAGAAGGTGCCACGTTGAGTTCTGGCTTGCTCACTGTGGTGGATTCAAACTTCAGCTCGTAGCTTTAGGAATGCTGGGGGGAAAGGACTTGCAGAGGTCTCTGGTCCAGCAGGAGTCCATGTTGGCTGTGGCTTTGGCCATGGGATGAACACTTCCAAGGAGGGAGATCCCCCAGAGCTGGGGCCAGTATTCCCACTGTAGCTTCCCAGCAGGGAGAGATGGGGACGAGAGCAAACCTGGGATGTGGTTTGCTGTGTTTGTGCCAAGAGTCTGGCTGAGTTCAGCTTGGTGTCATCACATCCTGAGCTCCACCTTGGCAGGGTCCTTGCTCAGGTCCCTCAGCTCCCATCCTGGAGTTGCTGGTTGTTCTCTGCAGTTGCTTTAGTCCTTCTTTAGAAATCTTTGGAGCCTCTCAAGGCCTGGCAACTTCTTGTTGCTGTGACTGAGCCTGTACCTTGTTCCTTGCCTATGGAGCACCTGGGCCAGGAAAGGCCAATAATCACTGGGGTAAACTCACTTAGTCTCCCTTAAATGTCCCTCTCTCTGTGACCTTCTCCAACAGATCTCTTGGGCCTCCTGTGCTCCTCCTGCCTCGTGGCCATCACAGATTGGTTTGGGGTTTTTTGTGCAGCAGCTTTTAAGTTGCATCTCAATTCAGCACAACTCAGTCTGGCTTGGTGCAGTGCAGCTTTTTAATTTATCTAATTTGGTCTGTGCTTGTATGTTCTGATGGACATTCTGGCCAAGATCTGGAGTCTGATCCTTGGTGGTCCTCAATGGCCTCTTGCCTTTGCAGTTCATCTTGGATGTGGGGACTCAGTTATGTTTCTGTGTTTGTGGGTTTTTATCTGGAAATCTCTGTCAGGGCTCAAACTTTGTTAATTCTTGGTTAAAATCTGAAATCTCGGGGTTTCACTGTGCTCCTCCTACCCCCAGCTGCTGAATCCAGCATTGCTGATTCCCTTGCTCGTTGCTGATTCCCTCACTCGGTCCCTGAGCTGCTGCTGGGGGTCACATGGTTGTGTGGAGATGGGAAATACTTGGAAAAACCAATTTTGGAGCGTCTTAATTTCATAGGGAGCTTCTCACGGCAGTGTTTATGCAGCACTGGGAGTGTAGGAGATGTGTGGGACACGGGACCTCAGGAGAGCAGCATCAGTGCTGCAAAGCTGCACCAGGACAGAGCTGGGACTGGCTGGGTTTGACCTCTGGGCTGTGGCATTCCCTGCTCCTGTGCTGCATCCCTGGGCTGTTCCCAGTGGGGTGGAAGGGATCTGGGGTGGCAGTGGGGGAGCACAGCTGTGCCTGGGGCCGGGCTCTCATCCCTGCTCCTGTCTCAGGTCCTACAGATCCACGGACGGACGGACAACCCCCCAACTGGGGAACCCCTCGACTCCCCAGCCGGCTTCCCCCGAGGTGGGCAGCTACCACCCCCACTTGGAGCTGTCCCACAGCCACTCACCACGCAGCCCCATCAGCCCTGAACTGCTCTGTGCCCCCCTGACCCCCCTCTCCCGGGACTCCCTGCGGCTCCTGTCCAGCGAGGACACGCGTTGCTCCACGCCCGAGGTCGGCCTGGACGAGCAGGTGGGTTCTGGCTCCGCCCGGGGCAGGGGCGGCCCCAGGGCTGAACCCAGTGCTGGGATGTGACCGTGGGGAGGCAGCTTGGAAAACCCGCCCGTGGGAAATGCCATGGGAATGCTGGGCCAGGTGGGATGCAGAGCGTGGTGTTGGTCGGCACGGGCAGCAGGAGGCTTTTCCAGCAGCTGGCTCTGTTTGGAGCTGCCGTGTCCTCCATGTCAGAAGCTTCCCAGGTGCTGTTCCCGGGGCTGGGACACGGCACTGGGGAGCTGCTGCTCCCCGGAATCGCTCCAGGAGCACGGGCACAAAAGCTTTTCCAGCGGATTCCCCAATTCCTCGGTTCTCTCCCCTCCAGGCCGTGCAGCCCTGGGAGCGACGCACCTTCCCGCTCTCCTACGACCCCCGGACAGAGTGCGAGGACCAATCCGACCCCCAGGACCGGTTGTCGCGCTGCACCCGCCGCACGTCGGGCAGTAAATCCTCCCGGGAATCCGATGGCACTTCGGCTTCGCCCAGCCTGGCCAGCCTCAAGAGCAGAACCCCGCTGGCCCCCCCTCCCTCCTCCTCCTCCTCCTCCTCCTCCTCTTCCTCCTCTTCCTCCTCCTCCTGCTCCGCAGTCCTGCGGCCAGCGCACAGATAGAGACACACGGGGAGACATGAGCAAACCAACACACAGAACTAACTCTTGGCATTAAAGCTTCCAAAATCTGCGTTTGATATTCAAACATCCTGCCGGGAATTTTCACAGTTTTTAGTGAATTTAAGGAGTTTAGAAACTGTTTTTTGTTTTCTTTTTTTTTGTTTTGTTTTATTTCTTTTTTTTTCTTTCTTTTTTTTTTTTTCCTTCTCCATGTTTCCTCGTCACATGAATGAGCCCCCAGATTCCTCCCAGCGGAGTGAAGCCTCGGGAGGGGAGCAGCCCACCAGACCCCCTCCCCTTCCCTCCCCCCCCTTAGGTGTATAAATCTAGAGCACAGGATTTAGCTGACTAGCAGATTTCGGGGATAGTTTTTCCCAACAAAAGGGTGTCGTTTTCTCTTAACCTGCTCCTCCCCCCACCCCCCTCCCTGAAAGGTTTTAGTGGAGTGAAATTAGTGGTGAAAAGTGATGTCTTGGGATTGCAACCTTCACTGTCTGGCTGTGCCCACCTGCACTTCCACCCTCCCGCGTTTCCCTCCCCCAGGTTGTAGTTCCAGGTATCCCGAGGGGGGATTCTGCCCCTCCCTGATCCCCCCTCTGCCCCCGGGGCCGCCTCCCCCTTCCTTCTCCCCAGGTTTGGAGCAGCCCTTGCTGTGCCCGGCGGGGGGGGGGGAAGGAGGGACCTTGTGGCTGCTCCAGCTCTGCATGGAAAGAATGGGATTTGGGAAGCAGTTTGTGTCCACCTGGCGTGTTTCGAGGGCAGGGAGGGGAAGAGTCCCCGATGCTTTGAGCAGGAGCAGAATTCCCGGGGCGCTTGGATGCCCTTTGGGGACGAGGCTGATCCAGCTGGAACCGCGGGGCAGCGGCCGGGGTTGGGAGGGCGGATGAGGCGGGGAGGAGCCGCTGGGAGCGCGGGATGAGGCAGGGCTGAGGCAGGGCCGGGCTGAGGCAGGGCCGGGATGAGGCAGGGCTGAGGCAGGGCCGGGATGAGGCAGGGCTGAGGCAGGGCCGGGGTGGTTCCCGCAGGGGGGAGATCGGAGAGGGGAAGGGCAGGAGGTGGCTCCGGGGGGTCACCAGGGGGGTCACCACAGCTTCGCTCCACTCCCGCACGGCCCCGGCTCAGGGGTCGGTTCCGTTTCATTCCCGGGGGGTCCCTCTGACAGGTTTGGAGTTTGAACCCGAGTTCGCTGTCGTCCCTCCCCGCCCGGTTCCGCACCCGCAGTGACTCCCGGGTCCCGCACACCGTCCCCATCTGTAACGCTTTCCCATCCCGACGGTGTGGCTCCTGGTCCCTGTCCTGTTGCTATAGCATCGTGCCTGTCTTATGTATAATCACATCACCAAAAAAAAAAAAACCAAAAAAAAAAAAAGACAAAAAAAAAAACGGGAAAAAAATTACAAAGGACTTTTTTTTTTTTTTCCATTTTGTAATCGTAAAGAAATAGTCGCTGAACTGCTTCATGGTCGGGGTTTTCACAATTTTCAACATTATCTCGTGGTTTTGGTTCTGTTCTAGTTTAAAAGGATCCGTCATCGTTTCTTTAAAACAAACAAACAAACAAAAAACCCAACAAACAACGGCGCTACCATATCCCTCTGCAGAAGTGCTTTTCTATTTATAAGGTTGAAAATTCTGAATAACCCTTTTAGCATTATAAAAACCACACACACACACACAAAAAAAAACCCAACCCACCTTGTATTTTGTAAATATTTTCTTTTCCTGCTTTGAGCTGTGTAATGTCCTTGTTATATAGAAATGCTTTTCTTCCGAGAAGCTGATCTTTGTTAATGTCTTGATTCTGTTGGCAAAGCACAAATGTGCTTATAAAAAAAAAAAAAAGAAGAAAAGATTAAAAAAAAAATTAAAACGGAATATTCCATGTGCTGAGTGTGCAGTACCAGGCTGGGATGGGGAAGGGGCCCTTTGGCGCTCTCGGATCACCCCCTTCCCTCCCACACCACATTTCAGTGGCCTCTTCTTTCCTCTGTGATGTTATTTCCCAGCAGTTGCTCTCAGTGAGAGGAGGAATTGTCCTGTGGGAGCTCTGGATTTGGGCTTTGCTCTGGGGCAGGTGATGGAGCAGGACCAGGGCTCGGTAGTGCTTCCCTGGGACCGAGCTCTGCTTCCCATTGCTCCGTCCAAACACCCAGACTGGGGGTTAATTTTCATTTTTGGGGTTAACTCAGTGCTGCTGGTTCACACCCAGGGACTGTTGGTGGGGACCATTTGCCCCTGGGGGTGGGATTGGTGCCAGTTCAGTGTTTGCAGGAGGTGAGTGGGGAGAGGCAACTTCATGGGTGCTCCTGTAGTCCCAAAATAAGGGAGTTACACTCTGTGCCTCGTTATCCCCACAGATGGGAAACGGGAAGGTGCCTCTTGATTATTAGCCAGGAGATCAAAGTATGGGCATGGCCAGGTTCAGTACAAGGCATTAATGGGGCAGGAAGAATCCAACTGGAAAAGCAAACGGTGGCAGGAGCAGCTGTGCCAGGCCGGAAAGTTCTCCCACCTGCACGGGGCAGGCGAGTCCTGAGGAAGGTGCGGAGTGAAGGGACCTTGTGGTGGCTCCTGGACTGTGAGTGGTTGATTGGGCACGGTGGGATTTGGTCAAAGACTGGACCTGGTGATCCTGGAGGTCTTTTCCAGCCTTAATGATTCTTAATGAAAGCTGCAGCCCTGAGGGGCTGGGTGGGGCTGGAGTTGGGGAATGTGGCGCTGCCAGGACCCAAAGCAGCCCCTGGCTTTGGGGGCAGAGCAGGGTTTGGTCTTGCTCCACCTCTGAGAATGTCCTGTCCACAGTCAGGGACCAAAAATAACACAACACTTGGGCTTCCTGGCTGCTGGGGCTCTGCCCTGCCCATCAGACACCCCCCTCCACTTCCTGCACCCCCCTGTGCCCCAGGGAGAAGGGTGGGAACTGGTACTTCAAAAGTGAAAACTAGTCCCTGCCTATCCCTGCTGCTCCCCACCAGCTGATCCTCCAGCCCCGAGGGATCAACCCAAGAGGAGGGACCACCCCCAACTCCCCTGTCCCTGCTCCCCCACGGAAAAGAGGCGCCGGTTGTCGTTATCGTAGTAATGACTTTATTTCCAAATTCACTTTTACGGCAACAGTGTAAACCAGTTGTTAAACACACGATACACTATGGACACCCACAGACAGAAGCTAAGCTAGAATGATACACTGAGATCAAACCTTCCCTCCCTGCCCCGGCGCAGCGCGGGGGCAACGGAGCTGCCAACGCCACACAGGCTGGCACCGACCTTCGCTAACAACCAGATCCTTTTTGGAGTGCAGAAATAGGATTTTTTAATTTTATTTTTTTTTTTAATCAGTGCCGGTTTTAACCCTTTTCAGACCAAGATGTGTGTGGAGTAAAGGAAAAGCTGGGGGTCAGGCTGCTCACGGGGACCCTCAGGCCTGGGTCTGAACGCAGGGTCAGGGCTGGGGACGTGGCTCGGGTTGGTGGAGGGGACAGCGGGCGACGAGGTGGATGGAAAGGGCTGTCCTGGGACCCCCCCAGCCCCCGGGAGGGGGACGGCAGACGGGGCTGAGGACACTCGCAGCGGGAAGGGGCTGCTCACTGGAGCTCGGCGCACACGAAGGACGTCCCTGTCCCTGGGTGCTGCTGTCCCTCGGGGGCTGCACAGAGGGGCTGGGGTGGCACAGGGCAGGGTGGGCCAGCTCAGCTACACCGTCCTGCAGCCCAAAAGGGATAAAGGGGGTGGTGCTTTCGGGGTTCTCCCACTTGCTCGTTTTACAGAGGACAAAAACCGCGGCGGCTCCTACAGCGCTACAGAGTCGGGGACAGAGCACGGCTACAATCATGGAGTCAACTGAACGGAGAGAGACAAGCTGGACGTGGTGGTGCTGCTGGACCAGCCTCTCCCCAGCAGTAAAGCAGCTCCTGGGGCTGCAGAGAGGAGGGTTGAACCCCCCGAACAGCCATCCCCCAGCCCCAGCCGGGCATCCAGCGGCCCCCCGAGGCACAGGGCGCACGAAGGCGGGTCTGCAGCTCCTGCAGGATGGGAGTGAGTCCTGTCCTGGAAGGAATCGCTGCTCTGCCCAGGAACAGCTGCTCTGGCAGCCTCGGTGGCACCCAGCCACCTCCCCAAGGACAACCAGGGCCCCATGCCCCAGCATGACCCTCTGCCAGCCCCGTCAGACCAGGATTCCGGCCCTTGCTGGGAAAGCGTGGCTTTCCCTGCAGCACAGTCCTTGGGGTGCACAGTCTGGGGCCCACATGGTGCCCCCTCTGCCCTCACCTCTGCCAGCTGTGCCCCCGGAGCTCGGCTGGTGCCTCTGGGGACACAGGGTGGGAGGACACACACAGAGCTGCACTGGTGGCATCTCAGCCTCTTTGGTTGTAGAGGGAAGGGGCAGGCAGGGACGGCCACAGGACCCCCTCGTGCTCCCCAGGGAGCCACAGGAACAAAAGTAGCAAAAGAAATAAGCGGCTCCTGTCCCTGAGCGGTGCCGGGGGCGGTCAGTGCTGCGTGAGGGGACACTGGGAGGGGTGACACGCTGCCAACTCAAACCCGGGGAGCGCCCGGAAAGGGGGTTCAGTGCCAGGGAGCAGCCGCTGGGCCCCGAGCTCAGGCTGGGGGAGCTGCTGCACCTCCCTCGCGCCTTCCCCGCGTCCTCCCGGGGGTCTCCTGCGGCTGCCACCGGCACAGCAGGGCCACGGAGCTGCCACCTCCGCCATCGCTGAGCTGACCTTGCAGGGAAAGAAAGAGAACAACCCAAAAATGTCACAAGCTGCACCCAAAATCCAGGAGCCAACCCAGCCCTGGAGCTGTGAGTGCCCCTCACCCAACACCCCGGGGGGGCTGGGAGGAGGTGCCCGGCCCCGGGGAGCCCAACGCAGCCCCCGGCCCTCCCCGGGGCGTGGGGCAGCGGCTCTGTGCCCACCTCCCACCCGGCAGACATGCAGTGCCGGGCTGCCCCGGCACAACCCGGGGCTGGCACAACCCAGAGCCCGGCCGAGCTGCCCGGACCCCCCCGGCTGGGCTGCGGCGGAGCCGGCGCGGGGCGGCTCAAAACTACTTACAGCATTTATTATTATTTTTTTTTTTAAACACATGCTCGTTTATGAAAACAATCACCCTGGCACGGTCCAAGCATATACAGACAAATCTACTCTACGACACGAGGGGCTGCCAAAGGAATGGGGAAAAGCCTCTACTCATCCACTCAGCGGTTCCAGCACAGCCACGGAGGGGGAACGGCCGTCGGGGCCCCTCCGCAGCGGGTACCCCGGGGTCGCCTGTACTCCAGCTGCCGGAGCTGAGAGCGGGGTTGGGGGGTACCTGGCCGTTATCTTCAGACACATCTCGGCTTTCGGAGATAAAAACAAAAGGTTTCTTCCAAATCAGCAGGCAAATTTAACGCAGGGAGGGAGGGCACCTCCCCGCAGTCCCTGGCTGTGCACCCAGGACGCGCCCGGCCCTCAGGCCAGCCCGGCCATCCTCAGGGGGACGAGGGTGGGAAGGTGGCCCCTTCCCTGAGGGCCACCTGCTGCCCCGTGCCGGTGTGGGGTGCTCGGGTCAGCGCCGTGCGGGGGCCGTCCCCTCGGGCCCCCTCCCCGGGTGGTCCCGGGCAGGGCTGGGACAGCGAGGGACGCGGCAGGGAATGAGGGGGAGCGTGGGGACAGGGACGGGCTGTGCGCTCCGAGGAGCAGGGGGAGAGGAGGTTTTGTACCTCATAGTGTCACTGATTTTGAAGTCCTGGAGCTAGAGCTGAATGAACAGTAAAAGCAGGTTAAATCATTAACCAGTTAGGGACGGGGAAGCAGCTGTAAAAGGAACAGAGGAAGAAGGCCAGATTATTATTTTTGTTTCTTTTCTTTTTTTTCTTTTTTTTTTTGTTTCCTTTCCTTGTCTTCTCTCCTGGTCGCCGCCGTGCCCCGATCACAAGCCCTGCTTGGCCAGCGAGGCGGACACCTCGTCGGCTAGCGTGGCCAGCTGGGGGGAGTCCACCAGGTTGATGCTGCCGGTGGAGGAGACGTTGCTAAGGCGGCGCGGGGAGGCATCTCCGGAGATGGTGGGGGACTTGTAGACGATTTCGGCGCCGTGGTCGGTCTTGGCTTTGGCGTTCTCGCGGAAGGTCAGCTTGTGGGTCTCAATCTGCGAGGAGAGGGGAGGGCGGTGAGGGGGGCACGGCCGGGGGGGGGCTGGTGGGACCTGCCACGTGCCTGCTCCAGCACGGCCGCTGAGAGGTGGGAGGACAGCTCAGAGCACTGAACCAGTGGCCCCAGTCCTCAGGGATGTCCCTTCCAGTCCTCAGGGATGTCCCTTCCAGT
>NW_020884966.1:1816637-1860339 GCF_003945725.1 Corapipo altera
AGTCCTCAGGGATGTCCCTTCCAGTCCTCAGGGATGTCCCTTCCAGTGGCCTGCACAGGGAAGGGGCACAGCCAGAGGGGATCGCAGGACCGGAGCATCTCGGGATGCTGCAAAATCCTCCCCAGGTGTGGTGGTGGGTCCCAGGACTCCAAGGGCACAACCTGGGTTACTCTCACTCCCCCAGCAGAGATTTTGGGGGGGCAGAATTCCCATATGGTGCATGAAGCTTCCCCTTAACCCACAGAGCTGCTCCCAGAAGCCAAACCCCTCTCCCGGTGAGCAGAGGTGAACTGGACGGGGTTTGCTACTTACTGGTGCCCTCCCCAGCCGAGTGCAAGGCTGGGAGCTGGCTCTCCATGAGGGTGGGCGGCTCCAGCACCAGGGCCTGGAGCCCAGCGGGGTCTGGGCTCGGGGTCCAGGTCTTGTCTTCCTTGCCTTTCTCTCTCTACAGGTGAAGAAACCCGCCCAGGGCGGTGGGGGGGGCAAAAAACGCATCAGCAACAAAAACCACGACCCAATAAATGTCAGCCAGAAGGAAAAAAGACCAAAAATATAGAAAAGAAATAGAAAATTGTGGAGAAAAAGATCTGAAAAACAGGGCCATTCACTGACTCATAGGAAGAAGAGTGGTTGCCCTTGGAGCCTGGGGAGGAAAACTCTCCAGGTAGTGCCAAGGGAGAGCACAGGCACTGTGGCACAGCACGGAGCACCCCGGCTCCCCAGAGAACACCCACTGCCAGAGCAGCACAGGAACCAGAGTTCAGCTTGAGCAGCTGTGGACTGCAAGTCCAAGCCTGGATCTGTGTGTCACACAGCAAAGAGGGGACTTGGGGACACAGGAAATGCTGGGGAAGGGGCAGCAGAGCCGCCCACAGCTGCTCTGTGTGGAGGGTTGGTGGGGCTCAGCTGTGTCCCGTCCCCTCCCCGTGTTCCACCTTGGAGCAACGCTGCCCCAGGATGATCCTGGTGTGGATAGGAATGGGCTGGAGAAGAGAAGCAATCTGAGGCAGCACCTGAACTCGGTTACAACCACAACCTCCTCCAGGTGTGGGTTTAGGCTGAGGTGGTGATGTCACTGCTGGGTCACACCTTTCCATAGAAATCCCTCTACAAAGGGCAAGCCCTTCAAACTATGGCCCAGTGAATGTGCTGGGATGTGACAGAACTGTCACAGTAATCACAAAACCCATGGCAGAGGGCTCAGGGGAGCACAGGGGAGGCTGATGCGCAGCAGAGAGAAGGGTAAGGAAGTCAAGCGGTCCCGCAGTCAGAGGCCAGCTGGAGGTGAGAGCTGGGGGTGCACAGAGAACATGTGGCCAAGAACAAAGTGCTGAAATACAGGAGCTGAAACAGAACCTTCTTCTCCCATTGAGAAAAAAGTGCTCGAAAAACAAGCAAGATAAAAGTGCTTTTTCTCCCCTGGGGAGATTGACCCCTGTCTGTCCCCAGGCTGGAGTCTCAGTTCTGTGCTTACCTGATGTCCTCACTCCTGCTGTGGACTTGGTGGCCTTGAAGCCAGGCTGTGGGTGTTGTTTTACTCAGCTAAGACTCACTGAAGTTGCCATCAAAGCCTCAGTGGGAACAGCTCACCCCAAATTCATTGTTTCCCTGACCTGAGTGACTTTTGTGTTTCAGTTTAAGTCCCCCCCAAGCACCCCCTCCGTACACAGAGCCCTCGGTTAGGAAGGAGAGATCACCTTCTGAAGGGCCAGACTGCTGCAAAGTCACCTGTTCTAAATAAAGCTGAGCTTTAAATGCTCCACTTGCACTGGGATCCAACACCTCTGCAGCTCCCCGAGCTGCCACTGCACTAACCCAGAGTGCACAGGAGCTGCTGATGGTGACACTCCTTCATGAGAAAGGTTTGAGACACAAACACGAACTTCAGAGACGGCAGAAAGAGCAGGAAACCACAGTAGAGGCTGTCACTGACACCCGAACTCATCCGTGTGGCCACGGGCCAGGAAGGGCCCAGCCTGGAATCCTGGCAGCTCTGCCCCAGCTCTGCTCCAGCAAACGTCCCCTGGGTTGGGACAGGCAGCCCAGGAGCCCTGAGCAGGACCCTCTCCAAGCCCAGACTCCCACCCATCTTCACTTGCACAGCCAGACACAGCAGAAGGTGCCTGTTCCCAGCCCAGTGCTCCTTTACCTTTTTATTCCCTCCTCCAGGGACGTGGCTGATGTTATCTAAGGACCCGATTTTCGATTGCACCTTATCTTTGAAGTCCAGTTTCTCAGATTTCACCTCCACCTGGCCACCACCTGGAGTAAAGAGCAGGGGCTGGGTCAGCAGCCAGGTCACTGAGGTCTGAGCTGCTCCAAGGAGACTCAGCCACAGCCCTCTGAGGCTGAGCAGAGAGTGAGGCCCAGGGAAACAGCAGCAAAAGGGACCCCGTGATGATTTGGGAAACCCAGGAGTCAGGGCAAATAGGATGCTCTGCAGAGCTGGCACACCCCCCCAATGTTTTACAGAACTGAGGGCAGGGAGCTGACCTTGATCCCCAAAACCAGCAGCCCCCCCTGTTTATTCCTAAATACGTCTCACTTACATGGATGTGTTGGCACAAAGGTATCCATGGATCACAGAATCACAGAACAGTTTGGGTTGAAAGGACCTTAAAGCCCATCCAGTCCCACCCCCTGCCATGGGCAGGGACACCTTCCACCAGCCCAGGTTGCTCCAAGCCCTGTCCAACCTGACCTTGGACACTTCCAGGGATCCAGGGGCAGCCACAGCTTCTCTGGGCAACCTGTGCCAGGGCCTCCCCACCCTCCCAGGGAGGAATTTCTTCCTAATATCCCATCCACATCTACCCTCTTTCAAATTAAGGCCGTTCCCCCTTGTCCTGTCACTCCAGGCCCTTGTGAAAAGTCCTTCAGACGACACCAGATCCCTCCCCTGCTCCGAGCACTCAGGCAGACAGGAGCAGGTCTGGCAGTGACAGTGCTGGGAAGAGCATCCAGCGCTCCAGGGCTCACTCTGGTGCTCCAGTCACTGCTCCACCTGCCTGCCCTCACTCCCTGCCCTATCCCAACCCTCTCCCCATCTCCAGACACACCACAGCACAACCCACCAGCTCCCAGGATCAGCACAGTGCCAAAGGGTACCTGGTTTGTGATGGATGTTGCCCAGGGAACCACATTTGGATGTCACATGGCTCAGGTCGACTGGCTTGTAAACGATTTGAACCTGCCCGTGGGAGAGAGGAAAAAGGGATGAGCTCATTGCCAGGATGGACTGGCTGGGGAGGGGGAGCACAACACACAGCGGCACCTGAGCTGGATTGGAGGGAAAGGACAGCTCAAACCCCAGGAAGATTAATGATACAAAAGAAACCATCATCAGAAATGGGAGATCATTAATGCCCGTGTGCAGTAGCCTCTTAACATGTCAGCATGCACGAGATCACCTCTCCACAGAGGGGGGAGTAGAGGCAATTTTAAAGTGCTCAAGTGAGAGAGAAAGTGGAGTGGTAATTAATTAAGATTTGCATACACATCATCCAAAAGGAGGAGATATACCAGAGAGAAAACGTAAAAAATAAATACCTTTTCTGGTGTAAAACATAAAGCTTATGTCCACAAAAACTGAAAGAACAGAAATGATCAATGTGCACAGAACTTTTAAAAGAGTGACCAAAATATGCATTTCTGAAAAATGCTGTAACGGAAATAAGGGTTAAAAAAACGGGGGGGGGGAAATAAAAAAGCAAAGAAAAGCCTAAATTATCTGGAGATCACATCGTAAGAGATTAAAATGTTACAAAATATCGAAGCACAACAGCATTTTGTGACATTTATGCCCTGTTTTTGATTTGCTTGTCCCGTTATTGCCTCAGAACAAGCTGCAGCAATTCCACGGATCCCACCCCGCTCACGGACCGCGCGGGGCCGGCGGCCTCTGCCCACGGACAGCGGGTGACACGGGACACACACACAGGAGGGACAGCAACGAGGGGCTGGTTTAGTGCTACGTTAGCAGTTAAACACCACACCGGGAACAGCGGCGGCTGCAGAGGGCTGGGAGGAGCCCCCGGGACGGCAACCACGGCACACACACGGCAGCTACGGCAGGAGCAGGAGACAAGGGGGGAGGAAACATCCCCAGAACCCCACAGGTTACCTCACACCCTGGGTTTGGACCCACACCTGGGTGTGGGTCAGTTGTTGCTGGAGTCAGTGGGGCTGTGCAGGAGAAACTGGACCATCAACACCTCGGGGGTGGTTCCCACGCACTGGGGAGGGTTTGGCTCTCGGGGATAGCCTGGATTTCACGGGGAGCATGTGCTGCTCTCCGGGTTTTCTCCAGCATCACATTTGTGCTGCTCTCACAGATCTCAGGAAGGATGTGCCAGCACCAAAGGGAGCTTCAGAGAGGAGCTGACTCCTCCCTCCCAGCAGCCTCTGGACCAGCACAGAGGATTCACCACAGCCACTGCTCTCCCTCGCACCCGAGAACCCCGTGCTGACTCAAACCCCAGGAGAAGGTGCACCCTCCAGTCCTCATGTTGGCCCCATCACCCTCAGAGCTGGGTGCTGGATTGTCACACCCCTGAGAAACACTCCCCCTCCATCACAGAGCCAGGAAAAGGATGGGAACAGATCTGGTCCCACCAGCACAGAGCCCTGTGCTGACCTGCCTTGTCTCCGATGCTCACGCAGACCAAAAGGCACATTTGACAGGAGACAGAGAGTGGGGGAATGAACCCCCAGGGCCTTGGAGCACATTGTGGACACAGACACGGAGACAGAGTTGGGGGAAGGTCACACGTTTAATGCACTGGACAAGACAGGAGCCAGATATGGTTGGAAGGCAGGAAAGGGACCCAAAAAGGGCAGCTGGGGCCTGTCTAATCCCAGCTGTGACCCCAAAGGGCCTACGAGCAATTCAGGCACCACTGAGACCTGGGACTGAAAGGCCTCCCATTTCCAGGGCAAACAACCAGCAATTGGAACATTCTGCTCTCATTCCAGTCCCTTTTTTTTTGACAGACAGGACTCCATTATCCCTTCCCATCCTGCTGGGAGCAGAGAAGGATCCTCCGCATTTTAGCAAGAAAGGAAAAAGGGAACAGAGTAGTTTGCCTGGGAAACCAGTGCCAGAGACCTGGGGATCCCACCTCTCAGCATCAGAAGTGCTTTTTGCCTAATGCATCACCTGCTCAGAGCATCCATGGGCTTAAAAATCAAGGTACCCAGCTCAGGTAGTGACAGTTCCCCCTGGAAGCAGGGATGGCTGGGCAGGTGGTCCCTGGGGTTTAAGATACAATGGCCATCAAAGCCTGGGGGTTTCTTGTTGCCCCTCTCCCAGAGGAGCCCCAAGGCCCATCCCTGCCCCCAGGACAGCCCGTGCAGCCACGTCAGCTCAGGGCTTTGCTTCGAGAGCTCCCAGAGCTGCTGCAGCCAGGCACAGATCACAGGCTTTTCAGTGCTGGCAGGGCTGGGGAGGGATCACAACCCCCAGCCAAAAATCCAGATAATTCTTAACCCAGTTCAGCTGCAACTGCTCGTCCACAGTGTGAGCTCTCCTGGAGGAAGGGACGAGCTCAGCACACAGTGCTGGAGCTCAGCAGCAGCCACAGCACAGGGGATCTGTGGCCAACACCAGCTCCCATCACACACCAGGCAGTCCAGCCAGTGCAGGACTCCAGGGTGAAGAAGAAGAACAACCATGGAATCACTTCACAGAGGTCTGGGCTCGCAGAGCAGCTCCTGTGGCCCATGAAGTAACTGCAGAATGACACCAAATCTGAGCCAGAGGCTGCAAACCCAGCTGTGTCCCTGCGAGTGTGTGCCAAGCCCTCTGCAATGCACAGTTTCTCAGGGAGGGCATCCACAGAGATCAAGGAAAGCCCATGAAAAATCCATCTGAGATGCTCCCTCAGACAGCCACAGACCAGGCCCCCACAGACCACGGGTCGCACTCTTTGGGGTCTTCCTTGGCCCATCGTCTTTCTTGGTCCCAAACTGTCTCCAGTGAAATGCTGTAAATCCACCAACCTCTGTGGAGTCTCTCCAGGTTTCTGGCACAGTAACTGAAAGCTGAGTCCAGTATTTATCTGGGAACAGCTGGAAATGCCAGCGTTCAAATCAATTAACTCAACAGTACTTTAGGCTCAGCCTCCGTGGGCGCTGCTGGACACATTTGTTAGCAAGGAGAAGCTTAATATTTGCATGGATCATACTTGCCTGATGGGAACGGGCAGGAACCTGCACGTTCATCTCTTGGGCAGGATCATGTCCAATTTAGCAGCACATTAAGCAACGAGGACTGGGTCTGCTCATAAATTTACTCGTCTCCTACATCACTGTCTGCCAGAGCCCCCATCCCACAGACAACGAGGCTTTCAGCCTTCCAGGTAGTGCCAAACCCTGGAGTTACTGGGATGTTTTGTTACAGACATGGTTTGGACACGGGGCAGTTAGTTCTGTCCATGGCAGGCATGTCCAGGACTTGTTAGGGTTCATCTCACCATGTCTTTCGGGTTAATGGGGTTAAATGACAGCACGTCCCCAATGGCTATGTGACAGCAAGGTGGCTGCAGATAGCATTGGTGATTAGTGTAACAACATGCCACTAAAATCAGGATTATCACAGTGCATTCAAAGTGTGAAGGTACTCACACTGCCTCCGCCCGGGATGTGTTTGATATTATCCTTTGAGCCACACCTTGATTGAACGTTGCTAAAGTCCAACTTCTTATTAACAATCTGCACCTTTGGTAGCCAGAAAAGAGTCATTGCACGTCACCAATAGCTATCTGATGGCAGGATCGCTGCAGATAGCATTGGCAGTTTAGTGTACACAACATGCCACTTATAATAAGAACTATTATAGAGCATTGAAAGTGTGAAGGTACTCACACTGCCTCCGCCCGGGATGTGTTTGATATTATCCTTTGAGCCACACTTGGATTGAACGCTGCTAAAGTCCAGCTTCTTATTAATAATCTGCACCTTTAGTAGCCAGAAAAGAGCGTGAGAAACAACGTGACCATCTGCAGCTTGACCATGTGTTATATCCCTAAAACCAGGAACCTGCCTTTCAGTGCTGAGAGCAAAAAGGAGAATCTCTGCCTTGCTGCATGGATTGGTGTACTCGTGGGCTGGAAACTGAAGATGGAGGTGGGCAGGTTATAGTTAGAGACTGGACACATCTGGATAGTGATGCAGCCCTGGTTCCCAGGCCACAAACACCAGCCAGAAATGAGCTCAGCCCCTTTTCTTTCACTGAACAGAATGGGGAACTTGCTGGGCAGCAAACCCGCTGGAAGGCACTGAGACTCCACAGTGCTCTGAGACTCAGCTTCTGCAGAGCCTGTGGAAGGAGGAGGGATGGAGCTGAGAGAAAACTGCCTGCCCAGCCCCAGCTCCCGTGCCTGGCATCCTGATCCCCCTCTGGGACAGGTACACCCAGCCTTGGGCAAACAAGTGCTGCTGGCCAGGCTGGAGAGCAGGAGCTGCGTGTCCAGCACTGGGAAAAGACGCCTGAGCTCTGCTCTGCACAGGGCTCACACTCCCTCTACAGCTACCAAGAGAAAGCAGACACTGCCAGGGATGCAGTGCCATGCCAGGGATGTGGCCCCATCCCAAGGATGCAGTGCCACGCCAGGGATGTGGCCCCATCCCAAGGATGCAGTCCCATGCCAGGGATGTGGCCCCATCCCAAGGATGCAGTCCCATGCCAGGGATGCAGTCCTGTCCCAGGGATGCCGTTCCAGGCCAGAGATGTGGTCTCAAGCCAGGATTGCAGTCCCACATCAGGGATGCAGTGCCAGGCATGCAGCCCCATCCAGGGATGGGGCCCCACACCAGGGATGCAATCCTAGGCCAGGGTTGTAATCCCATCCCAGGGTTGCAGCCCCATGTCAGGGAGGCAGCCCCACACCTGCAGTTTCCTTAAGCCCTGTGGGATGACAGGGGCAGCCCAGCCCACTCCCCAAAGGCAGCAGCTCTGTGGCATATTCCCAACACCATCTCCCATGGGAGAGAGGCTGGAAACAGCTCGGTGCCACATGGAAACCACGTGTCACACCATCTACACCCTCCAGCCCCAAAGCCTTCCCTCCACACACGGATTTTTGTGCTAATGAAGCTGGTTCTATTTCAGGCTTGTTCTCCCCACTTGGCTGTGTAAGGGCAGCTATGCTGGAGCGACCTCCTGCGTCAGCTATTCCAGGCAAAATGAGGATAAAGATTGTCCCTCTCCTTCCCCCACACTCTCTGGAGTGGCTTTACAACCTACACAGGTGTAAATGCAGGTAACAACCCGCAGGCCTGAGCCTGTCTGAAGCACAACCCCATGAGAGGGACCATCCTGCAGTGTCACATCCCTCAGCCCCAGATGACCCCGTCCCCGAAGCTGGCTGAGCAGGCACCTCATCTCCATCCCAGCATTCCATCCCAGGCCTGCTGCTGCCAGGAGAGCTCCCTGCTATTCCCTGCTTCTCCAGCATGAGAAGCACCAAGGCTGGTATGTGCCTGAAGCATGATTTTCAAGATTCACATCAATTAATCCCACAAACCACGATCCAGTTCTGCTAGACCAGGCTTTGCCAGAGCAGCACTCGGTGATCCAGTGACAACAAAAGTGCTCAGACCATGCAGAAACACTGGAGGAGACATGGCTTGGCTGGCTCCTGGTGAGTTTTTCCCCTTGCTCCTTTGCTTCCCTAGGTTGGGGGTCTGGAACCTGCACAGAGAGCAGGCTCCAAACCCATTTCTGATTTCAGCCTCAAATCAAACTGGTGAGATCAGCCCCTTCTGCTCCAGCTGCAACCATTCTGCTGAGAGCAGCCTCGTGTCCTACAGAACCCCCAACAGAGCACCCAGTTGTTCTGCCCTGCAAAGAGCAAGGAATTGTCCCAAATTCAGCTGCTCCCACTCTTCAGTAACAACAACAAACACGTCTGACAGAGAAGCAGAGAGAGAAAAAAAACCCAACTTGTAAAAACTGGATTAAAAAGAACGAGTGAATAATTTAACCAATTTCCAGTAAACAGAAGGGTTCCTTCTAAAGTCCCAGGAGAATGGGGTTTGTGGGGGTGGGAGGAAAATCCCATTACTTGTGTTAAGCGGGCAGGAGGGCTGAGGCCCCAAAAAGGACACGTGCTGCTCTGCCCATGACCAACAGCCCTGCCCAGGCTCCAGAGCCCCACTGGATTGTAGCACAAAGCCAGTAATCTCCAGCCACGGCAGAAAATGCCCAGGAGGCCATGGAGAAGCAGGCTGCCACTTCCAGGGGTGCAGAGGAGCCATCCCAAAGCCTCCTCCCTGTGCCAGAGGCAAACGTTCAGAGCCATGGAGGTCACACAAAATGCCATGCACAGCACTCAGGGAATGGTTGTTGTGGCTCTGCAAGGCCTGCGAGCCAGGCAGTGTCACCCCTGGGCAGGCAGTGTCCCCTCAAAACAGGCAGTGTCACCCCTGGGACAGGCAGTGTCACCCCCAGGGCAGGTAGTGTCACAGCTGGGCAGGCAGTGTCCCCTCAAAACAGGCAGTGTCACCCCCAGGGCAGGCAGTGTCACAGCTGGGCAGGCAGTGTCACCCTCAGGGCAGGAAGTGTCCCCTCAAAACAGGCAGTGTCACCCCTGGGACAGGCAGTGTCCCCTCAAAACAGGCAGTGTCACCCCTAGGACAGGCAGTGTCCCCTCAGGACAGGCAGTGTCACCCTCAGGGCAGGAAGTGTCCCCTCAAAACAGGCAGTGTCACCCCCAGGGCAGGCAGTGTCTCTTGCCAGGCTTGCAGAATTTAACCCAAGACCCTCATTCCCAAGCACATGGAACACAGAGGTCACTTTGCTGCTCGTGAAACAGCTTCTCTGGGAGTGAAAAGTGGTTGAAAGGATAAAAGTGCCACCAGTTCTGGCCATGCCACACTGCCCATGTAGCCACACAACGCCTGATGGCAGAACACAACCCAAACCCTTGACAACAGAGCTGGATCCAAAATCCCAGTGTCTGTTAAAACTTGGGGTCCAAGCCTGGGCCCCTCAGGAGGAGGAGACAGACCATCCTCCTGCTCACTAACAGAGGGGCTGCTCCGGTCACAGTGTAGGATCCATAAACACAGCCCTGATCCCACCACTCCTGAGGGCTGCAGGCCACAACCCACTGTCCCTAACTGGACAATCTGTCCCTAACTAGGGACAATCTGTCCCTAACTGGACACCACGAGGGAATGCCACTTCCCTGGAAGCCACTCCACGAGACCCACACCACGAGCCCTCCGTGGGACAGCTGAGCTTTACTAAGCCAGGCAAGGAATTCCAGGCCAAGCCCCCAACCCAGTCAACCCAAACCTCAGCACCAGGCCGGAGCCCAGCTGAAGTCTGGCTGCCCACTGCCCACAGCTGCTGCTGCTCCAGGGAGGCTCTCCCACCCCGGAGGGAGCATCCAGCACCCGCTGCCCCCACAGCCAGGCCCCTGGGGAAGCAGAGTCCACGTTTACCTTGCCACCTCCGGGCTGGTGCTTCAGGTTTTCAGTGGAGCCGATTTTGGACTTGACGTTTTTCAGGTCGGGCATGGGCGCGGCCGAGGGCTGGATGCGGGTCTTGGCAGACGCCGGAGATTTCGGTGGGGTGCGAACCACTGCCACCTTCTTGGGCTCCCTGGCTGGTGGGGTGGGCAGAGAGGGGGTGCGGGAACGGCTGCCTGGAGTCCCGGGGGAGCCGGGACTGCTGTAACCGCTTCTGTCTCCAGACTTTGGCTGCTCACCTGGAGGTTGCAGACAGGGAGTGAGCACGGGTGGGCAACCCAGGCACACACCACCCCTTCCCTGCTCACTCCCTGCCTTTTTGGGGTCGATATCCCCGGTCCCAGAGCCCACCCTGCTACTCCCAGTGCACGGCTGCGCTTTCTTCTACTCCATTTTGAAGGAAAAACCGTGATTTAAAGGCAATTTCCTAATATCTCAGAAGGAAGACGGTCTCCACTGCCTGGGTCACGGGTAAAACTCCCCACCCGAGCGTGGCACTGGCATGCATGACGAATTACAGACAAAAGACACTCAAAAACACATTTCTATTAGAAATTTAGAAGCATTTTTACATATTTTTTTCTCTGTAATTAAATAAGGCTGGTTGCTGAGCAGCTTAGAACTGTCCCCAGTTTGAAAAGCAAACGGAAGAAGAAAAGAAAACCCTTAAACGTCACCTTTCTCAGTCTTTGCTGCTGCAGGAGGTGGTTTTTTCTGCTCCTTTCTGCCTGTTTAGTGAATGAGAAAGATGCTTAAACATAGTAAAGCCGGAAAATTAATTGATTTAAGGTTTTATGGAGCTCCAGTTAAGTATGAAATATATATATGTATATTCAGTGAAATGCACCATTTTAATGGAAATTCACAATGCCTGATGCTTTCTGGGGTTTTCTTCTCTGAGAATAATAATGGGCTAATCTCCATTCCTGCAATCGAAGAATTGATCCTCTTGCCCCTGGTCTTTGTGAAATATTGTCAGAGAGAAAAGGAGTAGATGGATTAACAAGGAGCTGCCTAAACCTTCCAAACTGGAGGGTATCCCAAAGGGATAAAGCAACTGCCCTCTCCTACACATGTGTGAACAGAGCAGCACCTGGAAAGGCTCACTCCAGAGGGCTCATCCCAGCTCCAGGAGAGGGCTGAGCAGCTCCCACCCCCCTGGCAGAGCTCAGCCTGTGCCGTGCCCCTGCCTGGGGCTGGGAGTTTGGCCATTAACCCCCCAGAGCTGCACAGGGGGGAACTTGGGAGCACCACTGAGGGCATCCCCACCGCGGTGGCGGGAGCAGGACACGGCTCCCACCGTCACCTACCGGAGCTGGGAGGGGTCTTGGGGGCCGTGGGGGTCTTTGCCGGGATGCGCGTGGCGTTGGTGGAGTTCCTCTGCGCCTGCCCCGAGCGCGGCGTGCCCGTCTTCGTGCCACCCCTCATCTCCGGGCCCTGGGGACACAAGGCGGGTCTGTCAGGGATGGGCTGTCACCCCTCATGGGTCAGAGCACACGAGACCCCCCTGCTTCCTACACCCTGGCAGCCCAAGGGTTCCTCACACCTGGAATGTGCCGGTTCACACCTTGTCTCCTGCAACAGCACCTGCCACAAGCAGGGCACAGCCACAGCCAGGGCACAGCCACAGCCAGGGCACAGCCACAACCTGGGCACAGCCACAGCCAGGGCACAGCCACAACCTGGGCACAGCCACAACCTGGGCACAGCCACAACTAGGACACAGCCACAGCTTGGACACAGCCACAAGCAGGGCACAGCCACAGTTTGGGCACAGCCACAAGCAGGACACTGCCACAGCTTGAGCACAGCCACAACCAGGGCACAGCCACAACCAGGGCACAGCCACAGCCAGGGCACAGCCAGTCCTGGGCTGGTGGAATGACTGTGACCTTTCCCAGGTGAGCCCTTGGCTTCAGCTGCCCCATTCACCACCCCTGGTCTGGTGTGCAAAACTCCTCTGTTCTCTGAACTCTGTCACTTCATTTCCCCTGCCCTGCTAAAATTGTTACAGAAGATACATAAATTCAAGAGTATGTTCAGCTCCTTTGTTCTCTAAATCTCGTCACTTTGTTTCCCCCTGCTCTGCTAAAATTGTTACAGAAGATACATGAAAATTCAAGAGTATGTTCAACTCCTTTGTTCTCTAAATTTCATCACTTTGTTTCCCCTGTTCTGCTACTATTTCACACAGAAGATAAATTTATCCATGAGTCGAGTGCTGGGCTTCAAACACTGAGAAGCACCTCAGATATTCCCACCTACAGTACACCACTGTCACACCTGCATCTCACCTGTAATGTCAGGTGAACTGCAATATCCTATCTATGGTCTCCTGGTCCTGCAGAAATCCTTCCCAAACCTCTGAACTCACACATCGTCTTTCTGGTGACTACTTAGTGCTGGTCAGTGTAAAAGCTCATGGAAAACATGGAACTGAAAATTTACAGGCTGACTGGTCCCAAGGCAGCAGGGAAGCAGAACAGAACCAGTAAAACCACATCCCATCATCTGTCAGTGGCACAGGATGCCCAGAGAAGCTGTGGCTGCCCCTGGATCCCTGGAAGTGTCCAAGGCCAGGTTGGATGGGGCTTGGAGCAACCTGGGCTGGTGGAAGGTGTCCCTGCCCATGGCAGGGGTGGCACTGGATCAGCTTTAAGATCCCTTCCAACCCAAACCACCCCGTGATGCTCTGATCCTGTGTGACCTGCAATCCCTGTGCTTTTCCTCACCACAGGTGTGTTTGTGTGAGTGAACACAGCAAAGGGAACCCAGAGCCGGGTGTGTTTGCATTTCCTACAGCAGCACCTGGCAGGTCTGGCTGTGGCACACTGCAAACACATCTGCTGTTTGCTGCCAATGCTCCCATGAAACACAGATAAAGCTGCAAAACAAGGAAGAGCCTAAAAGGACCTGGAAATGCCTCAGAGAGACCAGGTAACACCCTGCAGCAAGGAGCTATTTTTGCTCCATGTGCTGGTTCCTTCCAGCACCAAAACTGGAGCCAAACCTGGCCATGGCCATGGGAAGGTGAGGCACATCCCACCCTCTCCACAGACCAGGGAGACTCAGCCAAGCACCATCACTCAGGAGTGCTTTAAGGTATTCCCCTTTGCCTCTCTCACACCCCATTTCCTTACCTTGGCTTTCATTTCTGGCGTTCCTGTACTGGCAGCTCGGGGTGTGGCAGGAGGGACTCGCTTAGAGGCAGGAGCAGGGCTGGAGGGTGGTTTCGAAGGGGCTGTGCTAGAGGAGGTGTGTCGGTGGGGGGGGATGGAGGGTCTGTCCCCTGGGGGTTTGGCAGTGGAAGGTGAGGATTTCTTAAACGTGGAAACAAAATAAAATGGGAACAAACAAACAAAAAAAATCAGCATGGGAGGGAAACAAAATGGGATCAGCAACATAAAATAGGATTAGAAGGTGCAATGCAGAGCTGGGTGGGGGATAGGTGTTAGGTGGCACTGCCAGGGCCCCATGGCTGCTCCACCAAGTATGGGATACCCCAGCTATTCCTTCCACAGGGTGCAGTGACACCCGAGCCCCTTCCTGGGGACACCCTGTGACAGCCTGTCCTTGCTTCTGCCTTCCACACCAGGGGCACATTTCACCATCAGAACCCTCAATTCACTCCCAAACCCTCCTCCTTCCTGCCAAAGGAACAGCACTACCAACACCAGCATTTCTGAGAGATGCAGGTGGCTGCTCCCAGCTCTTTCAACCCCATCCTACCTGCTCTGCCAAAACCAGACCACTGGTTTTATCTAGGCTTGGTACCATGTCTAATGCTCAGCCTGATACAACCCTGCCAGACTTCCCTAGAGAAAAACCCAATTTCACACTGTTTGCAAATAATTCTATTCCTCTCCTTCAATTTTTTACCCCTTAAACTGCCCCTCAGCTTGTCCATTATCCCACTCAGGCACTAACCAAGCTAATGGCCAGATGAACTAAACCTCCTCCAAATTACCAGTGTGACAGATACCATTAAACCTCTGGAATCTCAAACTCTGTTGATGATCCCTGTGGATCCCTTCCAACTCAGGATATTCTATGATCTGCAAGGCCTAGATTATTTAATTTAATGTTTTAATTACATGTTTTGCTCTTTTCACTGTTCATCCCCAGTACACCCAGTGCAGTCTTGAGTCTGCCCCAAAGGCAGCTGCTGCTTTCCAGTGCTGGGCTGAGAAAATGACTTCTCCAACCTCACACCCAACCCCGTGAGCCACATGTTTGATTTAGGTTTGGATCATTTCCTCACCCTCAAAGAACCCCATGGATTGCACCATCCAAACCAGGGTGAGGGAAGAAAAAATAAAAACACTGTTGAAAAACAAATGGAAGAATGGAAGGGAATGGGAAAGGTTTCCTCAGAGACAACTGCAGGCCAGGAGAGCAGGAGAGGAGCCAGGAACATGCACAGGTGTCACCTCTGGCTTTATTTTTTATCTCACCTTGGGTTTCTTTTCATCAGCTTCGGTCCCTTCCTTGTCAACACGACCTGACAAAGGGAAACACACAGTTACACCTCTTGGGACTGGTCAGGAACTCCAGAGAGAGGACAACACACGTGCTGGGGGCTGTTCCCTGTCCCTGCTCACCCTTAAACTAAACTCTGTTCTTAGAAATATATTACCAAGTCACCACTTCTTGCAGAAATCCTTCCCCATGGTAAACACATTCTTTCTGGGTTAACAGATGATCCATGTTAGTCACCACTGAGACGAGACACACCGACGAGGTTTCTATGAGAGCATTTCGCCCAGATCTGCACTCAGATCCAGCAGGATCCATCCAGTTTAGGACAGAAAGTTCCCTTCAACGAGTCTCCCTCTCTAAAACACCCACTGGTTCTAGCAAGTATATAAATAAAGACTCAAACCAAAGGATGCCCCAATCCAGCAGCACCGTGACCTCATTTAAGGTGGCTGTTCAGTGTGCTGGCTTTGCAGAGCACTTTTATCCCTGGATGTTGCTAATTCCCATCTCTCCTGACACACTGCTCTCTGCCTCCTAGCACAGTGCCCCTTCCACCTGGGTCAGTCTAATTAGGAGATTAAAAATGGGGAGGAAGTACTGTTTGTAGTACAAGGCACTCAAAACAGAGCCCTTTTTTCCCTGTCTTCAGCTAATTCCTTCCCAGTCTGGGAGGAAAAGCTGCTGACACTGTTCCCAGTGTTTGGAAACTTGTCCTGGGGGTCAGCCTTTTCCTGGTGACGTGGACCATGCTGTTAATCCAACATTGACCCATCCCAAATTCAGTTAAACTGCAAATTGGATCAAGGCTAGAGCTGAATAGCCACGGAGTATCTCTGTTTTGAAGGGAAAGACCATTAAATAATTGAATTTCTCCTACTGAATCAGAAGCTGGCTGGCTCTGCACAATGCATCCCCACCCCACCATCATTCCAGGCTCCAGTGCAAGCCATGCCAGTGCCCTGCAGCACACGTGGGAAGCTTCCCACTGCCGATTCCATAGGGAACAACGAGAAATATGTTATGAGCTTTAGCTCTAATGGAAAAAGCTCCATCAACAATTTCTTCATGAGCCCCACGCAGCAAAGAGCACGTTCTGCCTGCTACAAACCAGAGCAGCATTCCCAGGATAATGGAGGCAGCCAAGCCAGCTTTTGGGATGTGGAACTGCAGGGAGAAGCAGAGCTTCCCCCAGGATAGACCCTGGGCAGCCAGAGCTGAGGTACAACACTGTGAGACACCAACGTGTGTCCTGCTGTGTTAGCACAACTCATGACAAAATCTTCACCTGGACACTGAGCAGGGCCTCTAGTGACATTCCTGAGCCTCGGGAGGGGTGGAAAACAGCCTTGGAGAAAGGAGAGGTCTAAGGGATGCTCGTGCATTCAGCGGCGAACTCAGACCTTCACCCAAAACAGCCCAGCCCTGCCCCACAGACTGTTAGATGCCTCCACTCACACAGGCAGCTCCCACTGAACCCCCCAAATGCTCTGGAATGCCCAGGGACATCCCATCCAGAGCTGGGATTGGAGCAGGATGCTTTGGAAGAGCAATGGACATGCCTGGCAGTGGGGAAAGGCCCAGCTGGCTGCAGACCCTGCCTGCAGCACCAGTCAGCAGTGAATATTTAAGGGGAAAGTATAAGAAACAGGATCAGCGCGGGGCTTCTCCATGGTTAGACCTGCCACCCTTGCCTTTTTCCTCCTCCCTCCTCTTTAGGAAAGCCAATTCCAAGAGTTATTGGACCAGACATGCAAACCAGATGGGACGTGTCCTGCCGGGACGAGCCGCAGCGCGCGCCAGGTCAGCCCCGCTCCAACAGGCCAGAACCACGTCCATCCGGTCCTCCTCTCCTCTGGGAAGGTGCCAGGTGGGAGTTAAGGTGCCCACCCAACAGATCCAAGGAAATCAAACTAAAAACAGGTGAATAAAAAAAGCACGACTGGGGACACGCCAGCACCATGCAAGGGACGCAAAATGGCAGCACAAGGGTCTGGGAATCCAACCCGGGATTAAACAGGGAGGGAAGGACTGGGAGGGAGCAGCAGCGGCGCGTTGGAGATCAGTTCACAGCGCAGATCCAGGCCATTTCCAAGCAGCAGGACTCGAGGTGGCAGCAAGCTGTGGTGCTGCCTCAGGCAGCCTTGTTGGGAGCAAGCCACCGGTGAGCCGAGGGCAGCGAACGGAGCACACACCTTTGAGGAGAGGGACACGGCTGGCTTTGTCTGCAGCCAGGGCACAGGGCTGCTTCTGGGGCGTCTGACACTCTCCTGTGTCTGGCACAACCTCAGCAGCTTTGTCTTCCACATCACCTTTTAACTCAGAAGGGAGTTTGGCTGTTTCTAGCAAGGGTCCAGAATCTTCTCCCTCCCTGGGCTCAGCTTCTTTTTGGGAGATGGTTTCAGGAGGCTCTGATGGGGTGACGTCTGTACCTCCTTCACCCCTCAGTGGCTGCTGCTTCTCCTCTTGGTCCTCTCCTGCTTTCTGTGACTGAGTTTCAGCCACAGGTGCCTCTCTCGGGGTGTCTCTGGGGACATCTTTGGACTCTTTATCACATTCTTCAAAAGTCTCCTTGGCTGTTGCCGGACACGAGCCTGCTTCAGGTCCTGGTGAAACCTGCTGACCCACCAGGGACAGCAAATCCTGCTCAGAAGTTTCATCAATATCACGATCCTCATCCCTCTCCTGCCCACTGGAATCTTCTTTTAATGGGGCTTTGGTACACAAAGGAGGTGGTCCCTCTTTACGGTCACCTGTGCCCCCTGCTCCTGCCAGCACATCACGGCCCAGCTCTGGCTCCACACCAATGCCTTCTCTGCCTCGATGATCCCACAGCTCACCGCTGCCTTCGGATGCTCTGGAGCCTTGGTACATATCCAGGGGGATTGGGATGGTGACCTCAATTCTGGTGGGAGCTGCTGCTGCTGGAGCCTTTGTTTCACGTGACAGGAGTGGCTGCTGGAGGCCCCCAGGTCCCTGCTTTGAGGGCTGGCTTTCTCCTTTTATTGCTTCTCCCACACGCTCCTGAGGGCCGGGCTGGAGCTTTGGAGAGCTCGGCTCCCCTGGAGTTGAAGATGTGGGGTATGAAGCAGGGGCAAAAAATTAGCACAGGCATGTCAAACAGTCATGTAATGCTGAGAGACTGAGGATTTCTACTGTCAATTGAGAGGATAAAAGAAGTCCCACACCGCCCCACTGAACAGACAACTCACTGCCACAGTGGCTTTTGCCTTTAAAGAAACTCTGATCCCCATGGGAATCACAAACAGTGACAGCCACAGTGCATGGGAGACCAGATTCCTGCCTGGACCCGGCCTTGGAGGTGTCCAGGTTCACACCTGCACTCCATGAGCTGGTTCAGCTGTAGAAATTTCCAGAAGCCAAGAACATCCCCATTTTCCAATCTAACACCACCACAGGACCATCAGTTTGCTGGTCAGTGCCCACCCCTTCCTGCCTCAAGGGCCTGAACAAAACAGGCCAGACCCTTCCCCTCCTTCCCAAAATCCCCGCAGCTCTTTTCCCCCTTCGGGAGATGTTCAGGCACACAGAGCACCTCTCAGAGCTCAGACCACCCCTGCTCTGCTCTCCAGGTCATTCCTGCTGCCCATGGGCGTGGAGAAGAGCACTCCCATGTCTCCACTCTTATTTCATCAGCCAGCAGAGCAGCAAAGGACTGTGAGGGAAAACGCAGTTGCAGTGATTTTGGACTGTGCCCCCACTGAGACTCATCAGAGCTCCAGCACTGCTGCCATTATTTGGGCTGAATGACATTTAAAACCCAAATCTGAGGTCCCAGAGACACGGATCTCTCTCTCTCTCTCTCTCTCTCTCTCTCTTTTTGGGGTGTGTATGCGTAAAAGAGGGAGTTCTGTTGTTGCTGATCTCATGCACGACACAGACATTTATAATTTCACCCAACTGCAGAGTTAAGTCACATATTCCACTCGAGCCAGAGCTTTTCTGTTGGAAATTCATTCAGCTGAAGCAAAGATCCACTGAGCAATGGAGAATTCACCTGGACAGAGGTAAATTGCTTTAAAGTCAACCATCCTAGCAGGAACGTGCCTGTTGCATTATGAATTTGCCCAGCTTCAAAGACTCTTTGATCTTTTTAAGCACTGCTCAGGTAAACCAAAGAGCCCAAATCAGAGCACTGCAGTCCTGAGATCACAGCTGTGGCTCTGGCAGATTAACAAACAAGACCAAAACAAGAAAAGATGAATCAAGACCGATTTGGTCTTTTATCAATGTCCTCCCCTTTTTAAGAGAATATCATGGTTTAAGTGAAACCACCACACAAAGACCCTGGAAACTGTGGTTTAAAAGAAAGCTTCAATCGGCCCCTATTGGAAGGTAATATTTGAAATATGGCATCAAGAAACACCTTTTGTAATCACAGGGGTTTGAAGTGTTCAGGCAGCAGCCAGCAGGTCAACCTGGCTCATTTCTTCTGCAAGGGAACATCACAGCCACTAATGAGCAGCAGTGCAGGAATGTGGACAGGCAGTTCACGAGCTGTGCTTCCATGTTCCAGGATTCTTCAGGGGTTTTGAGGCAAATCTGCAGCGCAGGGTCAATGCCAAACTGGGAATCAGAGGATGCTTCTCCACCTGAGACTCCAAAAGCATTTTAAGATGCTCCATCTGCACTGTAAATATTGTATTTTAACCCCCCACATCAGGTAGGTACCAGTGAGACACCCAAGGCTCTGTGTGTCAATAATCATATTTTCCTCTGAATCAAAGAGAACCACTAAAAGGAAGCAGCACATTATTACAAGCCCACTTTCAGAGATGGAACAATTTATAAAGAACCTATATAGGTTTTGTCAGAGCTCCAACTCGCTGTATGGTTCCATATCTGACAGCTCAAAGATCCCAGGACAGGACAGAAAGGTCTTAATAAAAATCTGGTGCGAAACAGCACTAAAACCAAGGAAGAGAGAAGAGAGAACTTCACCCCCCTCTTGATAAGTCTTGATTTCTGTTTTATAGTGGAATCACTACTTTAAATACAGAAGAGCTGCCAGTCCAAAAACCACTGGCCAGGCAAGCACAGGTTCTATTTTAACTGCAGGGTGCACAGAACTGTGCTCATCTGTGTGCAGAGAGCAAAGACAAGCTGAATTCTGCCCTGAGCTCAGAAGGCAAAGACCTATTTACTTCTTGCAAAAGACATGGACGTCTAAATGCACTAATGGAGCCACGAGGAGGAGACACCGCCCAGCTGGAGGGGTTTGTTATGTTTGCTGTGCAGAAAACTGCCTTAGAAAATGGAGTTTAACTGAGATTTTAAACAGCACACCAAATTAGGGCTGTGGTGTGGAGGCAAGACAGCAACATCACGGGGAGTCTGAATCTCTAAGTCTGGAATTAAGCCAGCACTGGGTGTTTTGGGAAAACCCCATCCTGAAGCTTTCCATCAAATCTGAACTGAGCAGAGTCAAGAGAGGCTTTCCAGGCAGCCAAGACATCCCAGATAATTCTTGGCTCATCTAAGCAGACACAATTAATGCTCTGAGAACACTTGCTGCCCCTGTGTCTGACTTGGCCACTTCACATTCCCTAAGACTGGGATAAGGAAAACAAACCCTTCACGTTGAAGTCAGGGCATCAGTGAGTAGGTTTCAGACATGTTTTCCATTAGAAAGACACAGTAACCAAACAATTCACTGATCTCCTGTGTGACATGCAGGGCCCACACTGCCTCTGTTCAGTGTGAGCAGCTCCTCCTGGTCACGGCACATCCCAGCTCTGTCCATCAGCTTTTCCAGCCTGGAGAATGCCCTGGTTTTGCAACTGGACAAACAAGCACCATGACTTTGGTTGTCTGAGAGAGAAATTTGGTGCATGAAAAGCTGCAGTTACCTGAAATGAGTATGTCTGAACATTCCAAGCGTGTATGACCCTTCCCTGTCAGGAACAGGGAGAACTGCACAACTGCCGTGCAGTGCAGAGCATTTCATCACAGATCAAAATTCCCAAGCCACCAGCAACCAGTTGCACACGTGGGCAGCAATAACTGGACACAGGGACAGATGATTCACCCACCTTGAGTGTCATCTCCTGCAGCGTGGTCCTCCAGGTTGGGAGTGGCTCCTACACCCGCCTCTTCAGCTGCTCCCAGGTCAGAGGAACAAGGGGAAAAATACGATCAAAACAAGAGTTAAGTTTAAGTGTGTGCCTGGAGAATTTATTTACCTCCCTTCTGATGCTGCCCATCAGATTGGGCATGATCTCTGCTGTATCATGAGCAGGGCAGGATCAGAAAGGAAATCACTCCACATCGATGACAGATCTGGACAGATCTACTCAGCCTGTGCTGTACCAGACAAGAGGAGTGTTCCATCAACTCACACGTCCTAGATGGCAGGTTAGTACAAACTCTTTCAGGTAGCAAACAGGCTGTTAAGGAGCAAGGAAACTTGTGGATTTATATCCCCTCTTCTTCCCTCACCTTCCCTTTATGTAGCCAGCAGCACTCACACAAATGTCTCTTCCCTGAGCCCACCTTCTTGGTGTCTGCTACCCACCTCACCACAATGAACCCTGCCAAGGCTGTGTGAGTCCAGTAATTCCAAGCCTGATATGAATCTGACACTTCAGGAATACTGGAACATCAGAGAAGCACAGTCTTCCTCACAGTGATGACGGTTTGCCTCTCTCAGAATTTTTCCAATTTATTCCACGAGTACTTTCAAACCAGCTTAAACAATTATACCTGCATGTCACATTCTCTAGCCAAAATAGAACTTTCTCTGTTTCCCTGTATTTTTTTTCCCAGGAGTTCAGGACACACTGGCTCCCAGGTACAGCCAGATCTTGCACCAGGGTCTGCACATCCTTGCAAGCAGGTGAACCACTCTGTGTCCCACTGCAGGGCTCCACCAGCAGCCTGGGGACTGGATGCAGATGGATTTCACTGCTGGGGGTGTGTTCCAGTGTTTGGTATCATCAGAAGCCCTTTTCCATCCACTACCTTTCTCAGGTCCTGCCTGATGCTTCCAGGAAAAGCCACTGGCTAAGGCACAGGGGACACATCCTCATTGTTCACACACAGACCTGCCCCTCCCTGCAGCTCCTGCCCTCTCCTTCCCACACAGCACTGCTGCAGTCACTCCCTGCTCTGCCTCTGGAAGGCACCAGCCCTCCCTGGAAAACCAGGCCCAGGTGCAGTGATTCCCCACAGGCCATTCAGGCTGAATTAGCCACTTCACTTCCTCTGCATTATCCTTAAAAGCACTGCTGCAGTGGCCTGGTTTTCACCTGCCACTCCAAAGACACCCACGAGGGCTGGGCAGAGCCAGAGTGCTCCAGGATGAGGGGCTGCTGGAAGAGGGGCTGGAACGACCCGGATCTGCTCGGCCTGAAGGGGAGGCAAAGCCACCACAGAGACACCAGACAGAAAGATTGTCAGATGCAGAGCTGCGAAGGAGAAGAGAAAGCTGCGAGTTTCCCTCAGGATGGGGAAGGCAAGAGGACAACTGTAAGCCAGGAATTATTTGGAGAAGGAAGAAGCAGCGTCAGGAGCAAAGCGTCCCTGCGAGAGGTTTCATGGTGTTATCTCACAGCACCAACCAGTCCAGCTCTCTGCTCTGTCTGCATCAAGAGGTGGAACTGCACCTTGGTCTCCCTCACCTGTGGTTCCTTCTGGGATCTCCCCGTGCTGTTCCACACCACCCTGATCCTCGTGGTCTCCTTCCTCCACTAAAGGTGCTGTGGCATCTGAAAAACAACGCAGCTTTCACACAGCTGTTGGGTGGCAAAGCCCTGGGGAGGCCAGGACATGCCTGAAGAACCCTTTTCCTCAGAAAAGCACTCAACTCCCTCCCTTCAGCCAGTGGAGCGGGACAACCAAGCACGACACAGCAAAGCCAATATCACAGGGACACCAGGAGCTGCCCCTCTGCCACACAACGTGCCACAGCACACTCCTTATGCTTCTGAAGGCTTTGCCAGGAACTCTATCTGAAAATCCACAGCCAAAAGCAGCCACTGGTGCCTGAGCCACATGCACAGCAACGCTGTCTGCACTGGGACATCACTGGTCTGGAGCAGGACAGAGCAGCTCCTACAGGATACCTTCACAAACCATCCCAGCACTCTGGGCAGCTCTGGGACAGACAGCCACTTGGCTCCATCCACCACAGGGATGTCTGCTCCTCGTGACAGTACCGATCCAACTGGAAAGAGGGACAGTATCCCCTCCTGCACCAGCCAGGTTTTACATCCTGATTTCCTGAGCCACCTCACAGACAATCAGACAGCCCACACCTCCAGCGGGACAGGGCTGGGACTGCTCAGCATCTCTGTCCACCTCTCCTTTCTTTTAGACCAATTTTGCAAGCTAATGCCTTTACTGAAGTCTCCAAAGGCAGATCCTTGTGATTAAAGCACCAGAGGAACACACAAGTTGCCGTTAATTGAAATGGTGAACAAGTCTCTGGACCACTTCAGAATGAGTTTCTTTCTACAAACGTGACAATCAGGTAACACTCCAGAGCAGCACAGACATGGCTTGAGTCCTACCACCATGACCTTCCCATCAGCATGAGGTTTGGTTTTATGTCTGGAGCCTGCCCAGCTCATCATTCCAGCAGGAATCTCACTGTACTAATGAACACAGATGGGGCAAAAACCAGCTGACTCCAAAAGGGAACTCAGCAAACAGGACGTGCTGTCAGTGCTTGGGGGAGCACAGTGACACAAACCTGTGTCACAAAACACAGGACTGCTCCCGGCTGAGCTAACGGGACCTTGCAGTCCCCACGTAAAAAATCTTCAGGAAACAAACCACGAGCAACTTCCTGAGCTGTAATAAACACTTCACCTTCTCTTGCCTTCCAGCCCACCTTTAGAGCACGTTATCTCATTCTGCAGCATGGCAAACGTCACTGTGATGAGACTAAGGAAGAGCTTTTGTCCAAGAGTGCAGATGCTCCTCCTGAGAAACCCCACCAGGACACGGCACGGCGAGTCTTTGGGCAAGGTTTACCACGACCCCATCCATCATGGTTTCAAAGCAGTAAGTCAAAGAGCTCCCACCTTCTGTAGTTGGGGTGCTCTTAGCGTCAGATGTTTCAGAAACAGGCTCATCCGATCCATCATCGACTGGTATCTGAAGGGGATAGCCTGGAAAACATTCAAATACTTACAACAAGTCCTTGGCTACGAATTAGGGCCTGGGTGTTACCAACTCTGACTGCCCAGATCCACAGCAGCGAGAAACCGTGACTGGAGAGGAAAAACCACCCGGACTAAAAGCAAGCAAAGCGTGAAAATGCCAACCAAAAGCACCAGTGTCATCACCAAAAGGAACGAGCGGAAACCCGTCAGCAAAAGAAAAGCCCAGTGAACCGGACAGGCAGAAACAGCAAAGCATGGCAGGAGCAGGCAAGGAGATCTTAGCAACGTAAGGAGGAAAGATGTGCAACTCCTGAGTCACTGTTGTCCTCCCTGGGGCCCTCAGCTCCCTCCCAGAGCAGGCTGAGCACTCCCACGACTGCAAACCAGCCCGTCTTTGTCACAGGATCAGTGCAGGACAACAAACCGGGCCAAGACGTGGTGGCAAAAGCTTTTTGGAAGAGCAGGGCAAGAGGCACAAGTCTTCCCTCAGCAAAGGTTCTAGGCAAATCAAATAATGAGAGCTGGAAAAACTGACTTAGGAAAGAAGAAGCAAAATCCCTGGGAAGCTGATGAGCGAAACAAGCCGAGAGGAGCTGTCGGACTGCAATGCGTTACAGAGCCCGGGATGAATGGATGCTATGGATTCTCTCCAGGGCAGAGGCAATCCATTTATGTAAGGGGTGTCCAAAGCACCTCAAGAAAAGAAAATTAAGATGATGTTTATATGGAGCGTAGCCGGGAGTGAGTCCCACCAGGTTTGTGAGCGCTGTGTGGGTTTCCAAGCTCAGCTGTGGAGCGTGGTGGAATGAGAAAGGAAAGGCCTCTGGAGAAATGCAGGTCTGACACATGGGGAGGAAGACTCTGGCATGGCCCCCGCTCCCAGAGCTCTCTGTTCAGTTGTCCCCAGGTCCCTGTGCAGGTGAGGAAAGCAGGCAGCAAGCAGCACCCTTGAGCTGTGACCCCAAATAAAAGCAGTGCTGTGTTTTTATAGCAAACTGAGGAGTGAACACAAACACACAGTTGCGAAGCTGCAGCAGTAAGATCATCCCTAGCCTGGATACCAGGGGTTATTCTGCTTGTGCTGGGCAATGATATCCCAGAGCAGCATTTTCCTACGACTGTAAATGCTGGAGCATCTTGTGGCTGCAGCCAGATGATCCACGACATCCTTCCACACACATATCCCCTCTCCTGGCTGTCCCCAAGGACCCCTCGCACCACCACGCTGTTCCCACTCCCCCTGCTTAGATCAGCAGTGGGCAAGGCAGGTCCTTCAGCATCTCCTGGGCGTGCTCACCTGAGGAGAAGTGTTTTTCCTGGCCAGGTGCGTGATCCTCCATCATGGTGATGTCCTGAGGCTGCTCCGCTACCTCTCAGCAAAGGTTCCTGGTGAGAGTAAAAACAAACACCCATTAGGCAAAACCTGACACAGCAGGAGCAAAGGAAAGGTTTAACTGTTCCTGCACAAGGAAAATATGTGCCAGTCACTGCATCCCCCACAACAAGGATACAGGCAACTTCTGCCCAGCTGCACCCAAATTCCACAGGTATTTAAGATGTGCCAAGCCAGATTTCCATCCTGGTGCACACAGGACACTGCTCAGCCACCATGTTGTCCCAGGAGATCACTGGGAGCAGCAGGGTAAGTGCAGATGTACTTCTGGTGCTCAAAACTCTGCATTTCCCAGTTTAACCAGTCTCTCAGCAGAAGTGTCTGCTGACAAGGCGTGATGCTGGCGTGGGAAGGGATGCTTTCCATCCCTGTGGATACACTCAGCAGGGATATACTGCTAGCACAATACACTCATCATCCTAAAAGCCACCCAAAAGTGACATATGGGGTAATCCAGGACTTTCCAGACACAGATTTGGACCAGAGACTCTTAGAGAAGAGGGTCTCGCTTGTTGTGGCTCTGAGGGGACAGCACAACAGCAGGATTCAACCCCAAATCCTTCTTGCAGGGCTCAGAAAGCCATACCACAGTGCAGAGCAAAGCACACAGGGCTGGACACTGGGGTGGGAGCAGGAAGGTGCCAAAACTCAGAGTCATTTTTCTAAAGTGCATCGATCTACAAAAGGAAATGAAGTTGCCAACAACCATTATCTGCTCCCTGATGCAGGGACTGTGTTTCTCCCTGCTCTCTGTGCTGGTTGGACAGACAGTGCTTTTAGCTGACTTCCTAATAGCTGATATAATTACAGCCCCTGGCAGTGATTAATAATCAGCTATTACTGTGATCATATGTTTGCCATGACCATCAGAAGCTAATGAACCCAGCAACAAAGCTCAGGTTACCAGGAGCAAGGAAGAAACTTGTGGGTTTGTCTGCTGGCAATAAATTAACTGGATATATGGAACCACACCAGAGAAACTCCGGGGCCAGTAACCAGATCTCTCACCCAGCTTTTTTAAGCCTTAGCAAGATGACTCTGCAATTTAATTTCTGCCTCAGACAGATACAAAACCATTTGACAGAACTGTACTAAGGAAGTTCCAGAACTTTCCCTAAAAAGAACCTATAAAGATAGAAAGAAAAAATAGGAAAGAATTAAGTATCTAATTTTTGTCCCAAAAATGGTGGGCCCCAATTATTTAGACATATGGTTGCACTCCTCCCAGTACTCAAAGAATCATATTGATTATATCCTGGTCTCATCTGGCTAATGCTTGATATTATTTACAGGTCTATTTAGCACTGAAATACTAAAATGTAGTGTCAACCCGGTGTAGGGGCCACAAAAGCAACTCGGGCACAAACATGAGTGTAAAATGACACACAAATGTGCTGCCCTGCTGTGTTTGTGTGTGTGCACATACACAAAAATTACCTCTCTGCCCCAAACACACACGTAGGACTGGGTACAGCAGTGTTCCCAGTGCACTGCCCTGTCTGTTGGTAGGAAAACACGGATGGTAGGAGCAGCTCCCACCCCCTTCCCCACCGGTGATCCCCTCCCAGCCACGCTCCCTCACTACACATCCACAGACATCATCATCTTTGCTTCCCAATTGCTCATCCAGAGCAAACCACTCTCCAATCTGCTGTGCTGCATTTAGATGAGGCTGTCTCCTTACTCTGCCTCCTTCCCTCTCTTCCTCCCACGGGTTTTTTGGAGAAGAGCAGTTCGTGTCTCCCCCAGTCTCCCTGGAAAGCCACACTTAGTCCTTTCTTGCCTCTGGACAAGAATTTCCTGGGACACCATCCAGAGAGGACTCTAGTGAGCTCACATAACCTGTCAGAGGTTTATCTGCTGGCTCCATGGACAGCACCCGACACAGGGAAGACCTTCCACTTTTCCTGGGAATACTGCATTTAGCAGGGGTGCAGCCCTGGCACCGCAGCAGCAGCGGCCGTGATTCAGCAAAGGCTGTCAGTGCTTCCCGCTGTCCTGCCAGTGCCAGGGCTTTCCAGCACAAAGGAATGGCTGGGTGTTGTGCAGGGAAGCAGGTGATCCTGTCATCTGCCTGTGCTGCTCCTGGCCAGCCCCTGCTCCCACTGTGCTCCACACGGGATTCAGCTGCCTCTGAGCCGGGGTGGGCTCGGGAGGATGCAGCCATTAATTTTTCAGAGGTGAGAGAGAAAGAGCTGCCTTTCTGCTACGAGGAAAAAAACACGAGTGTGAGGCACAAAGATCCATCAAAAAACCACTCAGTGGCACGCTGAGAGCACCTCAAACCCGGCTGCAGCTCATGGAACGCCCCGGGTGCTCTTTCATTGGGACACAGGGATTTTGAGGGATGATGTCTGGGCTTGTGGGAGATGATGTCTCTGTGGGAGAGCAGGAGCATCTCCCAGCAGATGAAGCACAATGTCCTGCAGCAGAGGAGCAGAGTCTCCTCTGTGCCTGAGCCACCGTGAGCAGCACCAGTGGTGGGGAATCAACCACCTCAAACTGGCCAAGGGGCAGGGAGGGAGAGAGAGTACTGCCAAGGGCATGGAGTGATGGGACAAGGGGGAATGGCTTCACACTGACAAAGAGTAGGTTTAGATTGGATATTGGAAAGAAATTCCTCCCTGGGAGGGTGGGGAGGCCCTGGCACAGGTTGCCCAGAGAAGCTGCGGCTGCCCCTGGATCCCTGGAAGTGTCCAAGGCCAGGTTGGACGGGGCTTGGAGCAACCTGGGCTGGTGGAAGGTGTCCCTGCCTGTGGCAGGGGGTGAGACTGGATGATCTTTAAGGTCCCTCCCAACCCAAACCATTTCATGATTCTATGATCCTGTTCCCACACGGTTCCCACAGCATCTTTTAGCTGCAGAAATGTCCACTCAACAGATGCTTTTCTCCCAATGCACTGGGAAGCATTCCCTACAGCCTGCCCTCCGAGGCCTGGCAGGGCTGAGATTTAAACCCATTACAACAGGGCTGATGAAATTTCATCAGCACCAGATAAGCAAATAAATAACATTAAGCAGACAAAGCGATCCAGTGGGTAAGTAGGAGTGAGCCACCACCATTATCTCTAAGCTGCAAAGCTCTCCCAGCAGGATTTCAAACACACAGGCCATGGAATCATGCCCGTTCACCAGGAATGTCATCTGTAAGGACATTTTACACCTCTCCAGTGGATGCTGAACTCCCTTCTCTCCCTTTTTCTTCTTCATGCATTGTACACCTCAGCTAACAGCATCTCTCACTCCAAACTCCACGGATGATGTGCCTGATTTTGGGACAGATCTGGCCTGTTCAAACCAAGAAGCAAAACTGAATTGCCTTTATCCACCCCCCTTCTGGGTCTAGAGGGAAAGTCTCAGCTCTGCTTTGGCTTTTCACTCAGGTAATAAATTCAATGACCAAAGAGAATTTAAACCTTATTAAAACTGCATATCCTAGATTTGAATTCTTAAAAAGAGATGGTCTGAAAATTCTGAAAGAAGCCCATAAGGCTAATCCTGTTTGTTTCTCCTTTTGAGTGGGGGAAGGGGAAATCCCTCTTAGGGAAAAACATAACATCAAGGGGGAAAAAAATATTCTAAAATATTCTTAAAAGTGTAAAACCAGCCCCGCCCTGAAGCAATGGTTCAGTGACGCATAATTAGAGCAAGGAGAGCTGCACAGAGATAAACTTGAGCAGCACCCTCTGCACAGCAGATAAAACACAAACCCTTGGAAGAACCTTATCCATTCCCAGCAGGACTATTCTCCTTAACCAGGGACACTATCTAAAAAGCAACAGCCTATCCCACAGCTAACAGCTCCTCCCGTTTTCCAGACCCGCAGCCTGCCTTTCAGGAGGAGAGGCCTCTGGAGGAGTCCTCTGGAATGGTACAACCAGGCACTTGGGAGGCAAAGTTTTGCTTGCCAGGAGCAGGAGGAACAACCCAATTTCAGCCCACCAGTACCACTGGTGTTTGCTCTGTGTGTGCAATCCCAGGCCCTGAGCACCAACCCCGTCTGTCCAGGAGCTGAGTTCAGCTGGTGAGAGCCCGGCCAGCTCCTGCCCCCCAACGCAGTCGCTGTGCCATGCGTTGGTGTGACAGTGAGGCACGGGCTGGCACATGGAAAATTTCACTGCCAGGCTTGGAGCTGCTTTCCCAGCTGGCATCCAAGCCTCCAGCTGGTTTGAGAGTAGAATGCTGCCATCCCTATCCTCAGATCAGTGGGACCTGGAGAGGAGTAGATACTCCAATGTGCTCGGGGTGGGCTGGAGGTGTGTGTGGATCCACAGGCAGAGCAGAAGGGAGCTTGTGGCACCAGGTGACCCTGGATGAGTTTCTCCACAATGCTAAACTCCACGTGGAGCAACCAGGAGCAACTTTCAAGTGTTTGAATAACATGTCACAGCTGAACCAGGCCCCAGAACAGTCACAGAATCATAAAATGGCCTGGGTTGGAAGGGACCTTCAAGATCATTCAGCTCCAACACCCCTGCTGTGGACAGGGACACCTTCCACTAGAACAGGTGGCTCAGAGCTCCACCTAACCTGGCCTTGAACACTTCCAGGCATCACAGGATGGTCTGAGTTGGAAGGGACCTTAAATATCATCTCATTCCAACCCCCTGCCACAGGCAGGGACACCTTCCACTAGCCCAGGTTGCTCCAAGCCCCGTCCAACCTGGCCTTGAACAATTCCAGGGCTGGGGCAGCCACAACTCCTCTGGGCAACCTGTGCCAGGGCCTCCCCACTCTCCCAGGGAAGAATTTCTTCCCAATATCCAATCTAAACCTACTCTTTGCCAGTGTGAAGCCATTCCCCCTTGTCCTGTCACTCCAGGCCTTTGTAAATAGTCTCTCTCCATCTTTCCTGTCAGCTCCCTTCAGGTACTACAAGGCCACAATTAGGTCACCCCAAAGACTTCCCTTTGGAAGCATCCCTTTGTTGTACACAGCCCCATGCCCAGCCTTCAGCAGCAATTCCACCTCAGCTTCCAAAGAGGCACCTGGACATCTTTCCAGAGCACAGTCAGGACACATCCCACCAGCACAACACCACAGCAGAGCCCCCATCCTGCTGCCACTCGGGCAGACCCCTCACAAAGCCTCCAGCACCCTCCACCCGGGAAAACACAGAGCCAAAATTAAGTCGGGCAACCCAAACTCTTGATCTTTTAGCAAAAAGCTTCTCGGCAGTGAAAGGTAAATTAAACCAGGGCTCAAAACAACGTGCCCTATTCCTATTGAGAGTGGCCCTGGGAGGACACAGCTGGGCCTTGGTGGAATCTGTGCCAGACAACATCATCAGCACTGTCACAGAGGAGCACGAGAAAGCCTCCCCAGTGCCCCTCTGGTGCCAGGAGATGAGTGGTCCCAGGATGCCCGCCCGGGACAGTGGGTCAGCAGCTGCACCCCCCTCACCCGTGGGCACAGCCACGCCCACAGCCCCGGGAGCAGCAGGACACAGCCCAGCCACAGGATTATCCCCGAGCAGAGGGAGAGGCAGGGTCTGGATCCGCAGCGCTCCCAACTGCGCAGCTCCAGGGATCACGAGGCTGGGGACTAATGGCTCGATTTACATCCACACCAGTCCCAAAATAAACTCGGCGTTGGCAGAGCTGTTTGCGGGTGGGTGCGGGGGGCTCCTGGAGCACATGGGAAAGAAAACACAGGAAAAGAGACATTTCAGCACTGGGAGATGCTGGCGGGATTTGCACACGCTGGGCCTCGTCACTGGCTCAAACCAAGCAGCTCCATCCTTCACACCAGCCACAAAATATCCACGTAGCTCCCAGACGAGGCAGAGCAGAGCCTCTCAGATACTGTCACGTGCTCAGAGTCTTCCTTCTCCGTTATTTAACCAGCAAGGGCACAAAGCAACCACCTCGCTATTGAAAATGAAACCTCAACAAACATGAGCTAAGTGTTACCTCTGAAAGGTGATCAAACAGAAACAGGGCTTTAAAAAAACCATCATTCCGTCTGAATTACATAATTAAAACAGAGTGACAGCCCCATGAAACAACACCAGCCTGAAAGGCTGTTCATAATTCATAAGCAACTTCCTTTTCATCTCCTTTGTGTACTTCTCCAAGTACTGTTTTTCCCAGAAGCTGACAGAGGAAGGAATATGGACGATGATCTCATTAATTGCAGGCACTGTCTAATATGCAGTGAGCTGAGAAATTGCACAGAGTTATCTAGTCAAGAGGCCAGAAAAACCTCCTTTGGGTTCAAAGACAGACAAACGCCTCTTGGACAAACAGGAGGGAGTCACAAAAGAAACAGTCTCAGAAATGCCTTTTTTTTATCCCCCCCCCCTCAAAATTTTTCCATGTTATAGTTTAAATGACTCCTTGAAGGTCTGAAACTTCTGACAGCTTTTTTTGGGAGCTGGACACCTTCCATGCAGACATGAGACAGGGTTGGGTTCACAGCAGAACAGATCTGAGGCACAGGAGTCTCATCACAGCAAGGGTGGTCACGCTGGCTTCTTGCACACCCATTTTGGACATGCAGGTTACTGAGACCAGGTAACAAGAACACCCACATCAGTTAATGACACATTAGGTCTGGAAAGGAGATGGGGAAAGGTGAGGGTGGTAACAGCACCAAACAGGTACAAACAGCATCAAAAGGGAAAGGAAAAACTGGGTGGTTTAAAGGCACAAGAGCTCAGGGAGCCATCAGGAAATATCATGAAATGGTTTGGGTTGGAAGGGACCTTAAAGATCAATCAGTCCCACCCCCTGCCATGGGCAGGGACACCTTCCATTATCCCAGATTGCTCCAAGCCTCATCCAACCTGACCTTGGACACTTCCAGGGATCCAGGGGCAGCCACAGCTTCTCTGGGCTGTGCCAGGGCCTCCCCACCCTCACAGGGAAGAACTTCTTCCTGATCTCTAATCTAATCCTTCCCTCTGTCAATATGAAGCCATTTTCCCTTGTCCTGTCACTCCATGCCCTTGTAAAAAGTCCCTTTCTAGTTAATACAGCCCTTACAAATCCAACCTCTCCACAGCCAAGAGCTTTGTCAGCTACTGCCAGAGGCCACCAGTGGGGAAAGGTCTCCAGAGCAGGGTGGTGGGCAGAGAAAAGCCAAGGAACACTCCATGCTGATAAATTCCTCAGGATTGCTGAGAATTAAACTAACAGAATTTGCCATCCCAAATCAGCTTAGGCCCAGTTCAGCAGCTGCCTCGGAGCAGGGTGGCAATTAGGAGACCAGATTATCCAGACACAACACCCCAGGAGCTGGACTCAGGAGATGGGAAATGGCTTTATCTGCATGTCTCCTCTCTGCCCAAATAAAAGGGCACCACAACTGTGGCCTCTTCCAAGAACGGGAATGTGCTGGGAATCACTTGATGGGACATACACAATTTTGCCATGTGGGAATATCAACCTCAGATCTTGCATCCACTGCTACTGGCAGAGGCTCACGGTGGTTTACAAAGGCATCGCTATTCCCACCTTCCCTGGAGAGGGAACAGGGGTGAAAAGGCTCATCAGGGAGCAGGCTGGGGACAAGCCAGTGTAGAAGCTGGGCTCCCTCTGACCCCACAAGTGGTGGCTCCCACATGGACTGCTCTCCTTCAGGCAGGGCTCTCTGGAGCAGCACTGGAGTGGAGAAACCAGAGGAATCTCCTGAGGGACACTCCAGGGACCTGAAACCTGAGCACCTCCATGTCCACCTGCAGCATCTTCTGTCACTATGAGGATCTTCCCTCCTTGATCTTTCATCCCTTCTTACTTTCGGTCTCATCTGACCAAACCAAACCCAACCTTTCCCAACACCACTACAGAGCCCTCCCTTCCCATCCCAGCTTTCCCTGGGAGCTCTCGGAGGGCGTTTAAGGGCGTCCACGGCCCAGGGAGGTGCTGGCACTCTGGATCACCCAGCTCATTCTATAGTATGATGCAAAGATCAGGCTGTCCCTAAGTCCACTAACTTTAGGTAGATTAGAGCTCTGATCAGCAGGGCTTACGTGGCAGCAGAAAAAGAAGCCACGGTAGTTTTAAAGCTTGCCCTGCGTGTTCAGCAGGCTCTTTGTGAAGAGAGGGAAGGGAAGCCTCTTTGGCAGGGATTTACTAAGCTACCTTTGGATTTCTTCCCAACCCCCTGCTACAGCATCTTGCAGTCGTGCATTTCACTGAGACGTGAGATGGTCGATGGGTGGATAAATTCTTCCTCCCCAAAATCCTGCTTGCCTGGGAAGCCTTTAAGCAGTTGAACACGCAGAGCGGATCAGAGAGAAGGCAGATCTTATTTACCAGCTAATTCTCTCTGACTCTTCCCATCCCAGGCTCAGCCCAACCCTGCTGCAAATCAGAGCCTCTTCCCTGCTGCTGCAGGTTTTAAGGCGGGCTCGACAGCACTCAGGCTTGTACCAGTCACTATTCACTTAGCAGAAAATGCTGGAAGGTTGGTACTTCCCCTGCACTGCCTCTCCAAGGCTCCACTCCGTGCTGAGATGTAGCTGAACCACCATGCACGGCCAGGTCCTCGGACAGCTGCTCCCCCAGCCTGCCCACTGCCACCAAAAAGCACAGAGAGAGGGAAAAGAGGGAAGAAAAGTTCCCCAAAATGCCACTGGAGTCTTAATGAATTAGGACAATCAGCGGCACAACAGCTGTTCTGCCCCATCAAGCAACTCCTTTACCACGGCTGGCAAATTACAGCAGGAGGAGGGAGAAGCTGCTTTCCTGAGAAATTGCACTGCCTGAAGGAAGAAAAACAGGCATCCATCCCCACTAACTGATGGCTGACACACTCCTTGCTGTTACTCACGTGGAATTATAGAGGATGTTCCCAGGATAAGCAGCAGAGGATGGTCCCACCTGCACAGCAGTGCAGGGAACAGGAGCCTGGCAGGGCTCACCTGCTCTGGGGACATTTGCAATCCACATCAGCTATTTGTCATGGTTATGACAATTTTCTTCATTAATATGAGGTCAGAAACAAACTAATAGGACTTATTTCATGCTCCAGTGGGTACCACACCATTCCCAGGGCAGGGAAAGGCTGGTGGATACAGGATCACCCCCAATTCCCTGAACACAGCCGATCTGGGAGGGCACTGAGCACTGGTACACCCATCTTGAGCTCCCAGATAGAGCCCCTGAAATGCAATTCAGTCAGTCAAAGAGCTGAGAAATACCCTAAAACTCGCTTTTTATGAGCCAACCAGTCACCAAACACCCTCAGACAAAGAGGAGGGTGAAAATACGCAGAGTGGCTGATGAGACAGCAGAGCTGAGCTCTCAGACGGGTGCCTGACGTGATCCACCAAGGTGTTTGTAGCAGGTTAGCAAACAACCACTCCTTGAAAGCAGCTCTGCTGTTCATCCTCACACGAGCTCCCTGGCACAGTCTCCATTTTACAACCCACTGCTCTGCAGCACAGCCTGTGCTGTAGGACCCAGCACGAGAACCAGAGCTCTGCTCGCTCCCTTTCTCCGCAGGCTTTCGTAGCAGCGCACGGACAGCAGCATCCATTTGGTGCAGCAGAGATCCCTGAAAGCCTGGGATCAAACACAAGCCCTGGGCCATCTGCAGAGTGCACACACCCTGCACCGAAGACTTCAAGTTAAATGTTCTGCATTTAAGTGCAAAAATTGCACTTAAAGCCACTGCAAGGAGAAACCACCCCGCAGCATTCCGCTGCCTTCCTGCCAGCCCCGGGAATCTTTCCCTTCCTTGCTGGAGGAGTAAACAGCCACTGTTTCTGTGGTACACAGAGCCAGGGCCCCTGGGGACAAATGGGCAGGATTAAGCCTTCCTGTGCTGGGAAGGGCCACATCCTGTACTTCCTAGGAGCTGCTCCAGCCAGCTGGGATCAGGCTGCACACCAGCTTCCCTCCCCAACCTCAATGTAGGCAAAGGCAGAAGATGCTGCTGTGTCTGGTGCCAGGCTTAAATGATGCTGACACTGAGATCAATGTGCAACCAGAAGCCTCAAAAATTAACAGAATTTTATGAGAAGAAAAGTTCACTTACACCTCCGTGGACTTGAACATTTGGGTACTTGGCATCACCTCCCACCTTAACCAAGTCAATAATGTGTGTGTGGTGCAGCACCACAGGAAGGGCCCAAAATTTGTGGTGAAAAAAGTAGATACTTTTTTCTTCAGAACAGCAATTTTTGATTGTGGAAAGATCCAAAGAGTGAGGCCCTCAAAAACTGGGCAGAGCAAGGCTGCAATTCGCCAAGCCAGGCTCAGATGACACTGCTTGGTCCTTCCTCCCTCAGACCACCAGCCCTGCTCCAACACCACCCAGGAGGTGATTCCAGGAACCAAACCAGCAGAAACTGAGCCTCTTACAATCAAATTGTGTGTGACAGTAGTGCTGTGGGTCACCTCAGCCTGGCTTTGGAGCAGAAACGTGCCAGAAAGGGGAAGTGTGGGAAAGAGAGGGAAAGTGTGCCAGCATCAGCCAGCACCCAGTTGCACCTGAGCCCCTCTGGGTTTTGCCTCAGGCTTGAAAAACACACTGTCAAGACACAAGGTGTGTGTTTATTGCTTACTTTGATCTCAGCTGCTTCTCTTCCTTTGATTTCACAGTGCTGACAACATTTGCTGCACCCAGACAGAAGTTCTGTGAATATTCAGCGCTGCCACAGTAATGAAGATATTAAATATGAAAGATTCCTCGTGCCACAGCTCCAGTCTAGTGAGCGATCCCAGCCAGAGCCAGGACCAGGTAAAGTGTTGTGGCCACTAATGTTACAGGAGATTTTCTCAGGGCAAGGAAAATATTCTTCATGGATTGGGCTGTCATTTCTGAAGTTATTTTGAGCTGTTTCAGCACATGGATAGAAAATAAAATGATGACAACGGCACCATCTGCTCCAGTTACTGCCACACCACCACGGCTGGCATCGCTCTCGCAGAGACAGAAAGCCTGTCCCAGGGGGGAAGCCAAGGCAGGTGACCTTCCCCAGGGAGCACTGCTTTGCTCCTGCAGGATCCAAGTCTGCAGGTGCAGAAGTGGATTCCAGTGTGCTGCAGCAGAGAGAGGTACAGGGAGGGAAGGGACAGGGTGCCCAGCAGATGCTCAGTGCGCTCGGACACACACGGGCAGGAACCAGCTCGTCTGAAAAACCAGTTCACCCCCCAGGAGGAACACAGGTCTCCATGTGCAGTTTATACACAGTGCTCACTTCACCAAGCCACCACTTTTAGCCACGTGACACCCCAAACTGGGCACCAAACAGCCCCACAGTGTCCAGTTCCAGCACCCCGAAGGTGACTGACAGTGCTGGAACGCAGCAGGATGCCTTACCAGGACAGTGTCTCTATAAATACAGAGAAAAGTGTCATGCATTCTTGACACACTGGTTTCTTATCCTAGAAAGAAACAAACACGTCAGATCTCACCAGCTTTCAGGGCTTTAGCAGGACTTGTTCTCACCCCAGCAGTCACCCTGCAACTAGGCAGGGCTCAGCAAAGGCCATTTTAGCTTCTGTCTGGCTCTGCTGCATTATTTTTGCTTTTCATGACTAAGAGACACTTCAGTTGAGGTCAAAAGTCAGAGTGTGTTTCCTGAATGTCTTTTTTTTTTTATTCTTTAATGCCCAAAGACACAAACAATAGGACATTCATCAAGCATTTCTGCTACGCTTCCATCTCCTCCATCATGTTATTGCACAGCAGCAATAACACTGTTCCCTCAAAATGTTCACAACAGTGTTTACTACAACTAAAAGCAGCAATTTTTTATTACATCTGTATTAGAAGGGGCAGTGAGTAGATAAATGCAGCCTAATCTGGCGGAGCTCAAGAGAAAAAACAAACAGCAGGAGAGTAGAGCGTAGGGATGAGAGAATCATTCAGCCCCTGACAGGAAGGGAAAGGACTGGGACACACCAACCAAGCCAGAGCTCTTCCTTCTCATACAAAAACCCCACAGAAGCTGCATTTGTACCTTTATTCTTCCTAACAAGGGAGTACAGTTTGAACCATGCTGAGGCACAAGACAAACAAGGATTTTCCAGTAAGGGTGAACAGCAAATAAAACCTTTATACCAAAACATCCCTACTGTGCACTCGGATGTCTCTCTCCAGCTGGTCTTTGCCCAGTTTGGGCCACTTGGGATGACAATCAAGCAGCAATCTGTCTTGCCTTGATTCTAGTTTTATGGAGCTGATGAGCAGATTTGCAGCAAAAGCAGGTGCAGGCAGTGTGACTAGTGACATCCCACATGGGAACCCAGGCCATAAATTCAGCCAAGGAGTTGTAAAACCATTATTTCCCCTCCTAACCCAAAGGCTAAAGGAGGGGCAAGTTAAAAAAAAAATAACCATAATCCATATGCATTTCATCTTCCCCAGGAATTAGCCCAGTTAGTGCCTATCTTTTTTTCCACAGGGGTGAAGAGTGGAAATTGTCCGAATTTCAGCCCGCCCCAAGTCTAGGAATTCAGGCTCAATCTTCCCCAGCACATTTGTTAAAAATAAATGAGGTGCAATCAGTCTCCTCGGGGATTTTATCTGCTTTCAGCTCTAAATGCAGCTCTGCTGTCACACGTATGACATGTACAAAAGGAGCTCCTGCTTCAGAGCCCGACTTCTGGCTTAAAATAATATCGCTCCTGCTCTCGGGTTACCAGGGATCCATTGATGTTCCCTAAGGTCACGGGCTCTCTCTAAATCACTAATACAAAGGCTGGCAGGCACAGGGGTGCTGGTGTTCCAGCAGTGCTTGTTTTTATCGAGGTGGATGAATGGAGAGGCTCTGACCACACCTAAGCCACGGCTTTGTCATCCCTTATCGAGGGAGGCAGGAGCGGTTTGCTGCCGGTGGGAGACGCCGGGTTCTGCTCTCACAGCAGCCAAGAACACCCCACACAGCCCAAAAGCTTTACTCACCTCGCAGAACTGCTCATTTTCACTGAAGAAAAGCATTGAGGGCATTTCCCCCTCTGCAGGCTGCAGGACTTCAGTGCCAAGTAATCCTTACTTGGCTTTAAAACTCGCTTTACGCCCACCCACCTCCCTCCAGCATCACCCAGTTCCCTCCCCTTAACAAGCCAAGCGTTTCACCCAGGCCACCTCAAGCACTGTAAGGTGCTTTTCACCTGTACACCAACCCCCAGACAGGATTTTTCCACTTAGGAACTTAAGCACCAAGAGGCTCTTGGATGTTGGAAGAGCAAATGACCCCATGAAGTCCAAAACTCCTCCGTAAATGTGAGCAACAGTAGCTAATGAAATGTGCTCTGGAGCTGAGTGTAGACCTCAGACAGCCATGACAATAAACCCTATTATTAGACACAAAAGCAGTGACTTATTTGAGAGATTAAGCATTAATAAGTGCCTTCACATTAAAGAATATTCATTCTTCATCCTCTGCCTGGAGGAACCTGGGGGAAGGGAGGAGCTGGTAAGGTAATCCAGCTACCACTGAAATAGGGGGAAAGGCAGAACTCACACAAAGTAGGCTCCAAAACCATGAAATAAGGATGGAGCAGTGACAGCTCAGCTGCAGTGAGAGATTCCCAGCACTGGAATTTCACATTCTGCAGGGAAATGGGCCCCCACCTTGCCCTCAGCAAGTCCAGTCGATGAGCTCTTGACCAAGACAAGAGCTGGGCAAAAGAAGCTCCCAGGAGCACCACAGGAGAACAAGGACCTGGGTCTGCCAGGTAAGAATTAAAATGGAAGGGAGAGAGGACAGGAACAGGAGAGATTGATGAGGAAGGAGAGGAGGCAGGACAGCATGGCCACGTGTGCATGTGGTGTTTGGATTTGGCACGTGCCCAAGGTGCTGCTCGGGACGAGAACAAAACCAGGGAGCATCAGGGGCTCCTCCAGTTCACAGTTGCTCTTTTCAGATCACCCACCCACCACCACAACCCTGAAAGCCTCCACAAGCCCCAGAGTCACTCCCTTTATCACAGGATAGGTCAAACACCCTCATTTTGAATCTGTTCTCTTGGGCAGTGACTACAACCCACACCACAGATCTTTAGCTGTACTTTCACCTGCTTTCCTTTTTGCCCCCAACAGCAACATTTATTACTTCTGCCTATGCATGCCTGCCAGGCTCTCCATTATAACAGGAAGATGATGAGGGAAAAGCATGTAGTTTTCTGTCCAATTTGGAGATGTCCATTGTTAAAAGCTCCTCGTACAAACCCCTCCAGGCAGCTCCAGGCAGCACCTTTTGTCATGCTGATGAGGCAGTAGGTAAAAACCACAAATAAGCAGCAACTTCAGAGGGCAGAATTTGCTCAGGGTAAAGTCTGCCCTTGAATTCAGAGTAAGTGGGAGCTGAAAAATCAACCACAAAGGCAATTCTGACTTTGGATTAAATCCCAGCTTTGGGTTTGCTAACACCACAAGCTACAGCTACCAGCAGAGAGCACGTGAAGCTCCAGCTCTGTAACAGAGCCCAGCTTTGTCACAGGTCTCAGCTTCAACCACACAGGTAATTCAATCCCAGCAACTCTCACCCCATCACATCCAGGATCTGCAGTGGGAGGGTAATAAAGCACTTGCGTGGAGCTCGTCAGCACTTTGTACAAGGTGGGTCAGCAGTAGGAGAGGAACACGAGCCATATTTCCAAACCTTTGTCACTTCTGACCATACCAAAGTGAAGAGCAGCTTCAGATAAAAGTGTCATTTTTATACAGAGGCTCCTCTTGCCAGCCTGCACTGACACATCACCCTGAGCAGCCACAAAGGGCTGGAGGACAGACCAACCTCAGGGAAACTCATCCCTCTGGATTATCCCTCCTCTTGGGACAGTCTCTTTTGTCACCACCGTGCCCTCAAACTAACCACACAATGAACACACTCACCTTGAGCCCTGCAGAGCAGGGACAACTCCCTTCACCCTCTGCCCAAGACTCATCCTGCTGCCTGGATATACGAAGCCTCAGCACCCAGCCAAGACAAACAGTTTGCCCATCACGTGGCCTCTCATCTTCAGTGTGACAGCCCTGATCTGCCCTCGACTCAACTGGGAACAAGCACAGCTGGCCAGATGTGTTCCATGCACCAGGAAGCTCACGTGAAGTGACATTTCACTTCACACAAGAAGGAGCAGAGCTGCTTGTGAGCAACACCCCCCCCCTTCAAATTAAGACCAAGCCAACACAGCCAGCATCTAAGTCAAGCTTTGATCAAATAAAAGATAAAACGTTTCCTACGAAGGGAAGAATTGCACCACTCTGGACATTCCCCTGCTTCTCCAATTTCAACTTCAAAAGGGCAGCCCAGCAAAAAGGGAATTCCATTCCTTTCAAATGCATGGAAAACTTGATTTATCTCAAAAATGAATTGCCAGGCCACCGAAAACGCAGGTATTGCTGAGCTGGATGTCCTCAGGAATCACGGGAGAGGTTTCTTTAGATGTTCTGAGTCATTTACAAACACCTCAAGGAATTTCATTCTGCAGCAAGTGACTCGACACACTGATGAAATCCATCTGAAATTACATCAGGCACTTCCAGGCAGACAACCCAGGACAGGAGCTGAGGGGGAGCCATAAAGTGAAAGGCTGACAAGTGGCAGAAAGCCCTTTAAAGTCACACACGTGCTACTCAAAACCCTGAATACAAGTGGTTTCATCACCTCTCTTGGAGGTGAGGTGTCTCCACTAACAGCAGAGTTAAAACAGCCCTTCTTCCTATGGAGGTATATAACCAGTCCCTTAGGACTGCACCTCATCCCCACATAACCTGCATCAACCTTTGTTCTTCCCATGTGCCTTGGAGCATCATCACTTGGAATCACAGAATATCCTGAGTTGGAAGGGTCCCACAAGGATCATCCAGTCCAACTCCTGGCCCTGCCCAAGACATGCACCCCAAGAATCCCACCCTGTGCCTGAGAGCGTTGGCCAAACACTCCTTGAGCTCTGGCAGGCCTGACCAGCTTGGGGACAAATCCCTCTGCTTTCCCAAGGCACTAGTGGGACAATCCCACCCACTGCTCTGAAGGACAGCACTGAGAGAGGGTAGACAGGCAGTGACACCAGATCTGCTCCAGGAAGAGAGGTCAGGGCAGGTACAGCAGAGAGGCTGCAAAGATGGAAATAATTAGCCCAACTGCAGCAATAATCCCTTTAGTTTAACAGAAGGTATCCCCTGGTGCTCCCTTTCCTTGGATATTTAAAGAAGAGACACTGAAAACAGGAGCCAGGCTACATGTAATGACCACCTTTACTAATCAGTCTGTTTGGAAGGGAAAGGGAAAAACCAGTGGGTTAATTTCTAAGGAGTGTGAAAGGCTCATTAGACTTGCAAAGAAAACCCACCCAAGTCTAAAGGCACAGATAAATCTCCTCCAGACTCCAGCGTAAACCACACATGCTTTCCACAGGCACTTTAAAAAAAACCCAGCCTACAACCAGCAGATTTCAGTGTGAAACAAAGCTCCAGCTCCCAGATGGAGGAGGGAGTTCCATCCTGCTGCAAGGAAAGACTCAGATTCGCTCAGTCCCTCACACCAGGGCTGTGCTCACCTTAAAAACCACACAAGGCATTGCCTCAAGGGCCACAATTCTGCTGTAACCAGCACATCCTGGGGTGATCTGCAAAGACAGCTTGGGATCAAAGGCTGTTCATGCTAAAAAGCCAGGTGGGAACAACACTGCACAGAGTAGATGCTCCCCATCTCCAAGAAGGAGCAGTGATCCACCTTGGGCTGCACCCAGCAAGGCTGAGCCAACCTGTGCTTGCAAAGTTTTACCAAACAGCCCACAAACCTCTGCCCTGGATCACTCACCCTCATCCTCTTCCCAGGAATGCTGTGAGGGGAGTGGGAACATCTCTGTGCTGCTCTGCAAGGATCAGCAATCCAGCCCAAGTGACTTCTGCAATTACCTCCTTCCTCTTCCATCTCCACGGGCAGGAAGAGCCCTGCCAGGATCCAGCACTTTATGGAGAAGCACCCCCAGCTGCAAGGACATGGCCTTGGGGCGATTCCAGACACCATCCAGGCCCCCTCTGGAGTCTGAACACCACAGCTAAGCAAGCAAAGCTCCTGAGGCAGAAAGAGATTACACTGGATTGGCAGAAAAACCTAGAAAGCCAGCCCAGCTCTGCTGCCTCTGCAGCACTGAGGGATCCTCCGAGAGCTGCTGTCCTCCTCCCAAGGCATCAGCTGCTGCTCCTCTGAACACAGGCTGGGAACAGCCAGGCTGGGGCTGGGGCTCCCCCTCCACTTGTCAGTAGGGCAGGTACACAAAGGAAACGATCACCTCGGGTTTTAACAGTCTTGGCTATTTAAATACACCCGGAGAGGTTCATTCTGCTTTGTTCTCAGTGCCTTTCCACAGACTCATGGGTCTGCAGAGCTCAGAGTGAGCCAGAAATCGCCAGCCTCGACCCTATTGCTCAGGGCTGGCTGCTTTACCTGCATTCAGCCACAACCCTCTTAAAATGCTGCTAATCCCTTCTGCCACATTCCAGCAGCCCCAACAGCAACAGCCCCAACACACCACACGCCCTCTCGGCATCAGACTGTCACAAGTCCAAGCCATTTCACTGCAAGTTTCCACCTCTCAGTCCAGCCCCACACCCGAGGACAGCCAGCACACAGCCTAGGAAGCACTAAGCTAACCTACGACTGCCTGACCTCACCAACCAGCAGGCTGAGCAAGCTGGAAAATACTGGGAGCCAGGTGGAAACCAGTGTCCTGGTTCTTCTTGACTCATTCATCAGGTGTCAGAGCATTCCTGCAGCTAAATTAGCATCACTCCCCAAAGGACACCAACACCACAGCCAAGCCTCATCAGCACGCTGGGCTGAGAAAATAAGATTATTCTGCTCAAGACAAACCCAAATCCTCAGCTTTCTTCCAGCTTTAGAATAACCTTCCTACTGGGGGGAAAAAAAAAAGGGATCGGCCACCCTGAGCACTTCCCCTCAAACACTGCCTCATGATCCGATTTTCAACGCTTTGCCAACAAAAAGGGATTTGTCTGGAGGGCTGGAGGTGGGCACACCCCAGCACCCATCTCAGACAGCGATGCCCAGCACCCGTACGGGCACACACACAGACACACAGACACAGACACACACACAGACACACAGACACACACACACACAGACACAGACACACACACAGACACACACAGACACACACAGACACACACACAGACACACACACACACAGACACACACAGACACACACACAGACACACACACACAGACACACACACACAGACACACAGACACACAGACACACACACACACACACACACACACACACACACACACACACACACA
>NW_020884966.1:1863339-1872416 GCF_003945725.1 Corapipo altera
ACACACACACACACACACACACACACACACACACACACACACACACACACACACACACACACACACACACACACACACACACACACACACACACACACACACACACACACACACACACACACACACCCACACACACACACACACACACCCACACACACACACACACACACACACACACACACACACACACACACACAGACACACACACAGACACACACAGACACACACACACACAGACACACACAGACACACAGACACACACACAGACACACACACACACACACACACACACACACTCACACACACACTCCGATGGGATCAGTGCTCACAGTTGTGTCAGGACAATTTGTCACTCCCCTGCTGATGAAGGCAGGCTTTCAGGAGCTTCAGCACAGGCACCAGCTCAAAAGCATTTTTCCAACCTGGCTTTTCCCAGCCGTTTCCAACAGCCCCACAGCGCTGCAAAGCCCAGCTTCCAAGTGAGGATACGAACGTCAGCACAGAGAAATTTGCTCCACTCCCCACTACTGCACCCTAAGAACCACCCAGCTGAGCCCCGGCAAGGTGGTACCCAAACACTGCCAAATCCCACAGCTGGCAAAACCCTGGAAAAAAGACAACGATGCAACGTGGATCTGCGAGCGTGCAACGAGGAACACAGCTCTCCAAAATGAAGCAGAGGAACATGAGAAGCAGAAGACAAGGCACCCATCTCACTGGTGTGCTACAAGCATCCCTGACTGGATACACCCGCTCAGCCTCCGTGGAGAAAGAGCACTTAGTGTCTTCTTTTCCTCATTTTTATCCTACAAGGACCCCTCCCATGGCTGTCGGGAAGGAAATGAGAAAGCCACAGCACTCCTTTTTCATATAGGAAATAAATAGGTTTACTTGGTCCAGCTGGGTCCTGCTGAAACTGCAGTTAACATCAAGGACAGAGGGAATGGGATAGTTTGAGTGGAATGCCTAGGGAATAGAGAGGCTGCAAGTGGATACAGAGGAGGAGGAAGGGTGAGGAAGACTAAACTAGAAGCCTGACCTGTAAATACTTAACACAGTACTTGAAAAGGGAGGGAGGGACACAAAACCTGTACTGTTGCACTTGTGACCTGAAGGGACTGGACCCATCTCTTCCTCTTGGGAACTCCCCACAGGACACACAGAGGTCCCATCACTTCTGTCCTCAGTTAATCCCAGCTAATGAAGGATAAACATCCCTGTCTGATCTGTGATACCATCTGTGAGATGGGCATCACGTTTCCCCAGAGCACAAGAGCTGGGTCTCAAAAAACAAACCCCATTCCAAAGAATGAGAAAATGCAATACTTTTATCAGGTGAGAATTATCTGTCAGTGGCTGCCCCATCCCTGGAAGTGTCCAAGGCCAGGTTGGACAGGGCTTGGAGCAACCTGGGCTAGTGGAAGGTGTCCCTGCCCATGGCAGGAGGGTGGAACAAGAGGGTCTTTAAGGTCCCTTCCAACCCAAACCATTCTGTGATCAAAACCTTTATACATTACATGTAAATCAACCAGCACTTTGCTTTTCTCCTTAAGCTGAACATCTTGGGGTAAAAAACAAGCATTTTGCATATCAAGGGGGAACAATGCACAACTGGGTTAGACAATTTCTCACTTCTAGAGAGAATGAGGTTTTCATTTTCCTTCTCTCAAGAGCAGGTTGTAAACACCCAGCTGAGACCTGATTTGATTGACCACCTCGAGAGAAAAAACGCCAAAAAACCTGAACTGCACAAGGAAAGCCATCAAATCCCCCAAATCTGAGGCACTGGCAGCACAGCCAAAAACCCTTCCACGGACATAAGCAGGCAGCCATCGCTCGACAGAACAAATTAACGATTCTCAGCAGTGAATTTTGTTCCACTGATTCAGACACGCGTCCAACATCTGCCCAGATCCACGCCGGGGAAGCTCAGGAACACGCTGCATACAAATCGTGGCAGTGACAGCTTAGCTCATCTCAGCTGCTCCTTCCAGCCAGCCCGTTTCCAGGCAAGACCAGCCTCTCGCTGCAAATGGAGCTGCACCTCGCGTGGTGGTACCACAGCAAATGGAAGGAGAAACTCCCTTTAAAGTGATGGCAGCTGCCCTCTGCGAGGAACAACAGGATTGCTTTTCCAGGTGTCGAAAAAAACCAGGAAAAATCATCTCCCCCCAAGCGAATCCTCCCCTGTGCTAATGTGGCAGGCAGGGATGCAGGGAGAAATCTCCATCCCTCACCTGAAATGAGCTGTTTGAGCTCCTTGCAGGTTTAACTGCTCCGAGGCAGGAGGGCAGGTGTGCACTCCTGGAAACACCTGGCGAGGAAACTTCCCTTTTCCCATCTAAGTTAGGCTTAAAACAAAGAAATAGCCAACAACTACAGGTGGGGAAAAAAAATAGGCAAAATTCAGAAAGGGGGGCAAGCCCCACGCCCTGTCTGGTGGGATTTTGGGACAAGAAAGAAGAGGCAGCATGGGAAGAGGCAGATGGAAGGGACAAGGGGGAAATTCCAGCAGGACAAGGGGGAAATTCCAGCAGGACAAGGAGCAACCCCAGCATGGCACTGGGATGCTCGGGAGGTGCAAGGCACATCCAGGGACCACCAGTTACACCAAGCAGCACCACCCCAGCCCCAAACCCACGGGGCTCGGCACCAGCATCCCCATCCCGGCTGGAAAACACCCGGGATTCAACAGGACCCACCTCGCTCACGTTAAACCCCAAACCCTTCAACTGGGCACCCGGGGGGGGTGCAACAAAGCCGGGCAACTCCGGGGTGCCGTGACCTCAATAACGCTTCCCCCCCACAAAATACCGTGCTGGGCGTGGACAGCTCCTCTCCTTCCAAACGCTTCTTCCTTGCGCTGTCCCCATTATTAATTAATTTATCGTCTTTAATCACCGCCGCTCCCCCCACCCCACCCCCGGGGCGGCTGCAGAACATGGCCCCGCTGCTGCCGCAGCCCCGGCCCCACCTGCCGGGGGGGGGGGGGGGGGAAAGGGGGCGAAAACGGCGAAAATGGGGCAGAGACCCACATCCCCCCCCAAAAATCGTGCTTTCTGCATCGCCCCCGCCGCACCTGCACCGGGCGGCAGCGCTGCCGCAGGGGCCGCGCCTCGCCCTGCCGCAGCCCCGGGGCACCGCGGCACGCCCCTCCCGCGCCCCTCGCCTTCTGCCGGGGATGGAACGGCCGCCTTTGGCTGCTCGGGTTGTAATAATAATTTTTTTATTTTTTTTTTTTAGCCCCTCTCCACGCGGGCAGAGCGGGTTCACATCCCCCCCACCACCACCACCACCCTCCCGATATCCCGGCTCATCCCAGCCGCCGCCACCCCCTCCCCGCTCCCCCTCTCCTCGCCGCCGTGTGCGCCCCCCGTACCTGCCGCTGCGCGGGGAGGGGGTGAGGGGGGGGGTGTCCGCACCGGGAGCCCGGGGGGCGACCGACGGTGACAGCGGTGACGGTGACAGCGGAGCGGGGGCGCGCGCGGGCTCCGGAACCTTCGCCGCGCCGGCGGGGCGGGAGCGCGCGCGCGCGTGCGCGGAGAGGCCGCCGAGCCCCCCCCCCCCCCCCACCCACCCCCTTTCCCGCCAAGGGGGGCGCTCGCCCCGCCCGTGCGCGCTCCCGACGCCGCCGCCCCATTGTCTGCGGGGAGCGGGCGCGCGCGCGGCCCCGCCCGGCAGGGGGCGCTGCCGCGTTGCCCCCCCCCAGTCACCTCACGCCCCCCCCGCCATTTTTGTGGCGGGCGCCGAGAGACGATGGGGGGAGAGGGGGGTTGTGATTCTGCATCGACCCCTTTGCACCCCCCACAGCCCCCCCGGGGATGCGGGACAGCGCCTCTCCCCAGCCCTGCCTCCCGCTGTCTGCCCGCACACGCGCTCCCGGTGCAGCCCTCAGCATCCGTGGAGATGGCGGTGTAGGTAACGGCATCCCCTCGCCAGCCTCAGCGGCGGCCACCGCAGGTTTGATTTCGTCCGCCGGTAAAGCTCCGCGCTGACAAAGGGGGAGGCGGCCCTGCCTCCTACACGCGGCGGCAGCTCCGCAGCATCGCCCTCGGCACCTGCAGCGGGGAGGCACAGGGATGGCACAGGGATGGCACAGGGATGGCACAGGGATGGCGCGGGGCAAGGGCGGCTTTCACCGGCGTTTGGTTCGGCAGACACCTGTCGGAAGGAGTCAACAGGTGACCCCTGGGTCATAGGTGAGCTATGGGGGAGCACTGGGGCTCCCTCACCGCTCCACACAGAGCCCGTGACCAGCGTGAAGCACTGGAAAGCGGAGGGAGAGGCTGAAGAAACAAGTCATGCTCCCAAAAGATCCTTCTCCACCCTGCCTGCTCCATTTGAGATGCTCCGGCTCGGCCCAGGAGCATTATGGACACAGTGGAGATCCCTTGATGGAATTACGACCTTGTGTTAACAGGGTTACTATCCCTAGTAATTGGATTTAGTGGAGAAACTACGGGAGGGCAGGCTCCAGGTTTCAGTTTTTTCCCTGAGAAACATCGAGGTGCAAATCAAGGGCAATGTCCAGTCTAAGAACAGGCTTTTAGTAAAGGGGAAAGCTCAGGAGGGAATAAAGAAGAACAGGTGTGGAACCTGCAGCAGCAGAGGGTTTTTTAAAGCAAACCGGGTTGGGAATGGTCTTTTTTGGTTTGGAATAAAGGTCTGTGGAGTGTCAAAGCCCTTCTCTTACTACAGTATCAGTAACTGCAGAAGTACGAAGTACAGTTACATGAGGGGGGAAAAGATGGATTTATGAACATGCAATTACGAGATGTTTGGTTTGGGGGTTGTTTTTTCAAGTCAATTGGGAAAGGGAAAGGCATTAAAACCAAGAGATTGGCCCATTTTTAAACTGCCTAGAAAGTACCCACTATAATAAATTATCTGGAGAATTTTCCCATCTTCTCTCAAAAAAGTACCACAGTGTTGGGAATGGTAAAATAAACACTACAGTGCTACAAGAGGATCTGTCCTTGTGACTCAACGGCAAACAAGATGAATTACAGTGCAAGCAGCTCAAGTCCAATTCTGGGACAGCAGCTCTTCCTACAGGCAGTAGGGATGTACCAGGAACAGCAGACTGACTGGGAATCAGCTGAGCACCCTCCAACAGGATTATTTCTTCATCTAAAGACAGCCAAACCAGAAGGGCCTCCTAGGCCTTATTTATTAAAGCATGACAACACCTGACTTTCTAAAGTTATCTCAAAGCCCACCTTTATCTGCCAAAGTTCTCAGCTCAGCAGGCAACAAGTCCTGTCCGGATCCAAGAAATCTGGAAAGTGAAGCATCATTAGTCAGTCCCAGCTGATGTTCAGGCACAGCCACATCCAGGCCATTTAGAAGATCTGTTGGCAAAGGTTTGTCAGGAATTAAACCCATCAATTGCTGCAGCAACACCGAGATGTTTCCGGAACTGCTGGAGCAGCCCCAGGTGGGATGAGCTCACGGTGATCAGCAGATCCTGCCCCAGCTGAGAGGAACTGCAGGGAAACTCTCTGAGGGCAGATCTACCTGTCCCTGCAATGGACTGAAGCTGATGTAGAGTTTAATTACTGCTCAGAGCTCTTCTGGACACTTTGTGTTCATAGGGGCTTTTGTTTATTGGAAAAGGGATCTGGGAATTTATCCTACCATTCTCAGGCTGGGCTCTTCCTTCCCCTCCTCTCCTTTTGGCCCATACTGCTGCTAGTGGAAACAAGACACTACTTTTAACATTAAATTATAAAGGAATCCTTTAGGGAGGGAAGCATGGAGCCTTTATCTTCCATACCTATTTCTTCATCCCTAAGACCAGGCTCGTTTTCCTCACAGATGCAGTTTGTCACCTGTTTCATTATTACCAAGGTTTTCCCTGGCAGGTGCTCCAGAAGGTAGGACACCTTCCCAGGTGTGACCTGCAGAGCTGCAGCTGCGTTAGGAATTCTGGGTTGTATTCTGGGTTATACAAGTCTGGTGTCCCCAGGGCCTCCTCTGGCCACAAGCTGCTTCATTTGAGTCACTTAATTCAGCTTAAGCCTGGCTTTTGCAAAACCATAATGATCCCAGCTGAAATAAATACTCAAATTCTGCCCTGGCTTAATTCCATTAAAGCACTACCCAGATCCTTTTGCAACCTGGCCCTTGAAGTTCACCTGAAAAAAAAAGGAAATGGGCTAATTGCTTTCAAAAACGCGATTTTTGAAAGCGAGGAGACAGGATTGATCTTTCCGAAGTGATTCCAGGCGCTGGAACTGCAAGATGCCCCTTCCTCGGCGAGGAGCCCCAGGCAGGCACAGCCCCCGGACCGCGGTTCCCAGGCCGTGGCCCTGGCCCAGGACACCAGCTGGGTTTCATAAGCCCGGTGGAACTGGGAGCAGGGAGTTACACAAGCGTTTTCCCGGCCGTGCCGTGCGGTGTCACGGCAGGACAGACCCGGAGCGGCGCTCACGCAAACCGTCCCCGCGGTCGGACTCCTCGGCTCAGGGGGGGATTAGAGCTCAGCCGGCTCCTTCTCCACAGACCACATGTGCATTTTCAACTCAGACACGGTTCTCTCCATCTGAAGTAACTCGCGGTTCGTTTTCAGAGCACTGAGAGCACGATGCACCCAGGGCACCCCGGCACCAGTGGGGACAGGAATAATTGGGGACAGAAACATTCCCGGCGTTTGGACAGCGCAGGCGGCCAGCAGGCTGTGACTCAGCACAAAGAGCCAGCCGGGTCCTCGCCTCGGCAGTGCTGAGCTCGGGATAAACAAACTCACCACTTTCACCCTGACCTCCTTAGCAAATGGACAGACCCAAAAAATTGAGGCCAAGGCACTTACGCTATTGTACACTTGTCCCTCTTTCCCTGTCCCCGGCTGGAAAAACATTATTCCTTTTCTTTTCAGCTGTGTGGAAGCCAAGCACAGCCCAACACCTAAACCAGAAGATACAAGACCCAATACCCCTAAGGAGAGATAAATTTTAATTAATCATTATTCCATTTCTCAATTACCAGCTGCGAGAGGCTTTCACATCATTTAAAACCCATGTCTCTGTAAGAGGCAGAGCTGACTCATCGGGGAGTCACAGGATGCATTCACTTAGGGGACCTTGTGGGAATTATGAGGCTCCTGGGCTCACATCACTTAAAAGCAAGATTCCCTTGGACCTGGTGTCATGGAAGGGCAGGTTCTGGCATTAGCTGCCCCTTTGTTGACAATCCTCAGAGATGCCAGTGGCCAGGAGGGACTTTATTCCTGGAGGAGAGCAGCCACCACATCCCTGCCAGCTCCACAAAAGGACAGGGAGCATCACCGTGGGTGAAGTAGGCTCCTGAGTAAACACCCCGGATCTGCAGGCTCTGAGCCCTGAATCCTCCTGCTCACCAGGCAGAGGCTGCTCTGGCACCTGTCCCTCACCTGTCCCTGAGCATCCCCTGTCCTTCCCACGGGATGGTGCTGTGGGCACCAGTGCAGGATTTATCCTCGAGATTAAGTCAGGGCGAAAGTTCAGCCCTGCTCTAAGGCAGAGATTGCATCGTGCAGCACCACAAGAGGTTGTTGCCATGCAGGTGGAGTCCCCAGGAAGCTCTGACCTGGGGGTTCCCTGGAGGACACGGCAGCTGGAGCACTGCTGTGGTCTCATCTCAGTTCTCCAACCCCATCACCCAGTCACCCGCTGGGGCAGAGCCGCAGTCCCGGGGGTCTGTGCAGGTTTCAGAGGGGCTTCGGGAGCCATCTGCTGTTATCAGCCCAGATTACAGCGTGGAGGTGAAGGGCACCAGAAGGGCTCTCCTCCCTTCCAGGGGCACACGGATGCACTTGGACCATCTTCACAGAATCACTGAGGTTGCAGAAGACCTCCGAGGACATCGAGTCCACCCTGTGCCCGATCCCCACCTTGTCCCCCAGCCCAGAGCACTGCGTGCCATGTCCAGTCCTTCCTTGGACACTTCCAGGGATGGGGACTCCAAACCTCCCTGGGCAGCCCCTTCCAACGCCTGACCATCCTTTCCAGGAAGAAATTCCTCCTGAGAAAATCTTCCCCAGATTTAACCACCAACAGAAACAAGAGCCCCTCAGGGAGCTCACTACTGCACCCAGAAGGACTCAGGATTCTCCCCAGGAAACACAGCACTTCCAGTACTTGAAAATGAGGGTCTGCACCGAGCAGAGATGGGATTCCAGCCCCCCAGACCAGGCAGGTCCCGAAGTTAATCCCAACTCTCACAGGCCCAGGTGGAAGTGGCAGAGCAGGCTGTCTGCATCCCGCTCCAAGGGCCCGGGAGGGGACAGGGAGCTGCTGGGCACTCCAGTGCCAGTGCTTTGGGAACTGAGGGGCTTTGTTCCTGTGCAGGCAGCGGAGCAGCACTGGCCCTGGCACGGCACCGTGCCCGTGTCCCAGCCTGCCCCTCCACCCGCGTGTGCAGCACATCACACTGCCGGTGGGACGAGTGTGCAAACCCTGCTGGGCCTGGGAGGGGGAGTGGGAGAGCCCCGAGCCTTCAGCACAGCGGGTGTGCAAGGCACAGCCTTCTGCCAGCACGGTGAGCGTGCCAGGGGTGTCCCTCTGCCAGCACAGTGAGCGTGCAAGGCGTGCTCTTTTGCCAGCATGGTGACAGTGAGTGTGCAAGGTGTGCCCCTGTGTCAGAACAGTGAGTGTGCAAGGCATGCCCCTCTCTCTCTCTCCACCATGGTGAGTGTGCAAGGTACGTCCCTCTCCATCATGGAAAGTGTGCAAGGTGTGTTTCTCTCCAGCACGGTGAGAGGGTGTGCAAGATGTGCAGGGTGTGCAGGATGTCCCACCCCAGCACAGGGAGTGTGCAAGGCACGTCCCTCTCTCTTCAGCACCATGAGTGTGCAAGGCATACACCTGTCCATCACGGTGAGGGTGCAGGGTGTCCCTCCCCAGCTCAGGGAGTGTGCAAGGCATGTCCCTCTCTTCAGCCCGGTGAACACTCGAGGTGTGCAAGGTGTGTCCGTCTCCATCACGGTGAGCGTGCAAGGCGCGCCCGCGCGTGCAGGGTGCGCACGAGGCGCGTGCCCGACGCGCCCCATCACGCGCGTTCCCGCGCGGGCGCCGCCGCCGCCGCTCCTTTCCCTCCCC
>NW_020884966.1:1875416-1887914 GCF_003945725.1 Corapipo altera
GCCTCCCGGCCCCGCAGGGACGCGCCGAGCCGGGCTGGAATGAGCAGGTGGGGCGGCACTCCCCGGCACCTCCCCCGGCACCCCTTCCTCCTCTCACGGCACCCCGCCCTCGCGGTCCGGCACGCGCCGCCGCTGCCTCAGTTTCCCCCCCCGGTGTCGGGGGTCGTGCGGCTGTGATGGGGGAACAGGCGGCCGCGGAACCCCCGGGCTCCGCTCCCAGGGCGGGGGGGGGGGGGGGGGGGGGCAAACCCCGGGGCGGGGGGGGCTGCAGACCCTGAGAGAGGGGACGTAGAGCCAGGGGAGGGAGATTCTCTGCTCGGAGTGGGCTGCAAAGCCCGGGGGAGAGGACACAGCCCTGGGGTGGGGGCTCCAAGCTCGAGGGGGTGTGCGGACCCCAGGTAGGGTGTGGACCCCAGGTAGAGGTACAGAGCCCGGGTAAGGGAGTTCCCCGGGGCAGTGGGGGGCTGCAGGCTCCACCCAGGTAGGGGTGCAGACCACAGGTAGGGGGGCTGCCCCTGCCCTGGGGGGCTCCACGGGGCAGCGGTCCAGGCTGGGTCCCTGTGAGCCCTGGGGGACGCTCCAGCACCATCCCCTGCTCCAGGAGAAAGTGGTTTGTCCTCCACCAGGATGAGCCCCCGGTGCTCTCTGGGCACCCACAGGGATGGACTGGGGGAAACCTGGAGCAGCCCAGGGTCTGGGAAGCACTAGGGGATCTGCCGGCAGGATTTCCCTCTGGCTCAGGGTGAGAGTGCCCAGCTGGGCCCTTCCAGTGTGGGAAGAGCCCCCTGAGCTCCCCCCCAGTCCCCTGTCCCTGGGAATTTTTTGCATTTATCGTCTTAACTTATATTTGTTTCTCCTCCTTTTTGTCCTGATCATCATTGTGCTGTACTCAGCCCCATCAGCACTCCAGGCTGAGCAGGGGGCTCTGGGCTGGGGGCTTAGGGGCTTATTTTATCCTGGATGGATAAGGGAGCAGCTCCCAGCTGAGAAGGGAGCCCTGGAGGTGCCTCACTCCCCCGGCACCAACAGGGGGGCTGTGTTGGGGCATGTCACGTATAACTAAGGAAGTTTATCAGGTGCTGCAGAGCTGGGAGCGAGAGATTTCCCCCGGCTTACGTAAGGCTGAGCAGCAGGGCTGGGTCTGGGGCAGGGGTCCGACCCCAGCGCCCTGCCCACGGTTTCGCAATGGCTGTGGGGTCAGTGGGGCGAGCACTGCGGCCGTCCCGTGACGGGCACACTGGGACCTGTGCCCAGACAGCACCCAGATCCCAGTGGGGCCGGCGTATGCCGGGTGCCAGGATAAACCCAGCCCCCCTTGGGGCTGGGTGTGTGGTGCCAGGACAGGCCCAGCTACTGGTGGGGCTGGTGTGTGTGGTGCCAGGGTAAACCTGGATCTCGTGGTGGGGCCAAGTGTGTGGTGCTGGGACAGACCCAGGTCTCTTGGTGGGGCTGAGTGTGCATGTTGCCAGGGTAAACCCAGGTCTGGTGAGGCCAGCACCACTGTGGGGCTGGGACAGATCCAGCTCTCCTGGTGGGGTAGGTGTGTGTGGGTTCAGCACAGACCCGGCTCCCGGTGGGGTTGGCACATGTGGGTTCAGGACAGACCTGTCCTGACTCGCAGCCTTGGGCACCCAGCAACTCCTGAGCCTGTAACCGAGAGATTTATGACTCCTCTGACCTTGCAAATTGCTGAGTCAGATGGGGAAGGTTTTTTGCTGCATTCCCTGGCTTTAAAAAACCCTGTAGGTTCCCAAAGCTTGGAAGCCCTCCTGCCGTGGCCCCGGCCCTGTCCCAGCGTGAGGATCATCCCCGGGCTGTGGCAGGAGGGAGCAGTTGGTGCTGAGCGTGCTGGAGGTCAATTCTCTGTGTCCTCCTCCCTGGGAAGGGTGCAGTATCCCCTGCTTCCTGCAGGCAGCACATCAGCTCCAGGGGCTGCAGCCTTGCCAAACCTCGGGGGAATCAGGCAGAAGGTTTGGGATGCCCAAACCCTTTTTGGGGAGCTTTCTGGAAGCTCATGAGGGGGATCCCCCCTCCCCTGGTGCCCGCCCATGGGTGCACTGCTCTGCTGCACAGGCTCTGCTGCCTTCCCAGCCAGGGCTGATCTTTGGACTTTGTTCCTTCCTGTCCTTAATTTTCCAAGCTCAGGGAGGGGAGAGTCCTCCCTCTCCAAGGACATGGAAGGCTGGCCTGGACTGTCCCCACCTCTCCAGCCAGGCTGGGCCTGCTGCCAGCGTGGGGCCGAGGGGGTGTTATCGGGGCTGGGCCAGCCCCAGGAGCCAGTCCCTGTTCCCCCCTCGGGCCACCACGATTATGGGGGGCCCTCGCCTGCCCTGTGCTGCACTGATAGCACGGTGGAGGTGGGACACTGACCTCGCACCACTGGAGTGGGGATGCTGGGGGGGCTCCCAGGGGAGCCAGGGACCCCCCTGGCCTCGAGCATCCCCCGCCGTGCCTTGCAGGGGGACGGTGCCATGGCTGAGAAGACGTCGCCGAGCCCTGGCGTGGGCATCACACCACTGCAGCAGATGCTGGCCTCGGGGACAGGCGCCATCCTCACCTCCCTCTTCGGTGAGCACCGCAGGGTGGGTGCCGGGGCGGGGGGGCTGGCACGGGGGGAGTCATGGCTAAAAGGTGGTGCTGTTTCAGTGACACCGCTGGACGTGGTGAAGATCCGGCTGCAGGCCCAGAGGACCCCGTTCTCCAAAGGTAACCCTGCTCAGGGCAGGGTGGGGGGCTCCAGCCAGCCCCCCAGCCAGCTGGCGAGCAGCCCATGGGGACGGCTTGGTTGGCAGAGCCAGTGGCAGGGATGTCTCAGCTCCAGAGCTTGGGGCCATTGCGAGGTGGCAGGTTACCATGGGCCCCTCATCCTGACGAGCTCGGGGGGCCCTGCTGGGGGAGCTGGGTTCGTGCTTGGCTCTGTCCTTCCCCCTGCACAACCCTGTGCCGAGGGGGGTCAGCGCTGTGCCTGGCAGCCCCCAGCCCCTGGGGAGCAGGGCAGAGGGGCTCACCCTGCTCCAGCTGCTCGCTGTTCCCCCACTGCCTTTGTTCCAGTCTCCACACTGCTCCTCGTGGGCTCTGCCCTCCATCTGCCCCCATCCTGTGGGGTCAGCAGGCTGGGCCCAAGGGACTGGTTTGGTGACAACAGAGACTGCTTGGGAAGTGGCTGTGGGGGCATCCAGCCCCTTCACCCCCGGAGTTCTCCCACTGCCCGGCTCGGAGCTGCAGCGCACGTGTGTGCCCCAGCCCTGGGAGGTGGCACGTCCCAGTGCCAGTGCTCAGTGTGTCCCCATTGTGTGTTTCAGTGTTGCCAGCACAGGCAGTGCCCTGGGGCGCTCAGCCGGCCACATGTGAGTACGCCTGGGGGCTCCAGGCAGCTCCTGCTGCCAGTGGCTTCGCTTTCCCAAACCTTGATCCCAGTTTGCTTTTCCACTGGTGGCAGCTTGGGCTCCCCTGGCTGTTCCTGCAGCCCTGCTTTGGGGCTGGCTGTGCCACATCCGTGGGGTCTGCTGAGGGGTCTGTTGTGCAACAGGCCTGGCTCTCTGTGCTCCCCCTCTCTGTACTGTTGCTACATCAAAGTCCCTTTGGATCTCCCCTGCCTGGGTCCCTCTGCCTGGCTTGAGAGCACAGTGGAGGGGCCGTGGTGTCCCCACGGTAGCAAAGCCAAGACCAACCAAGGCATAAAACCCCTCCTGCCACTGGCAGTGAGTCCTGCTGTGCTCCCATCCCTGCCGTGGGGCTGTGTGTCCCCCACCCTGTGGGTCTGGCTGTGGTCAGACCCTGGCCAGAGGGTTGTCCCTCTCCTGGCCTTGGCCTGGGGCTGGTCCCACTGGGCTCAAGCACTGAGGGTTTGGCTTCTTTCTGGAAGGAAGGTTTTGGAATCAGATGTGCTGGGTGTGGGGCAGAGGGGAAGGGTCTCCTGTCTAACAGTGGTGCCATTGCTTCCTGCCTCAGGGAAGTGTTTCCTCTACTGCAATGGGCTCATGGACCACCTGTATGTCTGCCAGAACGGCAACGGCTGCACCGCCTGGTACAAGGCCCCCACCCACTTCACTGGCACACTGGTAGGGGCTGTGGGCACAGCAGGGTGGGCAGGGGCCTCCCTGTCCCAGAGGGGTGTTTACTGGGGAGGTGTTTGCCCATCTTGTCCCTCTAACTCCTCTCCCTGGTGCTCTACTCTCTCTCCAGGATGCCTTTGTGAAGATCACACGCTACGAGGGCATCAGGTCCCTGTGGAGCGGCTTGCCCCCCACCCTGTGAGTTTGGGCATTCTGGGTGCTAACACCTGCCTGGGCACACAGGCATCAGTCCCAAGCCCCCTGCTGGCCCTCAGGAAGTGCATGTGCCCCTCACACCCCTCCTCCTCCTCCTCCTCACAGGGTCATGGCTGTGCCAGCCACCGTCATTTACTTCACCACCTATGACCAGCTCCGGGACTACCTGCACGCCCGGACGGGAAGTCGGGGCCCCCACATCCCCTTGCTGGCCGGGGCCCTCGCCAGGCGTGAGTACCCCTCCTCCCTGGGGGTCTCCCTGTGCCCACCCTGTGGTGCCAGCAGAGCGTGGCAGGTCTTGGTGTCCAGTTTGGGCACCTGGCTCTCCCAGCATGGTGCTGATGGCTCCGGGACAGCCGCTGGAGCAGACGGAGCTGATTCCCGGTGTCCCCTCCTTGCAGTGGGTGCCGTGACGGTCATCAGCCCCTTGGAGCTGATCCGCACCAAGATGCAGTCCCGGCAGCTCAGCTACCGTGAGCTGGGCGTCTGCATCCAGTCAGCAGTGGCCCAGGATGGCTGGCTGTCCCTCTGGAGAGGCTGGGGACCCACCGTGCTGCGGGACGTCCCCTTCTCAGGTATGGCTGTGGTGGCACTGGGAGGTGGCAGGGAACCAGGGCCGGGGGGTTGGTGTGTCCAGGGTGTCCAGTTGTAGCACTGGTGTCTCCTCTCCCCCCAGCTCTGTACTGGTTTAACTACGAGCTGGTGAGGACGTGGCTCTGCAGGAAGGCCTGGCTGGAAGAGGCCACGTTCATGGTCAGCTTCACATCTGGGGCCATCTCTGGCACGGTGAGTTTGGGGTGCTGAGGCTCACTCAAGGTGGGGGATGGTCCCTGTGGGAGGGAGGGGCGGGCTGGGATGGCACAGGGAGGTGACAGCAGAGCTGTCACCAGCAGAGCTGTCACCAGCAGAGCTGTCACCAGGTCCAGGCTCACTGCCCGGTGCCAATCCCACAGGTGGCCGCAGTGCTGACGCTGCCCTTCGACGTGGTCAAAACCCAGCGGCAGATCGAGCTGGGAGACAGTGAGGTGCACCCAGGTGAGGGGCCAGGCCTGCGGGCAGGTGCCTGGGGGGCATCCAGGACTCCTCATGGGCATCCCTAGACCCTTACCTGTTCCCTTCTCCCCACAGTCTCGGCCTCCAAGCCTTCCTCCACCTGGCTGCTCATGCAGCGGATCCGTGCTGAGTCTGGCACCCGGGGGCTGTTTGCAGGTGAGGACGTGCCCCAGCCTTGTGCTGGGGTTCCAGGTGCCCTGGTGTCACCCCAGGGCTGACAGCGCTGTCCTTGCAGGCTTCCTGCCCCGTGTCATCAAGGTGGCACCTGCCTGCGCCATCATGATCAGCACCTACGAATTCGGCAAGACCTTCTTCCAGAAGCTGAACCAGGAGCGGCGGCTGCGGGGGTTGTGAGCAGGGCTGGGGCAGGGCTGTGTGTGGCCGTGCCCAGGGGACAGTGCCAGCCCTGCTCTGGCCAGGAGTCCCGGGAGCGGGGATCCACGCTCGGCTGTGCAGAGCCCAAGTGCCTTCATCCCGCGCTCTGCCTCCCCACACACGGAGCCAGGGCCCCACTCCCTGTCCCAACCACTCTGGGGGAGATCTGTGCCTGCTGCTGTGACACTGGGGGGGACATGGAGCCCCCCACACTCATCCCTTGGGGCTGGACAGATGCTGCTGCTGCTGGATTCATGGACACTGGCAAGGATGGGATGTCCCAGGTGACTTGGCCTGGCAGGAGGTGGAGCTGGGGCTCAGGCGAGGACCAAACCCCAAACCTCGGAGGCTTCCCTGCCTGCCCGGGCCCCCCAGCCCTGCTCTGCCCGGGGGTCCATCACTCACGCACAGCCTCCCCTTGCCTGCTCTGCACGGGGACACGACAGGACCCTCTCCCTGCCTCCGGACCTCTCCTCTCACTGGGGGTATCCCTGTCCCCTGCCAGACCCTGGGTTGGACAGACCCTGCATGGGGACAGACCTCGCTGCTGCTCCAGGGGACTGGGGGGCACTGTGGCACCCCCTGACCTGTCCCTTCACTGCAAGGGCCTGCCCCAGCTCTGCGGGCACTGCCCCCACCTTCCCTGGGACTCATGGGGGGAATTCCCCTTATTTTCTTAAATAAAAGAAAAATTTGTCTGATAGTGGAAGGGTTTCTCTCCCTGTGTGCTGGGGGCTGTGAAAGACCCCAGGGGTGCCAGCCACGTCCCTGCTGTGTGGGCACAGTACTGTCACCCACCGGGTCCTTGCTGGGCTTTTACTGAGGGTAAGGGGACCCAGGACCACCCTGCTCCCCCCAGCAGCACCCCACTGCTGCTGGGGCAGGGGGATACCCCATCCCTGCTGATCTGCTGTGTCCCAAAGGTGCTCTCCCTGCCTGGGGGGCTGGAGGAGGCTCACTGGACCCTCCTCAGCACCCCTGCTTGGGCCATGACCTCATGGTGGGGGGCACAAAGGGTCTGTCCCCCCCTCTCCTAGCAGGGGGAGGGGTGACAGGCCGGCTCTGCTTGCTGCATTTATTGATTTCCTTTTGCTCCAACCAGGCAGATGGGGCCGAAATAAAAACCAAAATCACCCAAAACAACCCAAAACCCAGGAGAGGATGGGGAGGGGAGGGGAAAGGGGAGTCCTACCCCTATCGTGGGGATGCTGCTGCAAGGAGGGACAGCTGGCTCCCGAAGTGGGGGACAGGCAGCCCCCAAAGCAGAGGGGCTGGGGAAGGCCAGGTGGGCACTGAGGGCTGAGCAGGATGGACAGCGGGGCTGTGCCCAGACCCTCACCCCTGCAGAGGGCCTGGCCCTGACCCCCCCCTTGCTCCCCAGTAGCTGTAGCTCCCAGTGTCCCCCCCATGGCACAGTTCATCCCCCCCCTCCCCAGCTCGCCTGGGTCCCAGTCCTGCATCCCCCATCCCAACGGGTCCATGTCTCCAGCCAGGGTCCAGGCTGGGGGTCCGAGGCACGGCCGGGGGGTGGGATGTCGAGATGGGGAGGGGGATGCCCGTCCCCAGCCTCCCCGGTGGGTTTGGCGAGTCCCTCGTCGGTCCCGGGGCGGCGAGGGGGGCCGAGCTCAGTCCTGTGCCGCGACGCTGGGCCTGGCGGCCGGGCCGGGGGGCGGTGAGGGGGCCGGGGGCCTCAGCTGGGGCTGCGGGTCGGGCTGGCTTCCGTGCTGTCGCTCACCAGGCACTCGTTGGACTTGAGGCTGGCCAGGGACTTGCAGCTGGGCAGGGAGGCCAGGGAGCCGCAGAGCCCCAGCATGGAGGGCGTGGGGTCCTTCCCTGTGGGCAGAGAGGGGTGTCATGGGGGGCTGCGGCCTCGCCACCGCGGGGGGACAGGGACCACCCCTCCGGGAGGGACCCTGGGTGTCCCTGCACTGCTGGGACAGCACTCCTGCCACAAGGAAGGGGCTGTTGGGAGGGTTCAGACACCTGGGTGTGTGGGGGGGGACACGCTGAGCCCTGTGGGGCACCCGCTGGGGGGTGGGGGGTGTCTTACCCAAGGGCCCCCAGGGCTCGCCCTCGCGCTTGCCCTCTCCCAGGCGCTGGGAGTCGGAGCTGAGGCTGTTCTCGGCCGAGAGCTGGTCGGTGCTCACGAAGCTGTGCCTGCAGAGGGATGATGCTGAGCCCCCCGGGGCTGGCACAGCCCTTCTCCCCGTCCCCTCTCAACCGGGGCAGGGCAGGGTGCTGGGCACGGGTCGGGGGGGCTCTGCCCCCAGCACGGTGTTACCTCCTGTAGAGTTTGCTGTCCGAGCCGCTCTCGTTGCCGTTGAGGGTCCCCAGCGAGGGCCACTGGTTGACCAGGGGTGTCACCATCTCCTTGGAGAGCTGGGCCAGCTGCGGGTTCTCGCAGGGGATCAGCCCCGTCCTGCGGCAAAGGCGGCTGCTCAGCACCCGGCACGGCCACCGGTGCCGGGGACCTGCCGGGCGACACGGCCCACGAGATGTGTGGGGCACTGGGGACCCACCGCGTCCCACGGGGCACATGGGACACCGGGGACCCTCCATGTCTTGTGGGATATATGAGGTATTTGGAACCCACCATGTTCCACAGGGGATAAGGGACACTGGGGACCCTCCATATCTCGCGGGATATATGAGGCACTGGGGACCCACCATGTCCCATGGGGGAGAGGGGACACTGGGGACCCTCCATGTCCCACAGGCCATATGGGGCACCTGGGTATTGGGAACCTTCCACCCATCATATCCCATGGATAATATGGGGTATTGAGGACTCATCACATTCCATAGGGCAGACTGGGCACACTGGGGACCCTCCATGTCCTATGGGATATATGGAGCACCTGGGCATCAGAGACCTGCCACCCATCACATCCCGTGGGGCAAATGGGATACCAGGGACCCGCTGTGTCCCACAGGGAATACGGGGCACCCAGGCCCTGGGAACGCCACATCCATCCCACCCCACAGGGTGTACGGGATGCCAGGGACCACCCCTCACCCTGCCCCTCGGGATCAATGGGGCACTGGGGACCACCCACAGCCCCTGGGGCACCCAGTCTCCAGGGACCCCCACCCAGCCCAAGCCCCCGCAACAGCAGCACATCCCCACTCACAGCTGCTCCTGCAGCTCCAGGATGACGCCCTCCAGCTCCCTCTTCTCCAGCTGGTTCTGCACCATCACCTCCTCCAGCCGCAGCTTCAGCCGCTTGTTCTCCGCCTCCAGGTCCTTCAGCTGCGACTCCCGCAGCCGCACCAGCTCCTCCAGGTACCCCTGAGGGAGGCCACTGTCACCACTGGTGGCCTCGCTGCCACCACCATGTCCCCAGGGCCGCTCAGGGTGACAATGAGAGGACTGGGTCACCACAGCAGTGGGGTGAAGGTCTGCGGACACCACCAGGCTGTGGGAGAGGGGATGCAGGGGCAGATGCTCCAGGCTGGAGCATCCCGGGGGGGTTGATACCTTGACAGCCCCATCCCAGCTCCCGGTACCTTTTGGGCATAAACGATGCGGAATTTCTGCTCCATCTTGCGCCACTTGTTGTACCAACTGTCCTCGTCGGTGACCAGGGGCAGGTAGGGGTGTTCAGGCGAGCTGTCCTCGCTCGTGCTGCTCTCCACACTGCCCCGCTCCTCCTCCTCGCTCAGGTAGTCGTAGCTGGGGGGTGCAGGGGCTCAGTGAGGGCTCTCACACAGTCAGGGACACCCACCAGGGTGCCAGGGCAGAGACAAAACCCACCGAGGGACCCAGAGACCCCAAAAAACCCACCAAGGGAGCCCCCAGACCCCCAACATATGTAGGTGCAGGTGGGTTCTGCTACTCCCCAAAACACAGCGGGGACCCCCAAAGACCTTCCCAAACTGATCCGGGGGTGGGGGAACCTCCATGTCCCCTAAAACCCACCAAGAGACCCCCCTCTGATCCAACCAAGGGAACCCCCAGACCTCCAACATCTGCAGGTGCAGGCGAGTCCTGCTGCACCCCAAAAACCACCAGGCACCACCCAGGCCCCCCCAAACTGACCAAACAGGGCTGGGGAGACCCTAAAACCCCCCAAAACCCACCAAGGGATCCCAAAAGCCCCCGAACCCCAGGGAGGGCACCAGGGAGCTGACTCTTACCTCTGTGTGAACTTCAGGTAGGGCGTGTAGTCGATGACCACGGGCGTTTTACCGTCCATCACCTCTCCCTTCAGGCAGAAGCTGAGCAGTGGCAGTGGGAGAAGGAGCAGAGGGTCAGGGCACCCCAGGGGGGTCAGTCAGGGCCTGTGTCCCACCGTGTCACCCGCCCCTACCTGAAGTCGATGGCGCTGAGCCCGATGAGCATCCCCGTGAGCACCGTGGACTCCTCCCGCAGCATGATGGCCCCGTCGTCGTAAAACCGCCTGTGGGGAAACGCGTGGCACCCCAAAACCCACCCCGGCACACGGAGCCCACCCCGGGTCCAGTGCAGGCGTGGCCGTGGCCGGGGGGGCCGTGGGCTGCTCACCTGGTGGTCCGTGTGTCCCGCAGGGCCGTGGAGATGTACTCGGACATGCGCTTCTCCATCAGCGCCACGCGGATCCATGCCCGGCCCTGCAAGGGGGGGCTACCATTGGGTCCCCCCCGCAGAGCTGCTCCTCACCACAATCCCACCCACCCCTGGTGCTCTGGGGACCAGCAGACGGGGGTTTCCCACCTGGGAGTGGCTTTTGACCCATTTTTCGGTCCCACAGGGACCCACAGCTCCTGTTGCACCCCAGTGATCCCCTGAGGTCCTATGGGGGGCAGAGAGGGAATGGGATGGGATGGGATGGGATGGGAATGAGTACGGGACAGGATGGGATGGGGACAGGGATGGGGATGGAAAGGGGATGAGAAAAGATAAAGTTGAGGATGGTATGGGATTATGATGGGATGGAGGTAGGATATGGATGGAGACAGAAAGGGAATGGGTCCGTGTACCAGGGACAGGGTGTGAATGGAAGCAGAGGAGGCAAGAATAGGAATGGCAATGGGGACAGGGCTGGGGTTGGCACCCTCCTGACCTTGGCCCTGGAGGTGCTGATGTTCTCCATGTTCTCGATGCTGCTGACACAGTTGTTGGGGACCTTGCTGCAGGCCAGGCGGATGTAATCCCAAAACCCGCGCTGCCCATCAGAGCTGAACCAGCTGACGGGGCCTGTGGGCACCCAGGGGCTGCAGTCAGGGGCTGCTGTGCTGGCAAAGCCCCTGACAGAGCCTGGACACACTCCCTGGTGCCACTGTGGGCATCCCCACCCGCCATGGGGCACAGGGGTGGGGACAGGGACGCCCCCGTTACCTTTGAAGCGGTGGCTGAGGATCTGCTCAAGGATGGCGGCGAAGTTGACGAACTCCTCAGAGGAGTCATCGATGGGATCCGCCGTGTACTTCTCCAGGAGGGTCTTCACCGAGAACCTGGCGAGGGTTTGGGCGTCACAGGGCAGGAGGGGACAAACCCCCACCACCCCTCACCCACCACCCGGCACAGGCCGGGTTCCAGTGCCAGAGCAAAACGCTTTTCCAGCCGTTGGCTCCCGCTCCCGGCAGCGGGAAGAGGGCGGCGGGCTGGGCTGTGGCTCGCTGACCCCCCGTGTCCCCATGTCCCCGGGGACCCTGAGGGGCGGCCGCCGCTCCCCGCCAAGCAAGTGGCCAGGAAGGGCGAACAAAGGCCCCTTCCTCCCCGGCCGTGCGCAGGCGGTGATGGTTTCCCCTTCCGCCCGGCCGCTCGTGCTCCCAGCGCAGCGATGCCGAGGACACGGCGCCCGCCTAGCCCAGCACGGGGCAGGTGTTGGCTCGGTGGGGATCCCCCCTGTCTGTGGGTCACAGCTGGCTGGGGATCCCTCTGACGGCGGGTGGAAGGTGCCTCGTCGTGACAGAGGGGTGTGGACCTGCCTTGAGCCGTGGTGAGGAAATTCAGGGGGTGTGGAGGTGCCCTGTGCCATGGCGAGGAGCCCTGGAGGTCCCCATGGCGTGACAGCGGGGTTTGGAGGTGCCCCTGTGCCATGGTGAGGAGATCCAGGGGGTCCACATGTCGTGACAGAGGGGTCTGGACCTGCCCTGTGCTATGGTGAGGAGATCCAGGGGGTCTAGAGGTGCCTTGTGCCATGGTGATAAGAAACAGGGGGTTCCTATGTTATGGCAGCAGGGTCTGGAGCTACCCTGTGCCAAGGTGATGAGAAACGGGGAGTCCCCATGTCATGACAGGGGGGTCTGGAGGTGCCCTGTGCCACGGCAAGGAAACCCAGGGGTTCCCCATGTCATGACAGGGGGGTCTGGAGCTGTCCTTGTGCCACGGTGAGGAAATTCAGGGGGTCTGGAGGTGCCCTGTGCCATGGCGAGGAGATCCAGGGGCTCCCCCTGTCATGATGGGGGGTTTGGAGGTGCTTTTTGCCATGGTAAGGAAATCCAGAGGGTCCCCATGTCGTGATGTGGGTTGGAGGTGCCCTGTGCCATGGTGGGGAGCCCAACACGAGGCCCTGGGGGGTCCCTGCCAGGCTGCCCCTGGCCTTGGTGCCCCCCACAACCCCCCCAGCCCTAGGCCAGGCTCCAGCACTCCCAGCACCAGCAGCCCCTCACTAGTGCCTGGGGAGCTTCACCCCACTCGTGTGCCCCTGCAGGGACCACCAGCCCCCCCGTCCCCCCACCCCACCCCTGCTCCCCCCCTTCCCGGTCCAGCCGGGTGTCTCCATGACAACCCTCATCCTCCATCCTTCATCTCCCATCCCTGCCGCCAGGAGTGGGGCCCTGACGTCACTTCCTGGGCCCCCCACCCGCATGGGGG
>NW_020884966.1:1888014-1908374 GCF_003945725.1 Corapipo altera
CCAGAGGGTCCCCATGTCGTGATGTGGGTTGGAGGTGCCCTGTGCCATGGTGGGGAGCCCAACACGAGGCCCTGGGGGGTCCCTGCCAGGCTGCCCCTGGCCTTGGTGCCCCCCCCCCCCCCCCCCCCCCCCCGCCGGGGCCCCCCCCACCCCCCCCCCCCCCCGGCACTCCACTGCCCCCGGCACCCCCCACACCCTCCACTCCTCCTGCACCCCCCCGCCATCCTCGGCGGCCCCCGACATCCCTGCCCGGCCGCCTCCATGTTGTCGCTGTGTCCCCAATCCCCGCATCGACCCTCCCGGAGCTCCCCCAGCCCCCCTAAGCCTCCCACGTCCCCCCGGAACCCCCCCAGCCCCGCAGCCCCGGCCCCACCGCCCGCAGCCCCGCGGCCCCGCAGCTCCGCGCCCCCCCACTCCCGCATCCCCCTCCCCCCCCCCCCCCCCACCAATCCCAACTCCCCCCCCCCCCCCCCCAAAATAAAGCGCGGCAGCAACAAGAAACCCCCCCAAAGGGTGAAGGGGCGGCTGAGGGAGGGAGGGGGGGGAACGAACCCCCCAACCCTCCTCCCCACCCCCTCCCCTCCCCGCCCCCCATCTCCTCCATCCCCACCGCGGTGGTCCCTTCTCCCTCCCCCCGCCGCTCTCCTTTCCCCTCCCCATTTCGGGGTGCCCCCCACCACCACCTGCAGACGGTGATGAGGTTTTTCCTCTCCACGGCGATGTTCCTGGAGGAAGCTTTCTTGGAGGAGAGCCCCAGAGCCATGGCAGCCGGCACCCAGCTCGCTTCCATCCAGCGGCCCAGACGCCGCGGCCGCGGGCGATGCCCCTTCCCCGCCGTGGGGACCCCCCCGCCCCACGGCCGCTGCCCCCCGCGCCGCGCAGGCTTTGCTCCGCCGGTGCCCACGCCACGGGCCGTGCGCCGCCCCCCCCTCCTTCCAAAGGGATGCTCTCCCCGCCCCCGGCCCCCCAAATCTCTCCCCCGGGGGGAGGGGGCAGCATAAAGGGGGGGCAGCAGTCCTCCACCTTTCTGAGGGTCGCAGCCCACCCCCCCTCCCGACATGACGTGCCAGCTGTGGGGACACCCTGGAGAAAGCCATGGGCAGGGGGCAGCCCCCCTGGGGCTTTTGGGGGGTTCTTCGCCCACCCCAGGCTGAGCTCGGCACCCCTCTCCCTGCCCTGATCCCCGTTTTGGGGGGGTTTGAGTGTCACCCCTCCCTGAGGGGTCTGCGGGGGGCGAGGGACCCCCTCCACGGGGGGGGGAGGGGGGGCTGACTGTGTGCGGGGGGGCCCCGCACCCCCATTTTGCACCGTGCCTCAGTTTCCCCATTGATGTGACAGGGAAATCGGGAAAGGGGGGTGAATCCCACAGGCACCCACAGAGCCCCACAGCACCCAGATAAATCTGGGTCACCTGCAGCAGATAGACACCCTCCATGGGGACAAAACCCTCCTCTCTGTGCCCCCAGGGGGGCTCCGCACCTACCTCTGCCCCTGCCAAGGTGACCCCAACCCTTAGCACCCAGCTGGGGGGGCAGCAGCACGCAAGTGGGAGGTGGGACCCCCAAAACCCCCATGGCCACTGTGGGGAGACACCCCCTGCTGGGACAAATCCCCCCTGTCTGTGCCCCACAGGGTGCTCACACCCCCCTTTTCCCCTGTCCAGAGGACCCCATCCCACAGTACCCAGCTGGGGGGCAGTGGGGCTCATGGAGGGGAGGGACCCCCAAAATCCCCATGGCTGTGCAGGGAGGGGAGCCCTTGGCAGCACCCAGATAAGGCCACGGGCCATTATCGGGGCACCCAGACTCAACACCACCCTCCACCCCGCTGGGGGTGCCACTGGGTCCCAAAAACGTGAGACAGACCCCCTGCCTGGATGGGCTCCCCAAATCGGGCTGGCACAGGGGGGACAGCATTGGTGTGACCCCACGGCCAGAGGGACCCTGTAGGGGACCCCATGGGTGTCCCCAGGCACTGGGGGGCTGCTGTGGGACTCTGTGTGTGTGTGTGTGTGTGTGTGTGTGTGTGTGTGTAAGGCTCACTCCTCCTTGTCCCTGCGATTTGGGTTTGGGATTTGGGCCCAGGACCCCTTTGGAAAGGCTGTGAATATAAAGACACAGGCGTGTGCATGAGCACACATGCATAGATGTGCACACACACACGCATGTGTGTGCAAATACACATGTGCAAATACATACTTGTCCACAGAGGGATGGATGTACACGTGGACATGCACACACGTGGATGCGCAGACACTTGCACACATGGATGTGCCCTCACACACACACATATGTGCTCATGGATGTACCCTCACACATACACATATGTGCTCATGGATGTGCCCTCACACATACACATATGTGCTCATGGATGTGCACTAACACACATGCACACACACGTGTGCACACACACACACATGTTCAGCCCTTCCTATTCCACCCCTTCTCCAGGACACCCCAATGACACCAATCCCACGGGACAGACGGACACCCAGCCACATCCCCCATCTCCGTGTCCCCCCCCCGCTCCTCCTCCCCGAGGAACCTCCCCGGGAACCCCCTTTTTTTTAATTTTTTTTTTTTGGAAAAAAAGAGAACACCCCAACCCCGTGGGAAGGGGGGACAAGCAGGGGGATCCCGGGGATTCCCCGCAGGGAAACCCGGAGGTAAACAAGATATGGAGGGGCAGCGGGAGCAGGGCCGGTGGTGCCGGGGCAGGCAGAGGGACGGGGGGGCAGCGGGGCACAGGCGGGGCACAGCCTCACGCCTCAAGATGTTGCACCCCGATAATCTTGTTTACGGGGGGCCCCGGGGGGGCCGGGTGAGCCCGAGGGGGGCGAGATTAGGGAGGTGAGAGCGTGACTCAGGGCATTGGTGTCTCGCAGCCCGGGCAGCCGCAGGCAGAGCGCGGGCAGGGGCGTCCGGAGGCACCCCAGGGGTAGGTGCGGGGTCATCTCGGGGTGTCCCTGGGGTGGGAGTGGGGGGACGGGGTGGGCTGGGGGATGGGGGGGGCAGGGAGGGCTGGGAGGGCACTCTGGGGTGTCCTCGGTGTGGGGTGGGGGGTGGAGGGTTGTCAACAAGTGGGTGCTGGGGTGGGAGGTGCTGCGGGATGGGGGGTATGGGCTCCCTATGGAGGCACAGGGGGAGGGCCCCCATCCATACTGCGTGGATACCTTGGGATATGTGGGCTCCATATGGAACCAGGAGAGGGATCCCAGCCGTGCCGTGTGGATGGCATGGGGTGTATGGGCTCCATGTGGAACCATGGGGGTACCTGTGGCAGGACAGACCCCATCCACACTGTGAGGATGGCATGGGATGTATGGGCTCCATACTGAGCCACGTCAGGTACCTGCTGGATGAGGGATTGCAGCCACATTTGTGTGGATGGCATGGGATGTATGGCTTCCATACCATATGGAGCCACAGGGATTGTACCCACTGTGGGAAGGAGCTGAGCCTCGGCTGAGCTGAGTGGATGGTCTGGGATGTATGGGCTCCATATGGAGCCATGGGGCTCCCTGCTGCGGGAGGGACCCCAGCCATGCCACAGGGATGGTGTGGGATATGTGGGTTCCACACTGAGCCATGGTGACTGTACCTGCTGCAGGAAGAATCCCAGGCACGCTGTGTGGATGGTGTGGGATGTATGGGCTCCACGCTGAGCAGTGCTGGATATATGATGTAGGAGGTGTGAGCCCGGTCCTGAGCTACTCTGGCTGTATGACATGGGATGTTTGGGCTCCATTATGAGCCTGTACCCACTGCAGGAGCGATCCCAGCCACGCTGCATTCATGGCGTGGGATGTGTGGGCTCCACAGGGGGCACGTTGGCTGTGTGGTGCAGGAGACACGGGCTCTGTACATGGGGTGTGTGGTGTGGGAGGTATGGACTCCACCCCACGCACAGGGGCTCTGTACCATGCAGGAGGGTCATGATGTAGGATGTGCTCCGTCCTGTGCCCTGTGATGTGCAAGGCTGGACGTGTGGGCTCTATCTCATACATGTGCTGCGGGACATATGGGCTCTGTAGGGTGTGAGGTGGCCCAAGGATGGATTCAGCAGGTCCAGGTGACCTCGCTGGCAGGTGCCCCAGTACCCTTCGGGTCCCCAGTCCCTCACCCCGGCCTCGGGGCGCTGCGGGGCAGCGCGGGGGGCGGCGGGTGGAGCGGGGCGGGGGCCGACAGCGGGTGCCGGGAGTTATCAGCGGGGCGCAGCCCGGTGCACCGGGCTGATGCAAGAGCCGCCGGCGGGGCTGGGGGGGCCGGGGGGGCCCGGGACAGGCCGGGCTGGGGGGCCGGGGGCCGCCGGCCCCGGGGCCAGGCGGGGCAGGAAGGAGGAGGCCGGGTCCGGAGCCGGCCGTCGGTCCCGCGGCCCCGCCGTGGCTCCTGCGCCCCACCGGGGATCCCGTGGCCCCATCGGGGATCCCGTGGCCCCCTGCCGGGTGTCGGGGACCCCACCCCGGCTCCCGCCGCCCCCCGGCCGGGAGCGAGCTCCTGCATCACCCCGGTGAGATCTGGGGGGGCTGGTTCTCCCCGAAGCACCCCTGCCCTTGCCCCTGAGCCCCCCTGAGGGGTCCCTGGGCCGGGGTGGTGGGGGACAGCAGAGGTTCTTGGTCCTCCCAAAATGCGGGGGACCCCACGGGAGTCTGGAACAGGGGATCTGGGAGTCCCGGGGCAGGACACCCCCTCCCAGAGGCTCTGGGCTGGGGGACAAAGGTCATGGGGTGGGAGGGTTTAAGGGGATGGGGGGTCCGGACCCCCGGGTCCCTCCGGGGCTGCCCGGGGGGGGCAAAGGGGGGTGCAGTGCGGGGACAGGGCGCCCCCTGGCGGTTGTCCCCCGACACAGCCCTGGGGCATCTGCGGGAGGGGAGTGGGGGGCACAGCCCGGGGGGTGGCAAAGTGGGAACCAGGGGGGTGAAAGGGGGTGCAGGAACTGGGTGCTGAAGAGGATTTGGGTGCTGATGGGGGGGCGGCAGCAGGGGCCTCCCCAGCTGTGCACCCTGGGCGGCTCTGGGGCACTCATGCTGTCCTGTTTTGGGGTGTCCCATGAGCCCAGCTGTGCCACAGTTTCCCTTTCTCCCCCCTGCACTGTGCCACTGGGCTGGGGGAGGGCGGTTGCTGGGGGACCCGGCCACTGTGTGTGGGACTCCAGCCCCTGTGTGTGGGTCTATATTGGACCCCCACCCACGTGCAAGGGGTTGTGTGGGACCCCAACCGTGTGCATGGGTCTATATAGGACTCCACCCATAGGGTCGTGTAGGACCCCAGCCCATGTGTGTGGGTCTATATGGGACCCCCACCCACTTGTGACAGGTCGTGCAGGACCCCAGTCCCTGGGTGTGGGTCTGTACAGGACCTGCCCCCTGGGCACAGGGCATGGTGTGCATGGGCATGGGTGGGCCAGGGCAGGATGCCACGTCCCTGCTGGGAAGCTGCCGGGGCTCTGCCGTCGCCTGACGTCGGTTCCCATCCTGGATGGCGACAGGGCAGGGCATGACTTCCCCGGGGACCCCCAACGCTGGGACCTCCCAGCCCGTGGGGAGCAGTTTAGGCAGGCAGGGACTGCGGGAAGGGCCACGATGTTCAGCCCCAGCCCCACCCCAGGGGACAAACCCTGATCCCGGGGGGCACCGAGCGATGCCCCAGTCTCTGCTAACATGTTCTCTCTGGTTTCCCCCGTGCCTGCCCCGCAGAGAGCCGGGTTATGGTGGCACCGGGCTGAGCGCCGGGACGCAGCGAGGCGGCAGTGGGGGCCGAGCCCGGAGCCATGGAGGGGCCCGGCCAGGTAGGGACCCCCGGCCCCCCGCCCCGGCTCTGCTGCTGCGCCCCGGCACAGCCCCGGCGAGGCGTGGAGGGTACCAGACCCCGCTGACTCCCTTCTCTCTGTCCCACAGGAGGCCTACGAGGAGGGCATGAGGAGGACCCTCGACCCTGAGGGCTACGAGGATCCCGGCCTAAAGGACTCCCGCCTGTCGCTGGGGGAGATGAGCAGTGAGTGGCTCCAGGGGTGCTGGGGGGCACTGGCACGGGGGAGCCATTGCATGGGCACCGCTGTTGTACGGGTGCCAGCACTGCATGGGTGTGGCATTGCACGGGCACTGGTGTGTCACACGGGCACTGGCGTCGCAGAGGTCACACCTCACTGTGTGGGTGACAGTGGCATTGCACAGGTGACAGCGTTGCACGGGTGATGGCACCACACGGGCACCGGCACCAGCTGGGTGCCAGCACTGCAGGGGCACCAGTGGCTCGAGGTCGCGTGTTGTGTGGGCACAGGAGTTCTGTGGGTGCCAGCTGGGCATGGGCACCAGCACGGCTCTGGTGTGTTGAACAGGCACCAGCACTGCATGGGCACGGGTGTTTCACAGGTGCCAGCGTCGCATGGGCACCTGTGGGGTATCAGCAGCAGGTTGCATGGGCATAGCATGGCACAGGTATGTTCCATGGGTGCTAGCATGGCACAGGTGTGTTGTATGGGCACAGCATGGCACAGGCATGTTCCCTGGGTGCCAGCAGGGCACAGGCGTGTTGCATGGGCACAGCATTGCATGAGCAGAAGCACTGCATGGGCACAGCATGGCACAGACGTGTTGCATGGATGTGTTTCCTGGGTGCCAGCGTGGCACTGGCAGCAGGGCTCACTCAGAGCGTGGGGTCAGGCAGGGACACCCACCCTCAGGGTGGCATCCCCCAAAGGCAGTGACACCCTTTGCCAAAGCCCTGGAGCCGTGAGGTGCCACCTCCAGCTGTGGGTACCTGAACTGGGGCTGTCCTTTGGGACACCCGAGGTCCTTGAGCCTCCGGGGAGGGAGGTGAGGGGAGTTTGGGGGGTCTGCATGCCCCGGAGCATCCCTTTGCCCCAAGCTCGGTTGTTCCAGAGCTGCCACCCCGCGGGGGTGTTGGGCTCGGGTCCCCAATTGGGGTCACACAGGTCGGGGGGTAACGCTGCCACCTGTTCTGCGCAGGGGCCGGCGCTGGCATCGGGTCCCCTCTGCACGCGTGGAGGGCCAGAGCCGAGGAGCTGACGCCCCTGCGGTGAGTCCCCAAATCGCGGCGGGGGCGCCGGACGCTGCCCTGCCCGCCCGGCTGGCATCACCCGCGGGGAGGCCGGTGGCACCCGCGGTGCCCGGCGCTGACCCCCCCGTGCCGGCGGTGTGTGTTTTGCAGCCAGTATCTGCCCGGCCGCCGGGGATGTTATGACCTGCACGGGAAGAGGCGCGCGGCCGGGGCCCCCCCGGGACAGCCCCCCCGCCGGGGCCGAGGGCAGCGTGAGTGACCGCGGGGGCCCCGGGGGACGAAGCCCGGCCCCCCCCTACCCCCAGCCCTCCATCGCGCTGTCTTGCCCCGGTTCTGCCACCCACCCCTGTCCCCACCCTGCGCGGGGTGACCGTCACCCGGGCGTCAGGGCACGAGTGACCGCTGCCACTTGCCCGTAATCGCCCACTGATTGAGGATAAATAAAGTCTTTGTTTGGGGTGAGGACAAGAACCACTTGGGGCCGAACGCCGGCTGGCGCCGGGCGGCTCGGTGGCGGCGGGCAGGGACGAGGACACGCTCGTGCCCGCGTGCCACGGCCGGCACTGACGGGGACACGGTGGCAAGGGCCGCGCCCCATCCCCGCTCCCGTGGGCACAGCATCCTTCCTCCGGCAGAGCGGGATGCGGCTCTTACGGCAGCATCCCCCCGCCGGGTGACCCGGCTGGGGACAGCGAGGGGACCGCGGTGGTCCCCGTCGAGGGCGGAGGGGGACGGGGTGAGCCTGTCCCCACGCTGGGGTGGCAGCGGCGGGCGGGAGCCGCGCTGGTGTTTACTGTCAGCAAAGGAAGTGTTGCTGGATTTACGGTGCACACAGGGCGGCTGCGGGGATCGCTCCCCACTTTATAGGGACAGAGCTGCGGGGACATGGGGAGCGCAGGGGGGCCCGCAGGTAGGCAGGGGACGGGGACAGGGATACCTCGAGCTTCTGGGGTCTGGCTGGCCGGGGATGTGCTGTCCCCGTGTCCCCATTCCAGTGGCAGTGCTCGGCGCTGGGTGCCGGTGTTGTGTCGGTGGCAGGGCGGTGGCCATGAACCCTGTCCTCACCCTGGCCCCGGTGATGTCCCCAGACTGTCACCCTGCCCCAGGGGCCGGGCTGCGGGGATGTAAGGGGACCAAAGGCACCGTCAGGGTGGGGGGTAATGGAAGTTCTGGGATGGTGGGACACGTCCAGCGAGTCCCCAGCAGGGCTGGGGTGTGACGGAGAAGGGGACAAATCCAGGTGACCCTAACTGGGTCTGGGTTGGGGATGATGGAGAAGGGGACACTTCCAGGTGACCCCAGATGGGTGTGGGATGGAGGTGGTGGGGGGAGACACCTTCAACAGACCCCAGGGAGGGGGTCAGGGCTGGGACAGGGACCAGCTAATGCTTTGGTGGCTCCACTTGCAGCTGAGTCAGTGACCGATGTGGACCCGGAGGCGTCGGGGAGCAGGAGGCTCCTGTCCCAGAGGGACACCCATGAGGTGGGTGCTGTCCCAGGGACCCTCATTCCCTCCCCATTCCTGAGGGTGTGTGGACTGTGGCCACTTGGAGACCAACCTGGGAACACCAGGACACGGGGAGAGGAGACACTGGGTGCCCTGGGGGTCCCTGGTGTTGCCACCTGGGGGTACCCTGACCCCCCCATCTCTGGTTGCAGGGCTATGTGGAGCTCCACGAGCTGGTCATGGACAGCTCGAAGGACTTGTGCTGGATGGAGGCCGGCCACTGGCTCAAGCTGGAGGAGGATTTCCAGGAATCAGGGCAGTGGAGCCAGCCCCATCTCTCCTTCCTGACCTACCGCAACCTCCTGGAGATCCGACGGGCTTTGAACAAAGGTGGGGACACCCCTGGGGACCACCTGGATGGCGGCAGGGACCCCACGCTGGCCGGGTGGTGACGGTGCTGTCCCCACAGGTGCCATTCTCCTTGATGTGGCAGCCAACTCAATGGCAGCCATTGTCAACGTCCTCATCGACCAGATGATCTACGAGGGGCAGTGGAAGCCACAGGACCGGGAGGACATCCTGAGGACACTGCTCCTGCGGCACAGGTACGGCAGGGCTGGTGCTCCCAGGGAGTCCCTGAGGTCTGGGATGGACCCACCCCAGCACATCCCACTGGAGCCTGGATCAGGGTGGGAGACCTTTGTCCTCCAGCTCTGTTTGGGTGTCCCAGCACACCCACAGGGCTGAGGCTGCCTTATGGGTGTCTGGGGGGGTTGATGGCACTGGGGGGTCTGACACCACCCCCCCGATGCTCTCAGCCACCCCAGTGAGGGGGAGTCAGTGTGGACGCTGCCGCCGGCGCTGCTGCAGCGCTCGGGCACCCGCCGGGACGATGTGGAGCAGCCGCTGATGAGGGAACAGCAGCCCATGGAGATGAGCAAGCTGTCAGGGACTGAGCAGGTACTGGGGGCACAGAGGGGCACTGGGGGGCACTGGGATGCAGGACTGGGGGTGGGAGAGGCACACAGGGTGTACACACACACACACACACACACACAGGTGAACACACACCTTGGCACATGTAGGGGCACAGAGCAGTTGCACACTCAAACGTGCTTGTGCAGCACATGCAGAGGGGGACACACAGGGAATGGTGGGGGACACTTAGGGGACAGAGAGGGAGACTCAGGGAGCGGTGGGGGACAGGCAGGAGATGGAAGGGGACATTCAGGGGACAGAGGGAGAGACATGGGACAGAGGGGAACATGCAGGGGATAGTGGGTGACGTGCAGGGGACAGAGAGAAACACACCAGAGGGGGAACGTGCAGGGGGCACAGAGGACCACAGGGACAGCCACCAAGGCTGGCTGGCTAATTCCTACCATCCATCTGCCTGCAATAGAGTGGGGCCTCCAAACCCCAGCTCCCAGAGAAGATCCCTGAGGATGCCGAGGCCACCTTGGTCCTCGTGGGTGAGTGGTCAGTGGGGTGGTGGGTGCTGGCTTGGGTCAGGGGGGTGGGTGCAGGCTGAAGGAGGTGGGTACAGGGTTAGAGTGTGCAGGGGGAGCTTTGCCATCTGTCCCTTGCTGTGCTCGCTCACGCCCTGCCTTTCTTGCACCGTTTTTGCCTCTCCCCATCCTCAGCTCTCGCCGCCGCCTGCTGCTGCTCAGCGCTGCTCTCTGGGTCCCTGTCCCATGTCCCCTGTCCTCATGTCCCATCTCCCCATGTCTTCATGTCTCTAAGTCCCCCATGTCCCTGTGCCCCAAGGTCCCTGTACTCCCATGCCCACCTATCTGTATGTCCCTGTGCTCCCGTGCCCTGATATCCCTGTACTCTCATGTCCATCTATCCCTGTGTCCCCATGTCCCTGTATCCCTGTGCCTGTGTCCTCATGTCTTTGTGCCCCCATCCCATTCTCTTTGTCCCCCAACATCCCCAAGCCTATATGTCACCTTGACTCCACTCCTGATGTCCCCGTGTTCCGATGTCCTTCTGTCTCTGTGCTCCCATGTCCCCGTGTCCCTGTACCCTCGTGTCCCTGTCGTGTCTCTGTGCTCCCACGTCCCCGTGTCCCTGTACCCTCGTGTCCCTGTCGTGTCTCTGTGCTCCCATGTCCCTGTGTCCCTGTGCCTGGTCCCCCATGACCCCCGTCCCGTCCCGTCCTGCCCCCAGGCTGTGCAGCCTTCCTGGAGCAGCCAACGCTGGCCTTTGTGCGCCTGAAGGACGCGGTGACACTGGACGGTGTCCTGGACGTGTCCCTCCCCGTCCGCTTCCTCTTCGTGGTGCTGGGCCCCGACAGCCCCAACATCAGCTACCACGAGATCGGCCGTGCCATCGCCACCATGATGTCCGAGAGGGTACAGCTCACCCACCACTGCCACTGCCACCCCACTGCCACCCCACTGCCACCCCACTGCCACCGCCATCAGCCCCCCTGAGCACCCTGGAGTCCCCACCCTCGGGGCTGCACCCTCTAACAGGGCTCATCCCCCTGTGCAATGTCTGTCTCTGATCCCTGTGTCCCCCTGCCACTGTGTCCCCTTGTCCCCATGAACTGGTGTCCCCATGTCCCTGAGGCCAAAGTGTCCCTTTGTCCCCATGTGTTCGAGCAAACACGTCCCCGTGCCCCTGGGCTCCCACACCCCTGTGCCCAAGCCCCTGCCCCCATCTCCCAACTTATCCCTATGTCCCCATGCCCCTGTGGTTCCATGCATCCTGTCCCCAATCCCCTATGCCCCATGTCCCTCCTTATCCCCGTGTCCCCATGCCCTTGTGCCCTCATGTCCCCCCTTATCCCCGTGCCCCCTATTCCAAATCCCCTGTGTCCCCATCTCCCCCCATATTCCCCCATCTCCAAGCCCCTGTATCTTCCTATATCCCCTTATCCCCATGCCCCCTGTTCCTAAGCCCCTGTGCCTCCATCTCACCTTATCCCAGTGTCCCCATGCCCCTGTTGTCCCCAAGTCCCTGTGTCCCCATGTGCCCCCTTATCCCCATGTCTCCAGGACACCCCATCCCCACGGGGAGGCTCAGGGGTGCTGGAGCCAGTTGAGCACCCATCCCCGGGTGATCCCACAGGTGTTTCGCCGGGATGCCTACCTGGCCGAGGGCCGGCAGGACGTGGTGCGGGCAGTGGAGGAGTTCCTGGAGGCCAGCATTGTCCTGCCTCCCACCGAGACCCCCAACGAGCAGCTGCTCCGCGCTCTGGTCCCGCTGCAGCGCGAACTCCTCCGCCGCCGCTACCAACCCCCCGAGAAATCACCCAGCGAGGGCTTCCTGAAAGACCTGGGTATGGCAGGGACCACCTGCCCCCCCCCCTGAAATCTCCTGTCCCCGTGGCGGGCGGGACACTCCCCTTGCACACGGGGTCCCCCCTTGACAACCCGATGTGTCCCCAGGGCTGGATGCGCCGGTGGCGGAGGACGACGACCCCCTGCGCAGGACGGGGCGGCCCTTTGGGGGGCTGGTGCGGGACATCTGCCGCCGGTACCCCAAATATCTCAGCGACATCAAGGACGCCCTCAGCCCCCAGTGCCTGGCCGCTGTCATCTTCATCTACTTCGCGGCGCTGTCACCTGCTGTCACCTTCGGAGGCTTGCTGGGTAATGGGGGGGACGGGCTGGGGACACGCCAGGGGACGGGGATGTCCCCCCAGCTGGGTGGGGAGCAGGGGGCTTCTGCCTCCTTCATCACCATCGATGGGGATGCACCCCCTAATCCCAGTGCCAAGGGGTGTGGGATGGGGGGTACAGCGCCGTGTCCCCCACCCTGGCACTCACCGGCCCTGCTCCCTTTCAGGTGAGAAGACCAAGGGCATGATGGGGGTGTCAGAGCTGCTCATCTCCACCTGCGTGCAGTGTGTGCTCTTCAGCCTCCTCAGTGCCCAGCCCCTCCTTGTCGTTGGATTCTCAGGACCCCTCCTCGTCTTCGAGGAAGCCTTCTATGGGGTGGGTACCCCCCGGTGCCTGTGGGTGCCCCCCACCCGCCTCTGGCAGTCCCCACAGTGGGCTTGGGGTGTCCCCACCAGCCCTGGGAGAGGCACAGGGGGCTGCTGCAGGGGGGGGTGGCACAGTGGGGGTAGTACAGCAGGGATGACAGGGTGGGTGGCACAGGGAGAATGTCATGAGGGGATGTCCTGGGGGATGGCACAGGGGGAGTGCTGTATGTGGGATGGCACTGGTGGGATGGCACAGGGGTGGTGGCATAGGATGATGGCTGTCACGTGAGGGATGGCACAAGGAGGGTGTCCCATGCAGGATGGCACTGATGGGATGGTACTGGTGGGATGACACAAGGCAGGGGGATGGCACATACAGGATGGCACTGTGGGATGGCACATGGGGGATGTAGTGGGGGAGATGGCATATGCAGGATGGCACATGCAGGATGGCATTGGTGGCATGGCACATGGATGATGTACAAGGCTGTCACCTGTGTGAGAGCCCAGGGGTGACACCACGCAGGTACAGCCATCCAAGTGGTGGCCCAGGGGTGCTGCCATGAGGGTCCTGCCACACTGAGGTACCACCATCCCTGTCCTGGGGAAGGATGTGTAGGGCCACTGTGGGATGCCAAGGTCCAGCCCCCCTCAGTGCCCATGCTGGGGGGTTCTGGGGGGCTGACAGGGCTGTGCCCTCTGCCTCCCCAGTTCTGCAGCAGCAATGGCTTGGAATACATCGTGGGCCGGGTCTGGATTGGCTTCTGGATGATCCTGCTGGTGCTGGTGGTGGTGGCCTTCGAGGGCAGTTTCCTGGTGCGCTTCCTGTCCCGCTACACCCAGGAGATCTTCTCCTTCCTCATCTCCCTCATTTTCATCTTCGAGACCTTCTCCAAGCTGGTCACGGTGAGGGGCATGGGGGGTCCCACAGTGGGGAGGGTGGGAGGGGGCTGCAGGTTGTGGCTATCTCCTGGGTTTCCATAGAAAGAGTGCGATGCAGGTGAGGGACAGAGCCCATCTCCTGGTGTTTTCTCCCCTTTTCCAGGTGTTCCCCAGCTCACGAGGTCCCTTCCAACCCTAACTATTCTGTGCTTCATGCATCTCTCTGCAGGGGGATTTTGGGTGAACCCCACATAGATGTCCCACCTGGGCTGCACCAAACATGGTCCTTGCCTAGCAACTGCCTGAAGAGCCCCAATTCCTCCCCCTATCCCTGGCTCAGATCCCTCCAGGCTGGTTGGTTGCACTGGGATGGTGTCACCCCGTGCACTGGGATGGTGTCACCCCGTGCACTGGGTGCCCACAGGGATATCGCTGGTGCTGGGGAGGTGACAGGCAGGACAGGTGGGTGTGTGTCATACCCAGGTGCCCTCGTGCACCCCACGACAAGCTCAGTACCTCCCTGAACACCCCAGGTGACCCACGGTCTGCAGTGGGGACACACTTGTCTGACCCCACCGTGCCACTGGCCTTGTTTCTGAAGAAGCACAGAGAAAACCAACCCTAACTGTCCCCCTGTTCAGCATGTGCCGGGCTCCAGCCTCACCCTTCCCCCTGGCACACACCCTACACCCACCAGGATGGTCCTGCAGGGCTCCCAGCATGGCAGGAGGGGTGCAGGGGACCCCCATCCCCATCCTTGCTCACTTCCTCCCCTTCCCTCCCCAGATTTTCAAGCAACACCCTCTGAAGCGGGAGTACAGCGTGAAGGCTGACTTTGACCCCTCGGAGCCAGAGCCCAACACGGCCCTGCTGTCCCTCATCCTCATGGCTGGCACCTTCTTCCTGGCCTTCTTCCTCCGCAAGTTCAAGAACAGTGCCTTCCTGCCGGGCAAGGTGAGCACAGGGAGGACACGGTGCTGTCCCCCCTCCCCACTGCAAAACAGGGCTCAGTGGCTGAGACTGGGCAAACTCATTGCCTGTTCCTGCAGAGGACAGGGCGAGGGAGAACCCCTGGGCTGGGGGGTCACACGGAGGGTTTAATGTGGTCACCGTGTCCCCACAGGTCCGGCGCTTGATCGGGGACTTTGGGGTGCCCATTTCCATCTTCATCATGGCCCTGGCCGACTTCTTCATCAAGGACACGTACACACAGGTCCGTGAGGGCAGGGCTGGGGGGGCACAGGTGCCCCCAGCATGGGGACATGGAGCTGGGTGCTCATTCCTGTGTCCCGCCCCCTCACTCCCCACTTTGCTCCCATCCAGAAACTGAGCGTCCCTAAAGGGCTGGAGGTCACCAACTCGACCGCCCGGGGCTGGTTTATCAACCCCATGGGGCTGCACGAAAAATTCCCCATCTGGATGATGTTCGCCTCCGTGGTGCCCGCCCTCCTGGTCTTCATCCTCATCTTCCTCGAGACGCAGATCACCACGTGAGGATGGGGGATACGGGGAGGGGAGGGCTGAGGGGTGCCCGGTGGGACGGGCACAGAGGGCACCTCCCTGGGGTGCTGTGTCACCAACACCCCGTGTCCCTGCAGCCTCATCGTCAGCAAACCCGAGAGGAAGCTGGTGAAGGGCAGCGGCTTCCACCTGGACCTGCTGCTGATCGTGGCCATGGGGGGGCTGGCGGCCCTTTTCGGGATGCCCTGGCTCAGTGCCACCACCGTGCGCACCATCACCCACGCCAACGCCCTCACCGTCATGAGCAAGGCCTCCTCTCCCGGAGAGAAATCCCAGATCCTGGAGGTCAAGGAGCAGCGCATCAGCAGCTTGTTGGTGGCCGTGCTCATCGGTGAGCTGGGGAGGTGCCCCCCGCATGGGAGGTGAGGGTTGGGGGTCCCCCAGGAGCTCTCCCCAACCTCTCCTTCTCCACCGCAGGCGTCTCCATCCTCATGGAGCCCATCCTGAAGTACATCCCGCTGGCCGTGCTCTTCGGCATCTTCCTCTACATGGGGGTCACCTCCCTCTTTGGCATCCAGCTCTTCGACCGCATCCTGCTCCTGCTGATGCCCCCCAAGTACCACCCTGACGAGCCCTATGTCACCAGGGTGAGTGAGCCCTGTGTCACCCCCATGGGTGGCAGCGGGTTTGGGGGTGTCCTGTGCTGTAGCACCGCTGAAATTGCTTCAGGCTCCCCAAAGAGCCTCCTCCTTCAGTGCTGACCTTCACTGGGCTCTTCAGGCCACTGGTCCTGCCCCCACCCCAGCACCCACCACCCCGGGAAGGGTATGGGATGCTGTCCCTGACCTCAGTCCTGGGCTTCTTGTCCCACAGGTGAAGACTTGGCGGATGCACCTCTTCACCTTCACCCAGATCATTGTCCTTGTGCTGCTGTGGGTGGTGAAGTCCACCCCGGCCTCGCTGGCACTGCCCTTCGTCCTCATCCTCACCGTGCCCGTGCGGCGCTTCCTGCTCCCCAAGATCTTCCGGGACATCGAGCTCAAATGTGTACGTAGCCCCAGCACGTGCTGGGAGCCACCACTGTGCTGTCCCTGCCCTATCCCCATCCCTCTCCTGATCTCCATCCCTATCTCCTGTCCCTATCCCCATCCCCTGTCCCTATTCCCCTCCCCTGTCCATATCACACTCCTGATCTCCCTCCCTGTCCCCATCCCTGTCCCCCTCACTCCCTCTCCTCTCTCCAGCTGGACGCGGATGATGCCGTGGTGACCTTCGAGGAGGAGGAGGGGACAGACGTGTACAACGAGGTGCAGATGCCCAGTTAAGGGCCGGACCCCCCGGCCCCCCAACGCCCCCCCAGCCCCCCCACCCGCTTCTATCACCACTGCTGCCACCCCGGGGCCGCTGGGCGACAGAGGAGGATTTGGGGACACTGTCCCCACCTGCACGCCCCGGGAATGGAATTATTTTTTTAGTTGTTTTTCCCTTTTTTTTGGTCTATTTTTAACAATATTTTGGATGGTGTGATCTCACCCACACTCTGCTGCCCGCTGGGGAAGGGGCTGCCCCGGCTCTGGGGGGTTCCAGGAGCCACCCCCACCCCGTGGCAAGGTGGGATGTGTCACCATCCCATCCCTGAGGCCACCACCGGGCACTGGGCATGGGAAGGAGCTGGAGGAAGCTCCCAGCCCCCGGGACACCCCCAGCCTGGCCCCTCTTCCCCAGATGAACATTCCAGTGAGCTGGGAAAGACCCTTCACCCCACGGAGCCCCTTCTCCCATTTTCTCCATCTTTTGCTCCAGTGGGATCATCCCAGCTGCTCCACTGCGCTTCCAGCACCTCCCAGAGTTGGGATGTAAATAGTCCAGTGAGGGAGTTTACATATTTAGAACGAAAATAATCATGCTAAAAACAGCCAAAAAAATTACTCATAATTATGCCGATGCTTCCGCAGGTAGGATTCACTCATAGCCAAGCAAAAAATCCCCAAAAAAACGGATGAAAAAGCACCTTAAAAATGAAAAAAAATTGAGGAAAAATAGAAAAAAAAAAAGCAACTGCAAGGAGTGATCTGTATATTTGATGCTACTGGGGGGGTTTGTAATTTATTTTTAGGGCTGGTTGTGCCCCTGCTGCAGCAGGGCCGTGTGTGTGTGTGTATATACTAGAGAATTATATCAAAATTCAGAATTTTCTATAAAAGATGATTTTTAAGGATCCTGGTCAGGGCCTAAACTCTAAGGACCAGTCTGTCAGTCTCACTCCATTCATGAATTAGTGTTAGTTAGTTAATTAGTCCTCTTTATTTTTATAGCGTTCCGGGTAAATCTGTGTAGTTTTTCCTCGATTTTTCCCTTGCTTGCTGACCATATCTTGCCCTGTTTCTGCTGGGATTGCTCCCAGTCCAGCTGAGCATCCCCCTGATCCTGCCAAGGCTCGTTCTGCCCTGATCACCCTCAAGGACTGGATCCAGCCAGGGCACAGAACACCAGATCAGGCTCCAAATTTGCTCATTTTTGCTCATTTTTGACCCCAAAATCAGAGGGGGGTGGGTGGGAGAGTAGGGGGATGGGAGTGGGTGGCCGCACCCAGGGCCTTGTGTTTGGGGTTGGTTTAGTTTTATTAATTATATGTCTGAAATGAAGAAATGTTTCGATCTTTGGGGTTTCCTCCTTCCCTTCCCCCCACCTCTGTATCAGGCTTTAATAAAGAAATTAATAAAATCAGAAAGGAAATGGGAGTTTTCTTTCCAGCTGGCAATTTTCTGGTTTAATTCCCTTGTTTAATTCCTTCCAAAAAGGAGTAGCAGCAGCCTTTGGAGATGTCCATCCCCCTGGAATGGGCAGTGAAGTTGTACCAAGATGCTTGTCATGGCATCCCGGGATGCTCCCTGTGTCCTAGGATGCTCCATATGGTCATCCCAGGATGCTCCTCCCTGCATCCCAACATCCTGGAGTGCTCCCTGCAGTCATTCTGGGATGCTCCCAACGGTGATCCCAGGATGCTCCTCACAGCATCCTGGCATCCTGGAGAGCTCATTAGAGCCATCCTGGGATTCTCCCCATAGTCATTCCAGGATACTCGCTGCATCCCAGCATTCCAGGATGCATCCCCAAGTCATCCCATGAAGTTCCCTGCAGCCATTCTGGGATGCTCTCCATGATCTTCCCAGGATCCTTCCCACAGACGTCCCTGGACGTTCCCCGCAGCCATCCAGGCTGCTCCCTGTGGCCATCCCAGGATGCTCCCCATAGTCACCCTGGGTTGCTCACTGTAGCCATCCCAGGATGTCAGGGAATCTAAGGGATTCCTGTGGCCATCCTGGGATGCTCAGCCCCCCTCATCCCCCCGCACCCCAGGGTGCTGCCCCACTGCCACCTGGCCTTGTCTGTCCCTGCTCCAGGGGTATTGGGAATATCCTGATCCAGGGCTGCTGGTACAGGGAGTAGAGCAGCCCCTGCCCCTCCCCCAGCCCCTGGCACTGGATTGACCCCGATTATCCATAATCCCATTAACGAACGGGAGACACCGGCTCTGTGAGCGGGGCCATGGGAAGGGCTGTGCCTGTTCGCCCCCAGCCTTCCCATAGGGCAGGAATTGGGATCAGCATCCTCGATTGCTCCAAACCAGGACCCCAAACTCTTTCCATGGGGCTGGGATAAACCCCGGCGTGGCCACCAGGTTTTCCCAAGCCTGGCATAGCTGCTACCCCCTGTTTTCCAGAGATGGAGGCGTGTGGCTGGTGTTTTCCAGCCCAAGGCCTGTGGATCCAGCAGCTTCCCTTCCTTGTGCCGGCCTCACATGGACAAGACATGCCAGATGCCATCCAGAGGCCATCCCTGCCTCGAAATCCCAGTGAAGGAGGATAGCATCTGCCTGCACCCATCCCTCTTGTTTTCCACCCTGGGAAGTTTGTTATTCCCTGGGACATGGCAGCGAGGTCACTGCCGCGGGATCCAGCCCCGTTTGGGGTTGGGAATTTAGGTCAAGCTCTTCTTTGAACTTGCCTCAGCTCAGGGAAATGGAGGGAGGGGGAATTAGGGATTAGAGTAGAGTAATGAGGGGGAAATAAATGCTTATTAATTGGTTGCTAATGAGGAGGGGGAAGCTTGGAGCTCCAGAGGGGGATCACGTTGGAGCATCACCCCTGGAAGGGGAGAGTCACAGTGCCTGCAGCATCACAGAGTGCTCCATGTCATCCATGGACAGGGGACATGGGACACTCTGGGATCTCCTGGAGGTGTCCAGTGGGACATTGTCACTGTTGTGCACAGAAAAAGTGCAAAACCAAATAAAACTCCCCAAAACCTGCAGTTGCACCCAAAAAACACTCACTGACACAAATAATAGCGAATAGAAAATTCCCATGTTGGAAGTGAGGCTTGGGAAGGCCATGGAGTGAGGGGAGGGGTTGGGATGAAGATTTGGGGGGGTCTCCACTCCCAGCCCACCTGCTGCAGGGTCTGTGGTTGATTCCCAGGGTTCTGGTGTCCCTTCTCAGTGACAAAAGCCACAAAACCACGTTGGGGGGATTGGGCCTGGAGCACACTGACACTCCCAAAATGGCTTTTGGCTTAAAAAAAAAAAAGGTTAAAAAATATAAAATGCCAACTTTCATGTATTTGACCTGATTGTCCCTAAATATTTTCTTTGTTTACATTGTTTTTTCCTTTTGCAATTTTCCCCTCCTGCAAAGCAGTGACAATTCCCACAATTCGAGGATCCAGCCCAGCCCAGGCCCTTTTCCCCACTGAATAAATAGATATATTTTTATTTTTAAGCTCTCGCAGGAGGGATTAACCGCCCAGCGCTGGAGCTGCCCGGCCTGGCTTGGCACAGCCCGGAGCAGGACGTGGCAGAGGATCCGGCTGTCCGGCTGTCCCTCCGTCTGGCTGATCCTTCCCTTCGGGATAAAGCCCAAATAGGCCACATGCACAGCCAGGCACCACCCCCGCACCCCCAAATCAGCTGGGGGAGGGGGGGGCCAACTGCACGCAGATTTAGGGATTATTTTTATTTTCCTTTTCCTTATAAACAAGGGTGAAAATCCCCCAGATACTGGCTGTTCCCGTGCCAGGGAGATGCCCGTAGCCCACAAAGCCGCGCGGTCCCACATTCCCAGATCACCCTGAATCCCTTAAGGGGGGTCCCCGCCAGCTCCCGCTGCCTCGTGGCAGGTGCCGGCCGGAGCTGCCTGTGCCAGCCTGGCTTGGGAAGCAGGCAAATGGCCGGAGCTCTTGGAGCACGCCGGCGACCCGGCGGCCTCGGAGCAGCGGGCAGATGGCCGGAGCTCTCCGGAGGGAACGCGCGGGCGGCCTGGATGGAGCAGCCGTGGCGAGCAGGCGGCCGGCAGCGGGCAGATGGCCGGAGCTCGCCGGCAGCCGGGAATGTGTCGCCAGCCGGGAACAGCCGCGGCAGGCGGGCGGCCTGTGGCCGCAGCACGGTCAGCCCTGGCCGGCCGGTGCCCTAAGGGCGGGCAGGGTGGTCGCTACCGTGGCTGTAGCCCGGTACCGTGGTGGCCGGTGCTGTACAGGCAGCCGGGGTGGCTGATACCGTGGAGGCAGCCGGTACCGCGGTGGCAGCCGGTGCCGTGGAAGCAGCCGGCGCCGTGGA
>NW_020884966.1:1908384-1909546 GCF_003945725.1 Corapipo altera
GGTACCGCGGTGGCAGCCGGTGCCGTGGAAGCAGCCGGCGCCGTGGAGGCAGCCCGGGGTAGCCGGTGCCGCGGAGGTGTTCTCGGTACCGTGGCAGCGGCTGGACAGGCCGGGACTGCCGGGGTGGCCGGCACCGTGGAGGCAGCCGGGAGCGCGGAAGCAGCCGTGCCATGGAGGCAGCCGCTGCCGTGGCGGTGGCGATCGGTACCATGGAAATGGAGGCAGCCCGGGGTACCCGGTGCCGGGGGGGGGGGGTTGTTCGGTAGCGTGGCGGCGGCCGGTGGCACGGAAGCAGCCCGGGATGGCCCGTACTGAGCAGGCAGCCGGGATGGCCGGGAATGTGCAGGCGCTGCCCGGCCGGGATTGGCTGCGGGGAATGACGCCCAGCACAACAAAGGTGGAGTTGGAGAAATTCCATTAAAAAAAATTAAGAGAGAGAGAGAGAGAGAGAGAGGGAGAGGGAGAGAGAGAGAGGGAAGGGAGAGAGGAGAGAAAGGGAGCGGAGGGAGGGAGGAGGGGAGGAAGCTGCCCCTCGCCCGCCCCGCCGGGCAGAGCCCCCCCCGCCGCCGTGTCCCGGGGCCGCGGGGCGGGCAGGAGCGCGGCCCCGCCGTGCCGTGGGGGCCCGGCTCGGCTCCCCCCCCGCTCCGCTTCCACCACCACCCCCCCTTTATTTTTTTTTTCTCCTCTCTCCTTTTTTTTTTTTGTTTGAAATTATTTTTTCTTTATGCAAACGCCGGCCGAGGATTGTTGCACATGTAAGGAGATTTTTTTTTTTTTAATTTTTTTTTTTTTCCCCCCCTCCCCCCCCCCCCCCCCCCCCCCCTTCCCCTCCTCTCCTCCCTCCTCCTCCTCCTCCTCTTTTTCTTCTCACCACAGTGTTGCAAAAGCAAAGAGCAATAAAAAACCCGGCGGAAAGCGGCGGCGGGGCGGCGGGGCTGGCGGGGAGATCCCGGCGGATCCCGGCCGCGCTCAGCCCGGCTGATTGGAAGAGCGAACGCAGCGCCATGGAGGCGGGGGAAAGCGCGATCGTCTCTGCGGGGACTGGAGCGCGTCCACGCCCGGGGCCAGCGCTGCAGAGCTGGCCGCCGTTCAACCGCCGCTCCCCCGCCCCGGCCCCGCCGAGCGAGCCCCGAGCCCCCGCCGCCGCCCCCCAAAAAGCGGC
>NW_020884966.1:1914546-1929857 GCF_003945725.1 Corapipo altera
CCGGTTTCACGCTGCAGCACCCCACCCACCCCGGGGGTTGGGCTTGATCCCACCCCCGCGGCGATCCTTCAGCCAGCCCCTGGGGTGGTCCTAGATCCGCCCCCCTGGGGGTTGATCCAGGGCTGGAGCGATTCCCCCCACCCCGTCCCTAAGGGTTTATCCAGCCCTGGGTGATACCCCATCCCAACCCCCCCTCATCCACCCGCTGGTGATCCCCAGTCCCATACTGGGGGCAGGTGGGGGCTGCACCCCTCCCGCATCCCCCCCCAGGGTGATCCCACATCCATTCCCCAGGTGATCCCACATCCACCGCAGGTGCAGGTGGGTCTTCACCCCCCCACACATCCACCCCTGGGTGATCCCCAGTCCCACTCCAGGAGCTGGTGGGGTCTGCCAGTCCCCCTCCACCCTGAGGTGATCCCGCATCCACCCCCGGGTGATGCCCAATCCCCACCCCAGGAGCTGGTGGGATCTGCACCCCCTCACATCCACCCCCAGGGGATCCCCCAACCACCCCCAAGGCTGATCTCCCTCAGGTGGTCCCAAATCTGTCCCCCCCAGGGGCTGATCTGACCTCCACAGGGGTCCCCCACCCCCCCAGGCCTGGTGGGGCCTGCACCCCCCCCAGGGTGATCCCAGATTCCGTCTCCTGGGAGCTGATCCCTCCCAGGGTGATCCCCAATCCCTCCTGGGGCCCGGGGGTCCTGCACCCCTGGGCCATCCCCCCAGCACCAGGAGATTCTCCCTCAGACACAGGGCCTGGTCTCCCCTCAGCAGCCCCCAGATCCCCCCTGCCCATGGGATCCCCCCACAAGCCTGGATTCCCCCTGGGATCCTGCCCCGGCCCAGTTCCCCCCAGGCCTGGGCCTGCTCCCCCCGGGCCTGCGGCCTGTCCTCAGGGGGACCCCTCTGAGGCTTCTGATCTGCCCTCCAGGTATTCCCTCCTTTGGGTCCCTCCTCATGGGGATCCCCCCAAGCTTCCATCCTTCTTCCATGCTTTGGGGTCTCCCCACTGAGGCCTCTCACCTGCTCCCCTCCCTTCCCTGGGTAATCCTTCCCCATGGAGCTGTAAGATTTGCCCCAATGGGATCTGAGGGGATCCTTCCCCTACAGCCTCTCCATTGAAATACCTTCCCCCCCAGCTTGTCCTCCCCCCTTGAGAGACCTCTAAGCCTCCCAGAGCTCCCCAAATATTCCCCCCCCGCCTCCCTTGGATCTGGGAGACCCCTCTCCAAGCATGCCCCCCCTCCAGGGAGGATTTTATTGGATCTGTGGTCCCCCTTCCTTTGAAACCCCTATTTTGTGGGGGGAAGTGAACTCCCTTGGGAGATCCCTCTTTGGGATGCCTGTTGGCTCAGATCCCCCTGACCTTGGGTCTATGGATCCCACCCCCCCTTAGGGAGCCCCCCTGAACCTTTCTCCCATAGGATCTGTGGGGATCCCCCATGGATCCTGCCCACCACCTTGGGGACACCCCCCTGAACCCTTCTCCCCTGCCCACACACCCCTTTTCTCATCCCCCCACCAGTGTGGGGGTCACGCCACCATTCAGGATACCCCTCCTGGATTTCTGGGATCCTGCACCCCCTCTTTATCCCCCCCAAACCTCTCAGGGATGCACAGGGGGGATCCCAGCACCTCATTCATCTCGGCGTGGGGGGAACGGATGGATGCCTGAGTCAGGTTCCCCCCACTCCCCATCAGGAGTCGGGGGCCTCCCCCGTTGTGGGGGTGGATGCCTAGCAGGGGTCTCCTTTTCCTTGCAGAGCCGAGCGGGGAGTGATTTTGGGAAGCGGGCAAGGAGGGAGCCGGCGGGACCGTGCTGGGCACAGGCAGGTGGAGGATGAACGGCGAAGCCGAGTGCCCTGCAGACTTGGAAATGACAGCTCCCAAAAACCAAGGTGAGCCCCCCCGCAGCCCCCCCAAGCACGCTGGCATTCCCACGGGAATATCACTGCCATGTTCAAAAATAATAATAAAAAAACCTCCGGGCGCCCCTTTTCCCTGATGGATGGAGGAGGAGGAGGAGGCATGGAGGAGGAGGAGGGATGGAGGATCTGTGATCCCAACTGCCAGCAGATCAGGGAGGGGGGAGGATCTGCCCCTCCCGATCCCTCTCTGCCGCAGGGAACACGCGCACACACGTGTGTGAGCACACGGATGCACGCTCCAATGCACTGGCATTGGGGTGCTCTTTTTGGGCACCAGAGTTTTGTGGGGGTTTGGGAAAGAGGGGCCTGGCACAGAGGTGCTGCCTTCCCCCCTCACATCTGGGCTGCATTAAAAGCCGAGCCATTACCTTGGGCCTCCGGCTTCCAGACCCCGGGATGACATCAGAGCTTCAGCTTTTATTGGAAAAGGGGCAGGAAAACAACGGAAAAAAGAAGGATGTTTATTCAGGGCAGCTTGCAGGGCTCTGCTACCTCACCCCCCCAAAAACTCCCTGGGTCCCCCAAAGGCTCCCAAGTGGGGTCCAGCCCCTCCGTCCCACGGGTCCCCCCGATTTTCCTCCCATGCCGCAGTCGGGTTGTTGCCTCGAGCGAACCCGGCCGGAGCACGTGTCCTTCTCCGGGACTTTAGATGGATTTAATTACACCGGGGCAGCTTTCCTAATATAGACCCGGCCCGGCCGGTGCCAGGAGAGCCAGGATAAATTGGTCCCAGGGCACAGACAACCCCATTCATCCTGGTGGGTGAACTCTGCAATTCCAGTGTTTTTTGACAAACCCTAGCCTGAGGGAGGGAGAACAGAGGGATGGGGGGCTGAGTGTGGGGTCTCTGTTGTCCCACTCTGTTGCCAGTGAGGGTTTTGGGATGTTTCCGCTGTTTTTTATGTATTCCTGTGGGATGTGGTTATTCTGGCTGTCTGCTGGTGGGGGGTTCACGCAGGGCCGAAGGTCTCCGGGTGTTTCTGCGTCGGAAGGGGGAAACTGAGGCACGGGGCTTGATGAGAGCAGGTTTGGAGGGATCTTGTCCACTTCTCCCTCCCCTCTGGATTTTTGTGGCCATGCTGCTTTCGGTAATTCCTCCTGATTTCTGCAAGTAAAGTCAGCACCAACTTCCCAGCCCTGTTCTGCCTCATTGGTCCTTGCCTGGGGGGAGCTGGAAAATGGATGGGAAAAACAGGAAGAGAGAATTTGGGGCTGCATTGGTGCCCACCCCAACTCTGATCCCCATCCAGCACTGTGGGTTTCCCATCTCGTTTCCCTCTTCATAATGTTTTGGGATGAAGTTGGGAATATGGAGACACATGCCAAGCCACTGGTCTCCCTGCTTTCCAGGGGACTCTTTCCATCTTCCCCCTCTAATTAATCCCTGATGAGATCACTAAAAGGACCAGCCAGATCCCAAACTGTTCTCTGCCTTGACCCCCCACAACCTGGCAGGTCCAGGAGGGAAATTGGGATGGGAGATCAGGTCCTGGCTGTGCTCCCTGCACCAGCTGCAGGTCCTGCATGTCCTGTAACATCCCTCGCTTGGATTTGGGATATGGGGTGGGGGGTTACTCTTCACCAGACCCCTACAGGGGCAGGACATGGAGGTGGTTTTCCTGCATATTGAGTCTGAGCAGAGGGAGAGCTGCAGCTGGAGGAATGTCTGCAGCTGGGTATTTCTGGGAGCTTGGTTTCATTCCTGAGGATGGAGGGAGCAGTGCTCCACTCAAATCCATGACCTGCTGTGCTGTCCCCACCTCTTTGGGATGCTCTGTGTCCCACTGTCCCCATCTCAAAGATGCTCTTGTGTCCCACTGTCCCCATCTCACTGGGATGCTCCATGTCCTGTAGGCAGCTCCAAATCTCCCGGTCTTCACCCATCAGTGATGTGGGGCAGGGAATGCCAGTCCCACACCAGGGGAATGCCAGTCCCACACCAGGGGAGCCCCAGGGCTCAAGTGCCCATCCCGGGATGAGGCAGCCAGGGACCGTGTGGGCGAGCGGCTTGGGGCTCTGCTCCTCCTCCAGCCCATCCCCACATCCCCAGGGACCTCTCCTTCCGCTCCCAGGGCCCCGCTGCATTCCCAGAGCCACCCATGTTTGCAGAGCACCCGGGGTTGTGCTCCCCAGCTGGCGTGGAAACTCAGAGCAGTCAGGAATTCCCCTGGCAAGGAAGCCAGCCCCAAGGTTGGGGCTGGGTGAGGCATTCAGGGCTGGGATATCCTGCCTGCTGCCTGTCCCAGCATGGTGCTACTGTGTGTCCTGGCCTCATGGCTGCTCCAGGCCCTCCGGCTTTGCCGTGTGCCCATCCCACCATCCCAGTGGCTTGTCCCTGTGGGAGCTGGGGGTGCTCCTCCTGGCATTTTGGGGGATGTTGGGGTGACATAACCACCACCCCTGCGCTGTCAGAGACCCCCTGTGAGACGGGGGGGGGCTGTGCTGGGCTCTGCCCGCCCTCACTTTGTGGTGTGGGAGCTTTGACCTTGGCAGAGGTCACCATGGAGCTGGGCCCAGGTGATGGCAAAGCTCTCCGAGGTGCAGGAAAAGCAGCGCTGGGGTTTTCCCGTTGCTCCAGACACATCTTTTCCACTTAGAAAGTGGGTTTCCCTGTTTCCTCCTTGGCCGGAGAGCTCATCGCTCCCATCTCGCTCCGCAGGGCGTAGGAAATAGCCCTCTGCTCCCGTGCAGCAGAGCCACCCCTTATCTGATGGTTTTCTGGGATGAGCGAGTCTCTCTGGTTTGCACCGAGTGGAATTTCTCGCTTTGCCCGGATTGTTTTGGCCCGGTAGAGAGTTGCTCGAGGGTGATGGAAACAGCCACGTCCCTTTGATCTTTAATCTCGAGAGGCAGCATGTGGAGATTACGTGTCCTGGCGTGCGGTCCGGAGCGGAACGCCGGGAGCTGTAGTCCCGGTATCCTGCCGGGAAGGGAAGGGAAAGGAAGCAAATGGAAGGAAAGGGAAGGGAAGCTGCCTGCCCCTGGCTGCTGCTGATCCTGTCTCTCTGCTGCTCAGACCGCTGGTCGCAGGAGGACATGCTGACCCTCCTGGAGTGCATGAAGAATAACCTGCCCTCCAACGACGGGAGCAAGTTCAAAACCACCGAGTCCCACCTGGACTGGGAAAAAGTGGCTTTCAAGGACTTCTCGGGGGAGATGTGCAAAATGAAGTGGATGGAGATCTCTAACGAGGTAACTGACACTGCTTGGGGCTCCATCCGGGCTTTGTGACAGGGAGTGAGTGTCCTGATGACCCCCCAGGGCTGTGGGAATCATTCAGGTTCAGTTCCCGGAGCCCTCGGCTGTTGGTGCCGACACCATCCACTGCCATCAGCATTGTGACCCCCTGGGAGGGACTGGGAAGGGTCGTTTTTGGGGTGGCATTATAAAACCCGGTGAGTTTCTGCCATGCCAGGGATCTGCCCTGTCCCCCATTCACATCTGTGTCCCTTCATTCCCGCACAGGTGAGGAAGTTCCGGACCCTCACGGAGCTCATTATGGATGCTGAAGAACATGTGAAGAACCCTTACAAAGGCAAAAAGCTCAAGGTATTGGGCAGGAATTAGGCTCAGTCCCTAAAGGGCAATGTCCCTCTTCCCTGGGACAGGGGGCTGTCAGCCCTGTGGCACCTCAGATCCGTGTGGCTCCACCACTGGAGCCCCTGCAGGCTCCTCACTGCCCATAATCCCGGCGTCCGTCTGCCCAAGGCTCCGGAGGCCGCGGGCGCTGGGCCCGGGCCAAGTCCCGGGTACATTTAATATGGGCAGCTGTATTGCTGGCAGCCTGCAGCCAAGTTTAGCTCCAGGGGGGCCGGGAAGCTGCCGTCCTATTCCTGGCCCGCTGGGTTGGGAAGGGTGGTGCTCTCGACCGGGCGGCCCCAGGGCAGCTGATGCTCCATCCCTGGGAATTGAGTCCCATCTGCTCCTCCTGCCTCAGTTTCCCCTCTTGCTCTGGATGGCTGGAGGCTGCTCCTGAGATTCCCAGCCCTGGGATACTGTAGTTCCTGGTGGAGCGCTTTTTCCCAGTGGTTTCCCCCTCCCGTGTCAGGGAGCTGGATCATCATCAGGGGTGGATGGAGACAGGTCCCCCCAGTACTGGGGGAGCTGGTGGCTGGCTCTGTGCTCAGTGTCCACTTTGCTATCTCCCAAGAAGCCCCTGACTCCCTGTTTCTGCTTCTTCATGGAAGCTGCCATCCTATTCCTGACCCATCAGGTTGAGAGGGGTGATGTTTTCCCCCAGGTGGCCCCAGGGCAGCTGATGCTCCATCCCTGGGAGTTGGGTCCCCTCTCCTCCTCCTGCTTCAGTTTCCCCTCTCGCTCTGTGCTGACAACTCTGGGTGGCCAGAAGCTGCTCCTGGGATACTGTAGTTCCTGGTGGAGCCCTTGTTCCCAGTGGTTTCCCCCTCATTGCCTGCAGTTCCCATGTCAGGGAGCTGGATCATCAGCAGGGCTGGATGGAGGCAGGTCCCCCCAGGACTGGGGGAGCCGCTGGGTTTGGCTGTGCCTGGCTCCATACCCAGTGTCCACTCTGCTGTCTCCCCAGAAACACCCCGACTTCCCCAAGAAGCCCCTGACTCCCTATTTCCGCTTCTTCATGGAGAAGCGGGCCAAGTACGCCAAGCTTCACCCCGAAATGAGCAACCTGGATCTCACCAAGATCCTGTCCAAGAAATACAAGGAGCTTCCCGAGAAGAAAAAGGTATTGCTGGGGGGTAGTCAGCAAGCCCCTTCCCACTATGTGCCTCTGCATGCTGGGTTCTGCCCAGCCCTCCCAGTAAAACCAGCAGAGCTCAAACCTCTGCCTGGCGAGGGCTTAATCCGGCTCTCGACGGGAGAAACGAGGTGTTCGTTTAGTCCTGTCAGACCTGTAAGGCTTCCTTGGCTTTTCCTGTCCTGGTTCCCAGGGTCTGTGGGGTGGAGGCTGGCTGGGTCTGTCCGTCGGTCCGTCTTTTCCCGACGGACCTGGATGGTGGCTTTGCCGTTGGGTGGATCTGTGTTTAAGGCTGGGGTTAAGGCACACACCCTGCTGTGCCGCCCTGTCTGACCAGGGCATGGAGGGACAGGCTCTGGGAGATGCTGGGAGCAGAGATCTACCCATCTGGAGGTGCCAGAGCCTGGGCAGGTGTTTTGAAGGCCCCAACTCTCACTTTGGGGTGTCCAGGAAAAATCCAGGCACAAAGTCCTGCTGTGCCCTCTTTCCCAGGGCTGCTGGGATGCAGGAAGAGGGGAGATACCCTGCTGCTGAATCCCTGGGCAGGCTGGAAACCCTCTGCTGGGAGCTGCAGGATCATTCCCTGGGCTGGGGAGCCTTCAAGACCCTTTGGGGGTGGTGGAATGCCCAGCCAGGTCAACAGGGATGTATCTTCCTGCCCATTCCCCAGTGCTGACATCCCTCTCCACCTCCCTGGTGGCTTTGTGTCCCCAGATGAAATACATCCAGGACTTCCAGCGAGAGAAGCAGGAGTTTGAGAGGAACCTGGCGAGGTTCAGGTGAGCAGGCAGCCCCCCCCCCCCATTTCCCTGGGCCCCTCCAGGCAGATCCAGTCTCCTCTCCTGCGTGTAGCTCACAGGGGAATCCCTGATGAGCATTTTGGCTTGAAGGGAAGAAGGAATGCAGAAAAAAAAAGAGCAAGGAAATGGTGTCTGAGAGCATCCCTCTGGCTGGGAGACTGGATGAGGGGGAGAGCAGAGGAGCAGCCATGCTCTGGGGGTCAGGGTCTGCAAGGGGGGGACAGGAACCCTGCCACCAGCACTGATAAAAGCTGAAGTTACCACCCTGATCCTCAAGATCCTTCCCTTTTAATGTGGTGGCTGTGATCCAAGTGGATCCTGGTGTTTGCTGCTGCTGCTCCAGCGATGCAGCTGAGCCTGGGGGTGTACGTAGCTCATGCTCCCCAAGGAGGGACAGACTCAAATCTCTCCTCAGCCCCTCCTGCTCTTTCTGGGGACCCCGCAGTACCTGAGCCCATGGAAGCTCAGCCCTGCAGTGACAGTCGCCCCTTAGCAGGGAGGTTTAGGGGTGCTCTCCTTCCCCCTGCCACCTCCCTGATGCTCTCCCTTCCCCACCTCCCTGCCTGGTAAAGGGAAGACCACCCGGATCTCATCCAGAACGCCAAGAAATCCGACGTCCCCGAAAAACCCAAGACCCCCCAGCAGCTGTGGTACAACCACGAGAAGAAGATCTACTTGAAAGTGCGTCCAGATGTGAGTACGGTGGGTGGGAGTGAGTGCGAGTGTGAGTGTTGGGGGGTCCTGGACCCGCTGCTGGGGGAAAGGAGGGGGAAGGGAGAGAAGCATTTTAGTTGGGGACGGGCTGGAGGACACCACAGGAAGCTCCCAGCAGCCTGGACAGAGGTAAGAAGGGGCTCTGCACATCTGGAAGAGGCTCGGGGGTACAGCCCCTCCAACACTTTTTGCCAGGAAGGGGTGACCACAGCCTGAGTCAGGGCAGGAAGGAATTCCAGCACAAACATCCACCTCTGGCCATGCCCCCCACTCCCACGCACCCCCTTCCCCGGCCGTGAGCTCGGCTCGCAGCCCCCCACGGCCCCACGGCGGGCGCCGTCAGGCCCCACCAGGCCACGCTATTTTTTGTCATTTTTTTCATATTTTTTTATTCCTCTTTTTTTTTTTTTTTTCTTTTTTTTTTCTTTTTTTTTTCGATTTTGGATTTTACCCCTCTGCCCTCACCTCTGGCTTTGGGTTTTCAGGCCACCACGAAGGAGGTGAAAGAGTCGCTGGGCAAGCAGTGGTCTCAACTCTCGGATAAAAAGAGGCTGAAATGGATTCATAAGGCCCTGGAACAGCGGAAGGAGTACGAGGTAGGGAGCAGCCTCACCCCGTCCCCTCCACACTCGCCCCAACATTCACTCCAAGTCAATGTGGCCACACACAGCCAGCCTCTCCCGATAGCCAGCGTGGGGATTCAGGCAGGTCCTGGCAGGTCCCTAGTCAGTCTGAGCCCTGCCTCCTCCAGCCATGTGCGAGGAAGGGAGCAGCAGCCCCAGGGAGAGGACTAGGGCAATGGTTGGCTTCTCTCTCCTCCTCCTCCGGCCCCCGGGCAGGCGGGGATGGCAGCCCCTCTGACCGCTCTCCATCCTCCGCAGGAGATCATGCGGGACTACATCCAGAAGCACCCGGAGCTGAACATCAGCGAGGAGGGAATCACCCGCTCCACCCTCACCAAGGCCGAGCGGCAGCTCAAGGACAAGTTTGACGGACGACCCACAAAGCCACCTCCGTGAGTGCTGTCCCTCTCCACGCCGTGGTGTCCAGCTCTGCGCCGCCTCTGCGGACACTGGTTCTTGCTGATGAGGGAAATGGGGCTCTGCTTGGCTTGAGGAGCCCAAATCATTTCGGGGGCCACAGGCACGGGACCTTTAGATGGCATTTCAGGACAAATGTCTTTGTGGAAAGGGTGGTCAGGCATTGGAGCAGGCTGCTCGGGGGAGTGGTAGAGTTGCCATCCCTGGAAGAATGTGGATGTGGCACTTAGGGACATGGTTTAGTGCTGGGCTTGGCAGCGTTAGTTGATTGGTCACATCAGTGATCTTAGAGGGTTTTTCCAGCCTGCAGGGGCAGGTTGTCCCTAATGCTGGGTCCCTCCGTGGGTTTTTCAGGAATAGCTACTCCCTGTACTGTGCAGAGCTGATGGCCAACATGAAAGATGTGCCCAGCACCGAACGGATGGTGCTGTGCAGCCAGCAGTGGAAGCTGCTCTCCCAGAAGGAAAAGGATGCATACCACAAAAAGTGTGACCAGGTGAGTGGCCAAGGATGGACAGGTAGGAGGACAGGCAGGTATGGGGAGGGAGCAATAGCATGGGAGAGCTGGGGCTACAGATCTCCCTGGAAACACGCTCCTCACCCTTCCTCAGTCCCTGTTCTTGTCTGCACCACCGATTCCCCCCGAGGTCCTTGGTCACCTTCTTTGATCCCATCTCCCAGTCCATGTGTGGGTCTGGTGGAGCATGAGATTCCCAAGGGATTGAGGCTGGGTTGGGGGCTGCAGGAGGCAGGGATGAGGTGAGGGATCTCTATGTAACCCCACGTCTCCTTCCAGAAAAAGAAAGACTATGAGATCGAGCTGCTCCGCTTCCTGGAGGTGAGTGGTGTGGGAGTGCTCGGCCAGCGGGTGCTGGAGGTCCCAAATCTGGAAGGGGAGAAAACCCTGCCCAGGGGCTATGATGGGTCAAGTGGGGGGCTGCCCTCTGCTCCTCCAGAACGTGGCTGGACTTGCCCATGGGTGCTGTGCAGATGGTTGCACATAGTCTTGACCTTTCATCATCCTAATGCCCAACCCAGTGACTTCCAGTTGGGCACTGGGAGGTGGGGGGCGCTGGAAGGGGAGGCAGGGTGAGCAGAGGGCTGGAGCTGGAGGAGAGGGTGCTGTGCCACCCAGTTCAGGAGGGGAGCTGGGGTGAGCAGAGAGCTGGAGCTGGAGGAGAGGAGTGCTCAGTGGCTGTGGCTGCAAAGCCTCTCACTTCCTTCCCTTGCTGGGGCGTAGGCGGGGGAGCCACACCGAGGCCACCCCAGTATCGTCCCCGTCCCCTGGGCGGATGTGACGCGGCCCCGGCTGCGGCTGCAGAGGGAGGGGGTGGAAAACCCAGAGGTGTGCCTGGATCTGGGCACCTGCCCCCCTGCTTTCACCAAGAAACAGCAGATGAGGCTGAACCAGGAAGGGGACAGAGCTGGGGGAGAGGGATGTTGAGTGGCAAGGAGCTGACAGCATAGGGACCCCCAGCCTGTACACGTGCAGTGCCTGATGCTGGTCCTGTCTGGGACCAGCGTTAATTCCCTTTCCCCAGTGCCCCTATTCCCTGATTGCCTCAAGGCCTCATTAGCGTTGGGCTGTCCTAACAATGTCACTCCCCCTGTGCCACCCAGAGCCTGCCCGAGGAGGAGCAGCAGCGGGTGCTGGGCGAGGAGAAGATGCTGGGCGGCAACCGGAAAGGGGCGACGAGTCCCGCATCCAAAAAATCCTCCCCGGAGACCGGCAAGGTGGGAGCAGCACTGGGAGGGATGGGGCAGCGCGTGCCAGACGTGTGGGGTGGGGTGGGGTTGTGGCATCTCGGGGGGGGGGGGTGCTTTGAGGGCTTCATTCCTGGATTCTTTGGTCCCTCCATGGGCTCAACCCCCTCACGGCCCCGTGTCCCCCCCTCAGGCCAGCTCCGAGAAGCCCAAACGACCCATCTCTGCCATGTTCATCTTCTCGGAGGAGAAGCGGAAGCAGCTGCAGGAGGAGCGGCCGGAGCTGTCGGAGAGCGAGCTGACCCGGCTCCTGGCCCGAATGTGGAACGACCTCTCAGAGAAGAAGAAGGTTGGTACCATCCCTGACCCTCCTCCTCCCCTATCCCCATCTCCACTGCTCCCCTGGGCATCTCCAGGGATGCTCCTGTCCTTGTCCTGCTCCAAGGGGCGTGATTATCCCCCAGAGCAACACAGCATCACCCAGGCACTGGTGTCAGCACCAATGGGCACTGCCAGCTGTGCCCCCTCCCTCTCATCACTTGGGGGGTCAAAACCCACCAGCTTAAGAAACCTCAGAGCATCCTTGAGCCTCAGTTTTAAGGCTTTGTGGTTTTCCTGGTGGGGGGGAGTCCGGAGACAGCACTGGGTGTGGTGGGGGCTGTCGGTGCTACCGTGGGAACAGTGCTGGGGGGAGCTGCATCGTCCTTCTGGTGTTTGGGGGCTGTGCCCACCTTCACCCCTGCTGTGCCCACCTTCACCCCTGCTGTGCCCCCCTCCCAGGCCAAGTACAAAGCGCGGGAGGCGGCGATGAAGGCGCAGTCAGAGAAGAAACATGGCTCAGATAAAGAGGAGCGCGGGAAACTGCCCGAGTCTCCCAAAACAGCTGAGGAGATCTGGCAACAGAGCGTCATCGGGGACTACCTGGCTCGTTTTAAGGTGAGGAGTGGGCTGGGAAAGTAGCTGGAGGTTGGGATCATCACTCCCACCAGCAGGAATTCCCATGTACCTTCTCCCTGGCTTTCACACCTGGGTTTGGGTTGGGAGCTGTGGGGAAGGCGGGGTAACGAGGTGGAGTGTCCTGGGAATTTTGAGTGCATCTAATGCATCGTGGTGGTTCCGTGGTACAGAACGACCGGGGCAAAGCGCTGAAGGCCATGGAGGCCACTTGGAACAACATGGAGAAGAAGGAGAAGCTGATGTGGATCAAGAAAGCGGCGGAGGATCAGAAGCGATACGAGGTGGGTCCCTGCCCTGTCCTGCCCCTCACTGTGTCCAGTGGCTGGTGCTGCCCCTCTCCCTGACCCCTCTCTCTCCTCTGGCTCAGAGGGAGCTGAGTGAGATGCGGGCCCCTCCGTGCTCCACCAACTCTGCCAAGAAAATGAAATTCCAGGGAGAGCCGAAGAAACCCCCCATGTGAGTACCCGGGATCCAGAAAGCTGGGTCTGGCTGTGCTGGTGGGATGAGCCTGGAGCAGCTGCAAGAGGAGGGAGGGTGGGCTGGGTGGAGGGGGATTATGGACGCCTGGGCTGTTCATCCCAATCCAATCCCCGTGCTCACCCCTGCAGGAACGGTTACCAGAAGTTCTCCCAGGAGCTGCTGTCCAACGGGGAGCTGAACCACCTCCCGCTGAAGGAGCGGATGGTGGAGATCGGCAGCCGCTGGCAGCGCATCTCCCAGGGCCAGAAGGACCACTACAAAAAACTGGCAGAGGAGCAGCAGAAACAGTACAAGGTGCACCTCGACATCTGGCTCAAGGTGAGTGCTGGGCCTGATGCCTGGTGGCGGGCTCTGGGATCCATTGGTTTTGGGGATGATGCTTGGCATGGTCTCTGCTCAAACCCTTCCTGACGGGAACCACCATCTCCAGGCCCTTTTTTGACATTTTGTAACTTAAAAGGATAAAAATGTATATATATGAGGAGGGTGTGCCCTGTGCTAGAGCCCTTCCCTGCTCCATCCCCCATTCCATTTGGTGTCTGCCCATCCCTTACTGTGTCTTGTCCCTGCAGAGCCTCTCGCCCCAGGAGCGGGCTGCCTACAAGGAACACATTTCCAACGTGAGTATCTGTGTGGCACTGTTGGGGGGTGTTGTCCTGGGGGTTTGGGGGTGTACTCGGTGTCCCAAGGGCCTGGGGCCATGCTGGGGTCAGCCCTGGGTGAGGTTTGGATGTGTCACATTCTGAGAACCCCTCCAGGGGGGATTCACCCCTGTGGCAGCTCCGCAGTGGGATTTTCTCTGGGCTGGGCACTGGGAAGGAGCAGAGCTTGAGCCCTAAATGGTTTTGTTTTGTCCCCCCTCGCTGCAGAAACGCAAGAGCATAGGGAAGATCCGGGGTCCCAACCCCAAAATGAAGCCAACGATGCAGTCCAAGTCGGTGAGTCACGACAGCCACATGGGGACACTCGATGCCCCCTCCCTGGGGAACGTGTCTGTGGGGACCCACACTGCTTGTTCAAGGCATCCCTGGTGCTTCCAGCTACCTGCCCTCTCCTCGAGACCATAAACCACGGGCCCTCCCCAAATCCTCGCTTACTACCCATTCAGGATGGATTTTGTCCCTGGCACCCGCTCAGGGAGCCTTTTTGGGGCCATTTGCGGCATAAATGGGGAAAGGCCTCCATCAAGGTGTGGGGTGGGGAGTCACCTGATCCTGCTCAGTGGATGGAGGAACCCAAAGGTTGATGGCCAAGGATGGGGTGGGTGCTGCACCCATGGGTTTGGGTGTCCTGGGGCACTCACCCACATCAACCCCCTCTCACAGGAGTCAGAGGATGACGACGAGGAGGAAGAGGAGGAGGAAGACGACGATGAAGACGAGGATGACGACGACGACAACGGCGACTCGTCGGAGGAAGGCGGCGACTCCTCAGAGTCCAGCAGCGAGGAGGAGAGTGAGGACGGGGACGAGGTGAGGCTGCGGCACGGGGAGGGCGCGGGGAGGGCAGCAGGGCCACCGGGGCCCTCCAACGTTCCCATTGCATCCACTCTGCCCCCCTCACCCTCATCCGGGGCCGGGGGGCATCCGCAGCCAGGCTCAGATAGAACCATGGCAGAGCAGCTCCCGGGAAGCAGGGGGGGACACAGGGAGGCAAAGGGGAATGGGATCCCCCCCCGTGTTCCCGGGGAGGGCGCGAGGAGCAGCCGCGGGGCGTAGTCAGGAGCAGCCTCGGGACGTAGAGGTGCGGGGGGGATGTGCAGAGCCCCCAGTGAGCAGAGAAAAATCTCCTGTCTTTTTCCTGGTGGAGATACTGAGTCTGGTCTCGGCTCCGTTTGCGCCAGTGTGAATGCCGAGTAAGTCACCAGAGTCAAAGCTTTACACCGGTGCAACTGAAATCAGAGTATGCTGGATGGCGCTGGGGCCAGAAACCGTGTCCGTGCCTTGTGCTCGCCACCGGACAGGTGAGGTGTTTCCACCCCCTCGCTGGTCTCAGCTCACGCCTCTTCCTTCCCTGGCTTTAGAGGGGGGAAACTGAGGCACGAGGCGGGTCGGGTACCCTCCCTCGGATCGTGTAGCGAGGCAGTGGCAGAGGTGAGGGCAGGACCCCCGCGCGCTGCTCCGGCACGTCCCCCCCCGCCCGGCATCCCTGAGCTGAGCCCTTGCAAACACACTCCTGACTCCTGCCCGGCGTCCCTCCTCCTTCACCCCCCCAAGTCCCTGGGGGACAGCAGTGGGAGGGATGGGGTTGCACCCCCGCGCTCTGTGGGGACCCCCCTGTGCTGCAGCGGGGAGGGCAAGGGGGTGGCGATGGGTAAACCTTGCCCTGACCCCCCCCATCCTCTCTGCCATCACCCTCCCAGAACGATGAGGATGACGAAGATGAGGATGATGAGGATGAGGATGACAACGACTCAGAGGGCAGCAGCAGTTCCTCCTCCTCCTCGGGGGACTCCTCCGACTCCGACTCCAACTGATCCGGCCAAGCTCTTTGTAACGTCGTTTGGTTTCTCGGTTTCGGTCCCAAATCCCACTGACAGCCCCCTAAAATCCTTCCTCTGCTTCTTCCTGACCCCCTGGGCGAGACACAGCCCCCCCGTGGGACCCCCAACACGAGGAACAGGGGCCGGGGGGACCCCTCCACCAAGCTCACACTACGGAGGGGGATCAGGGGGCTGCCCCCCCCAGGCTGGGGGGCAAGGAGGGGGCCCCCCATCCCTCCCCCCCGCTTTACTCCCGAGGGGAAGTGATTTATTTTTTTTTTGAATTTCATTCTTTTTGGGGAGGGGGGCATCCCTACCCCCATCACCCCCTCGCTACCAGCTCCGGACTTTATAGAAAGAGAAGAAAAACACACAGGAAAACAAAAAAACACAAAACAAAACCAGAAACAAACACAGCGCCGCCCCCTCCCCCAACACACCTTTTTTTTTTTTATTAAAAAACCCAGAAACGGAGAAAAAAAATATCCCCCC
>NW_020884967.1:0-5494 GCF_003945725.1 Corapipo altera
CAGTGTGTATTGTCACAACCCCCCAGAAATGCATATCTTCAAATTTCCATGTGTAACTGACTCCTCTGATGAAGGGCCTGTGACTTCTCAGCCAATTACTTTTCGTAATTGCAGAAGAAATTTCCCATTCACCACAAATTAATCAGGTTTTAGCGGTGGCTGTTTAAGGCCCACTTTCTGCTGAACACTTTCACATTAATACTGGTTTTGAAGTTGACACCTAAAGTTGTAACAATTGTTTTACTGATGGACCTGAACTAATGAGACATCCTTATTAACTTAGTCTTTTTAATTATACATAAGGGATTTTCTCAGTAGCTTGGCCTGTTACTTGGGATCATTCACTTTAATATCACTTTTTATGATCAGAGGGTATTACTGAATTGCATGGGGCCTCTCAGGGCTTGCTCCAGCATATCAGTTCTCAGGACATTACAGTTGTTAATTTTATTATTTTATTCTGGGGTTTGCTCCAAATTCAACATTGCTTTGCATTAGAATAGGGGCTGAAGAGGTGGGATGTTAGCTTTTCCATTTCATATCTTGAAGCAGCTCATATTTTTGCATCACTTCTCCCTGGGCTAGGGCACACCCCAGATTTCCAATGAAAAGAGTTACTACTGGGACAGGTGAGACTTTTAGACCCTCAGGTACACTTTTGTCAGTGCTGATTTTAATATGCAGGTCACAAAGGGAAAACAATTTTTTCCTTATTTAAAAAACCAAAACAAACCTCTGTAATGGTATTCTAGTCATAAACCCAAGGCTAGGTTTGTTTTTTTAGGAGGGGGGTTTAATTTACTTTCTACTTTCACTTTAGTACCTTTTGAAATTGCCTCACCTTTGTTTCCCAGCTTTCCTTCTCACAATGACCACGCAGTTTAAAAGGATTTTTATCGGACAATACCCCAGCAGGAATTTGAACCATGTTCTGTTGCTTTGGAAACAAGAACTATTATAACAGAAGTTTGCTAGGCTTAGCATGAAATGTCTGTAGACTACAATTTTCTGCCTGCACACAGGGAGTTTTAGGTTCTCAAGCAAGCTTGTTACTGTTCTTCTAAGCTTGAGGCGGGGATGGCCATTTGGGATCCTATTTTGGGACAGTTTTCCATGCTGTGAGTTGGCCTGTTGTAACAGGGCTTACTACGTGTGGTAGGAGCAGGCAGAGTCTGTGTAGCAACAGCTCCCCGGCCAATCGCAGGGAGGTTTGGTGCAGTGGAAGCATTTGTGGCACTTCCTCTGCTTTTATTTTTTATATGGTCTTTCCTCACCCCCCTCCTCCCCTGCAGGCATAAGGTGATGTCCTGAAGGTTTCATTTGTGCAGCAGAACTTGTTTAAATCAAACGTGTTCTGTTCAATGGTTCAGTTGTGACCTGTATCTGCCAGGAAAAGGTTCTGTGTTTTGTTTGCCTTTCTGTAAACGACTCTGCAGCGCCAGCTCTACAGTGCAGTGGAGTAAACTGTCTGAATTTCTGTTTACACAGTTTTCAAGAGGACTTAGGAGCCACTGAACAAATTTTACTAACATTTACTGCAGTTTGTCAACATCCATTTTGATGAACAGCGCTGGAGGGGGACTGGAGAGCTGCTGTGTGGATCACAGAGTCACTCATGCTGTGACTGTGGAATCACAAGTGCTGGTATTTGTGAGGATTCTGGGGTTGGACAGATCGTACTGCCAAGTAGCCTGGCACTGTAAGGAACAGGGAAAGGTTAAGAATTAATACAAGTCAGAAAAGCTGAGAAACTCAACTCTGGCCCCATCCTCCAGGTATCTGAAGCAGCTGGAAGCGCTGGATAATAGAATTACAGAAGAAAGGGATCTCTGAATCTCCTGTCTATTACTCTATGTTTTGGAACAGAGGAAAAGCCATCTTTTGTTTACATTCAAATCTCATTTGCTAGGCAAGTTGTTAATTGTTCACTCCTCCTCCCATCTCCAGCCCAGTTATCAGGCTTGTATGACAGTCTGGTGGCAGGCAGTGTCTGCTTTGCTAAGAGAGCTCCACGAACTGTACCAGCAGCTGAGCTGCAGGGAAGACACACATGGTATCTCTATCCAGACAGGTTCCCAAACACAGAGGCCCTTTGTGCTGCTGGGTAACTTGACCTGCTGTTCCTAAAAAGTCTCTGTATTTAGCTTTATGGCATTTCATATGCTACAGTCTTGTTTGCATTTGTGTTTCAAAAGCTGTCTTACCCAGAGCCCTGTTGCTCATCTGCCAGGCTTGGAGGCAGGTGAGGACACTGAACTGTGGTCACACAACACAACATGGTACCTTTGGGGAACGAGCAGTCCTCTTTCCAAAGAATAACCTCACTGAGAGATTATGTGTGGTGCTTCCAGTGCTTATCTGAAGAAAAGTGAAACCTTTACTTTGTTTACACAGAATCACAGATTAAATCACATTTTAATGGTCAGTAATAAATTTGTCCCTTGGTAACTTTTTTTTGCTTAAGAGAGTGGAGTATCAGTTGAAAGTTAGTCCTTAGCTCTTCTGATTTTGTAAAAACAAGTATGCAAATGTTGAACTTATCTTTCACTTTCATGCGTAGAATATTTGTGGGGGTTTTATCCACCCGAATGTCCACGCACATCCTTTTTTGTAGGGCTGTGGTGTTTGTGTTGCAGTTCTAGTAAGACCAAGGAGGAAATGCTGAATGCTGAGCACTCATTGAACGGCACTTTTAAAGAGTGCTCTGGTTTGCCTCCTGTGGAAGGGCACAGTATAACTCATTTTAAAGGAAGTCATCAAGTGGGGACCTGCAGCCTCATGTGACCTATGCAAGCTGCACAGGGTACAAGGCCACAGAACAGGGCTGGAAGGGAAGCTGTTAGAGATGCAGGTGCTATAACCCTGTCAGCAGCCTGTTTATTAGAAGCAACATTGATGTGAAATAGTCACCGCTTTTGTGTGCCACGTAATGACAGCTGTTCATGAGGGACTTACACAAAACTGCTGTGGTACATTTCCACTAACATACAGTGAAACTAGCCTCTAAAAGGAGCTTTTTAGCCTGGCATCAATTTGGAATGCTGTAATATTCCAGTAGCCTTTAATTACAGTTCTTTTTAGTAGATGTAGCAGGTGCTCAGGTCTGCTCTGACTGTGTACATTTCACTGACTTCCATATGTGTTACTCGGACATGTACACGACTGAAGACATTTGGTATTTTAGGAAGTGCAGTAAGTAGTTGGATGTTCAGAAAAAAAATCACTGACCAATTAGTCATTCCTTTTATCTGTTTGTTCTTGGTGAGAGTAGAATTTCTGTCAAGAAACTTACAACTTGAGTGTAATTTGGGGCTGGGGGGAAAAATGCGAAATACCACGTTGATTATGTGGTGCAGTCACTGTTTTAAATTCTGAATGAATAAAAATTTGTGGTGTTGACTTGTCAATTAACTTTGTTGTTGTTGTTATGAGGTTACAGCTGTTGGATTTAGTGAGGCAAAATGTGTTGTCACATGGAATAGCCTCAGTTATCTTTGACAAAAGACAGTTTTCATTATATGAAGGTAATGGTAACCAGTGAAATGAGAGCTGACTTTTAGATTACTCAACCTGTTGGTACCTACCAAATGTGTCAGCATTCTACAAAATAAAATCAGAAAATAACTGAGACAAAAGATTTCCTAGTTTCTGTATGCTAACAAATGCATGTCTGTTTACATAACCTTATTTGAGCTCTGGAGGATAGAGAGATAATTAAAAAAACCCTTTCTTCTATATTGGAGTAGTGCTTTGATCTTGATTTTAAAGACAACAGTTTTTATATTATAGAGGAGATGTAATAAAAATAGCTTGTAATGAAACAATATCTAAAGCTCCTAAATGAGTTAGAACTGTAATTTACCAACAACAATTTACATATGATCATTTCCAACCTCCCAGCCTGCAAAAGATGAACTGTGTGACTTGCTATGTAGGGCAGCAGTGGAAAGAGCAGCTCCTCTCTCTGACAGGGTGGATTTGCCCCTTCTTTATTTGTGCTGGGGGGGATCTTCTGCTTAAGCCCAATCCCACATAGTAGGTAAAATGACTCATTCTTGAAAACTCCAGTGTTGGTTTGATGAGCTGCCTTAAAGGTCTATTTTATTTTCTTCTTCTAGTAGATAATTAACTGCAATTGTAGCACAGAGCTTTGAAGGAGTTGGTTTCTTTATCTGATTTCTGAAACGGTGATTGCTGTATTTGCTCACGTGCTGCTCAACTTCTCCGCTGTGGTGAATCTATTAAAGGAACCTTTCAAGCATGTCATGCTTGTTTGTGAGCCTTGCTATCCTGGGATAACAACCAACTGATGCTGGCAGGTAGCTTTTTATGTATCTTGCAGTTGAATTGACAGATACTTGGGTTGTTTCGAGTTTGTGGGTTTTTTTTGTTTTGGTGTTTTTTTGTTTTTTTTTTTTAATTTTAGATTTTGTATTTTCATAATTTTGAGCATAATGACATTTTAATTTTCTAGACATAAAAACAACCTTTTTGTGATACAGTCAAAATGCAGGATCTTTGCCTTTGGTCTTGGGAGAGAAGCAAAGATAAAATGGCAAAGTTTAGCGGCTTTAAAAACGTCTTTCTTCTTATTCTTGGAAAGCAATTTGACTTCTTTCACCCTCCCTCCTCCTCCGAACTTCCTGCTCTTCATAAATAACCTCCCAACATATAATTGTTGTTGTCCTTCTGTCATCTCAAAAATCTCTCTGTATCTAACACAGGCAGGAGTCTGGAATTCTTTTGTTCTGACCTAAGATAAAAGTCTTGATACATGACAGTGGGAAATAAATCAAACAATTGTCACAGGGCTATTTTGGGGTTTAATAACTTCACTGGGCACTGTTATTTTAGGCTGCTGAGCTTAAACAAGCCAAACAACATTCAAGGGAAGAACTGTCAAATGCGGACACAAAACTGTCTGGGGTCTGTGCTGAGGATGAGTGTGAGGGTGGTTAATGGGACACTTCAGATGGTCATTTAAATGTGCTTTGTGTTTATTCAGGGTTAGTTGCCATTGGTGATTTTCTGTGTTTACTGAGGATTCAGGCATGGGAATGCCACTAACAGAGCAGTGCCTTCATCTCCAGGTCTGGCAGTGCCGCGATTGGGCTCAGCTCTGGCTTCTCGGGGCTGTAAATAGGGCAGATCAACACGGCAGCCTTGGCAGCAGGAGCAGATTTTAAGGGTACAAATAAAAATGAGGTGTCTGTCTCTTGCAGACTTTGGTACTCAGCTGCCCTTCTTGTTTTCTCTTCTTTCATTTCCTTTTTTTTTTCCTTTTTTTTTTTTTTTTTTTTATATTTTTTCTTTAAAGAAAAAAAAAAAAAAGACCCGTTTCTATCAGTAACATTGTGTATCGTTTAGTTCTAGAAAATAATTATTAGGATTATCTGATCCATCCTGGGCAATCTGAAGCCCCTGATTTCTATCTTATTCCTCTGGTTTTATTATTATTATTATTATTATTATTATTATTATTATTATTATTATT
>NW_020884967.1:5504-96915 GCF_003945725.1 Corapipo altera
TTATTATTATTATTATTATTATTATTATTATTATTATTATTATTATTATTATTATTATTATTATTATATCAGAAAGTGCAAATTGTACTGTACAAGCAGCGAAGGTGCCTCTTTAAAAGACAGTGTGAAGTTTGCCCTTTTGTTCATTTTTCACAACTGCTGTAACCATTTCACGCCGGGCCTCCCCCCATTTAAGTTTGGTTTGGTAAGAGCTTATTTTAAACACAGGACGCTGAGTCAGTTTGCTGCTTGTCCTCCCATCCCAGGCCAGAGTGATGAGCCACAGGTAACAGCCCCAGTGGCTGCCCAGAAAATGAGCAAATAATGGAAATGAGCAGATTCATTTTTTTTTAATGAGCACGTTATTATTGAAGTAGTGATCTGAAACAAGAAGGGTTTTCTAAATGCTTATTTCAGAAATAAACGGACTCAATTTTGATCCATTGAACCTGATGACTGCTGGGGAGTTAAGAGGCATTGACACCTAGAACTCAACGAAAATATTTAGAGAAGATAATCCCTCCTACACAGATAGATGTAAATACTGTCATGGTACATTGCAGAGTTCAAGTTCTCTTCTGAGGGATGGGAAAGCTTTAAAATGTCCTATAAAGCCTTCAGCTGAAGTGTTCATTAACCGCTTATTCCAGATGCTTTCAAGGATTCTGTGGAATACCAGTTGTTCTAAATGTGGCTCTCTGAACACAGCAAACAGCCATCATTCCCCTGAAATAGTTTCTAAAGCTATATTTCTGACAGTAAAATACAGTATTTGTTGAAATGTTGGCTTTTGTGCTGCTGATAAAATTAAATACCTAACAGTTTCTAGTGGTGGTTTCTGACCTGTACAGTTTGCTTTGCTCTCATCATTTATAGTTCTTTGAATATATATATATATATCTGTATATATTCTTTGAAAAAAAAAAAAAAATATATATATATATATATATGTAGTTCTTTGTAGTACTTGGGTCACAATTAAATTCTATGACCCTGCAGTGTTTAAAAGTTAAATGTGTAAATTACTTGTTTTAATGGTGATTACTGAAGTATGTGACAATAGAAGTTTGGTTTATATGTTATTATTAGTATGTATTTTAATTAACAAACAGTTGGACAAAATAGAAACCAGTGAATCTGTCCTTTAGCTGTTGAGAAAATGGTTGGAAGGGACCTCTGAATATCATCTTGTCCAACCTCTAGTATCTTGTAACTTTATGGAGCACTGTCATTCCTGATGCATAATAATAACAAACCTTGAAACATTAGAGAGAACAAATGCTTACAAAATTCATCAGGTCTGGGTTTTTTTTTTAAAGATAATTAATTGTTACTTTTGCATTATTATTACTCTTTTTAGTTAAAATTCAACTTTTTTATTTTATTTTGGAGTGCAGAGGTATTTGAACTGATCAGGATAGAATTCATTTTCATTTCTTACCCGCAGTAACCAGCGAATGGATAGCCCCAAAATATCAACAGAAATGCACAAAATCCAACACTTTAATCTGTTTAGCATTCTTCATTTAATTTATGGCCTATCAGTTCGTTGAAACAGGCAAAGTACTTACCTTTTGTAACAGGCTCAAATTAAGATTTTATGCTTCCTTTCTTAATTAAGTAAAACTTTACCCTGAAAATCGGGCTGATTGAGTCAGTGGTTGCCATGGAAATGTTCATTTGATACAATAAACTGTAATTGGATGTTTGTCTCCCCCTGACTTGCAGCTTCTCCTAATCCTGTCACCACTGGTAACTGCTGCCTCTTGCAAGGCAGCCAGAGGGATGAAGTGAGTGTCCTGTACCCGCTTGGGGCAAAATTAGATAAGCTTTGTGATTTAAATTGGTGATCTGAGCTAACTTGTCTGAACCTTTGCATGATTAGACAGTGCTTGTCTGCTGCCTCTGCAGTGGAGGTGGCAAGTGCACGTGGTTAATTCAGCCTCTAATTCAGCCTAACTTTGTAAAAGATACAGATCTACTTGCTCCAGTGTTTTTAGGACAAGGGCTATTCTTACATCTTGTTTTACAGAAAATTTATTACCAGGCCTTTATACCTCGCTAAATCTTGTTTTACAGCAGTGCTGCTACCCTACCCATCATTGTTTTAACCACTGATTAGGCTCTGTTCACTGGAGGTGAGGGACTGGAATAGGACATATTTTGGGTTTTGTGCACTTCTGGGAACATGTAGATTTTCATTTTGACCAGTGGGACAGCAGGAGCTACAGTTCAGGAAGATGATCTACGTCTGAATGTTTTATACTGGCTTTGGCCCAGCACGAATTGCTGGTCTCTTTCCTGCTCATCACCAGGTGAATGATTTTTCTTCTTTCTTCTTTTGTCTTTAAGGAAGGAGAACTGCACCAAAATTGCAGTTTTCAGGTTCAGGTTTAACAGCACAACAGAAGATTCTTGCCTCCTCTGCCTCAGAAATGAATGAAGCAAGTTCAGGTACTTATTTACTCACTGAATGCACGTGCAGCGCATGTATTGGAGAGACACATCATTTTCTAAAAATAGAGTTATGTCTTTTTTAAAAAAATCAGCTGATATCATTAGAAAAACATTCTAGTGTCTCCCCGCCTTTAACTCCATCAAACCTTTAAAGTCTTAAACAAAATCAGTGTACTTCAGCCTGGAGAAGGGAAGCTTTGGGGTCACCTAATTGTGGCCTTCCAGTATCTGAAGGGAGCTACACGAGAGATGGAGGGAGACTATTTACAAGAGCCTGGGGTGACAGGACAAGGGAATGGTTTCAAACTGGAAGAGAGTAGGGTTAGATATTAGGAAGAAATTCTTCCCTGTGAGGGTGAGGAGGCCCTGGCACAGGTTGCCCAGACAAGCTGTGGCTGCCCCATCTCTGGGAGTGTCCAAGGCCAGGTTGGATGGGGCTTGGAGCAACCTGGGCTAGTGGAAGGTGTCCCTGCCCATGGGGTGATCTTTAAGGTCCCTTCCAACCCATGACCTCTGTCACACTTAGAAGTTAAGTAATAGTTGAGATCAAATCCATGTTGAGCTCAGAGTTTAATTAGATTTACACCAGCCAGACTATCTCAGGAACACAGATCAGGCTGGTAAAAAAAGGGAGTAAACCCACCATCTCCATAGGCGGTCAGAGGAAAGCACAGCCTGTGGAATAGGGGCAAGATGGTTGTATCTGCAAGAAGCCCTCTATTTCAAAATTTATGGCTGAGGTTGAGGTTTGTCACTCCTGCTGAAATGTGTTTGGAGGATTGTGTGCTGATCTGGGTGCAGGGGAGAGGTTCAAGAGGGCGTGTTCTGGGAGGGAGGCCAGAGTTGGCCAGCAGCAGGGCAGCAGGCCTGTGCTCTGCATTGTGTTTGAAAAGTGCTGTATTCGAAACATGAGGAACGGAAAAACATGGTTGTAGAAGTTAATAGGTGTGGAAAAGCCCTGCAGAGAATTCTTTTGGTGTCCTAAATACCAGGGATTAAATTAGGCTTGGGGGAAAGAAGTGTCTACATCTGGATTTAGGAACCAAGATTACATCTTTGTGGTGAAGACAGGCCAAAGGACATTCTGAACCATTTATTTTCACTGCAAGAGGAAGCCATCTGGTTGTAAGGATCTGATCATTATGGATACTTTTCCTGTCAAGATTTTCTCCTGCTTCATAACTGTTGAGATAAAAATTCAAACGTTTCTTTTTTTTTTTTTTTGATTGTGTGCATAATTAGCTGCATCCATAGTTGAGGTTTAATATATGTTATTTACTAATGTCAAATCCATGCCTAACCTGCAGGGCAGTTCTGTTTGTACAACTCCAAATAAGCAGGAATGCCAAGTAATAGGAAGCACTTCATTGCTGAACAGGAGTTTTGTACTAAGTGGGATGTGTCCTTCAGAAAAAAGTTAGTGTTATGTTTATCTTGTGAGGTTCTTTGGTTAATTGGCACGATTTCTTCTTAATCGCAGTCTTAACTGACACAGCTGGAAGTTCTTGCACTGAATAGCATTGATAAAGTTGATAATGTTTGGAAAACCTAGAGATAATCCATACTGAAATAATTTTACAGTCCTAGACAGTGAAAAGTTTAATTCTGTTTTGTAACACGAAATAATCCTGTTTATAGTCTTAAAAAGTAATGTGTGTCATGGAGGCTGGGAGTTATCAACTGTTATTCCTTTTGAGTATTAAAATCGGGGCTGTAAGCCAGCACCTCATTAAAGTACTTAACCAACTCTCTCCAAGCTGATTGTTTCCAACTGGAAACTTAAATAATCTGTGATAAGGGAGAGCCAATAGGGACATTGTGAGCAGACTGGACATGGGCCATAAGGTGTTGGTTTTAAAAGTGCAGTAATCATGGAAACTGTCAAAATGCAATGGAGTTAAAAACACTTGTTCTACTTTTGCCTTGCTGAAGTGGCAGACTTTCTTGATGAGAACATTTAGATATCAAATCCATGATATAACTGAATTACAGCCACCACCTGGCCTCCTGAGACACTCCGTGTAACCCAGGACGGAATGTCAAGGAGCTACTGGTCCTAAATACGTCCCGAAATTTGGGATTGTAATTTCATGAAAGCTGGCATGTCATTGATGCCTCAAAAGGGAATTTTTTTAGGTAAATTCCTAGTCATAAATCAAAGCAAACAGGCTGCTGTCCACACATTGGGGAGTATGGAACCTGTGACGTGGAGTGACTGAAGATGTTCATCCGCTTTGTTTATTATTGTTAAACAAAGGTGCAAGTCTGAAGCACCTTGAAACTCATCTCTTGGGTGGAAGGGGTGATCCAGGGAGGAATGCTTGGGATAGGAAATGGCCTCTCAGCACAGAAGCTGGAACAGTGAGGTAGCACTGACGTGGGCCGTGAGGGCACTCGGACAGAGTTCTGTCCTCTTGCACAATGACATTCTTTTTCCTGCTGGGAGAAATCCTTTTTTCTTTGGGTCTCCTAGGAATGGATTCTGGCCAGACTTCCTGAGCCAAGGTTGGCACTGGCAGTGCTGAAGGCTCCTCCAAAGAGTTGGGTAAATGAGTTCTCTCTCCCTCTACTGGAATGGAACCAGGAAGACAAAAGCCATCCCCTGACACATCAGGACTTTTGTTGTCATCCATAGCTGTGTGTGTGGGTGCTGGATGATGCAGCAGAGTCCTGAACTCTTCTGTTCCCTCAACCTTTAATGACTTCAGTGGTATCATTCAGTGTAGTAAAGTTGTAGTAAAGCTCCTTGTCATGTAATTATCCAAAGAAATGCTGTTTTGTACTCACTGGTAATCTGGTACATTCACCAGCTCTGAAACATGGATAAAATATTTGTAATATACTTTTGAAAATTAAATTGAACAACTGGGGAAAAAATAGAGGTCTAAGGAGCTTTGAAAGGCTTTTCCTTTAGAGAGTTCCAGGATTTTCTGTATTGGGTGGACGTTATGCAGCTGTTTTTATCCTAATGTTAACATGTTAGGTTACAGGAATCTTTCCACTTAATTGAGCAAACACAGGAGAGTATTTATGCAACTGAAGATCTGCAACTGCCAGTAGAATTAATTAGGAGAGGAATAAGTAGGCAAATAGTAGTGTCCAAATGGTCCCAATAGAAAAATGTATTGCAATCCCAATAGAAATCTCATTAATGTTGTTGTTTGTGATGAGCTGTGGCTTTTGCAGTATCATAAAGGCAGGCAAATGTGGAAGGATCTCAGTGGGGTGTCAGCTTGGGTATGAAGCAGAAACAATATCAAGGTTTTAAGCTGTCTGGTCTCATTATTGTCACTTAGTCATGGCTGCAGCTCCAATATCTGCTTAAAAGCCTCCCTTGATTGAATGAGCCACTTTAGGGTGAAATAGGTACAGAAGAGAACATTTCAGGCTAGTACTTGGTATAAAATTGCTGCTTCATGCATCAGAAACAAGTTGTCTCTTAGGCTGAGCAGATAACCGAGTAAAAAATGAGACAAATTAAGCTTATTTCAAATACTTTTGCTTGAATTTGTCAGCTTACTTGTTCAAAGAATGGAAAAGTTAATGAGCATGTTATCTGGGCTTTCCACTGTAATATCACTCCTGCAGAGGAATAAAAGAAAGGTTAATTAATGTGATGTCATATTTATAGTGGCTGTTCTAGGAAGCAGGTCTGTAGTAACAAGGTCTGTCATGTGGTCAGTGAGGGAAAACACCTTGGACATGGTTCTCCAGGGGAAAGCTGAGGGTGGGGGCTGAGGCAGGGAAGCTGAGTTTTCCCTATTTTCCCCTTCTTTTGTCATCTGATAATTTTTTTTAGCTGTGTTACAAATTACCGTATTGCAATTCTTTCTGTGATTCTGAGGGCATTTTCCAAGCTTGTTTAAAGGTGCATTGAAATGGTGTATGTAAGTAAAAAATATTGTACTGTGAACATAGCTTTAATCAAAACCTATCAGGAAAACAAAAGCATTTCACAGATAATCATGCAGAGATTGCAGCTCAGGAAAGTGTTGCTTCCTCAGAAATAACCTCCTCCATGGTGAGCTGTTTAAGGGTCACAAATATAGTCTGAAGCAACACTAGTAATATAAATTGTCTCACGTAACTCCAGTTTCTAACCAAATTGGAATAATGGCCTTCATTCCTCTGCCAGTGAGCTACAGGGCCATCCTGATTTGAACTGTAACAGAGTTTTGGTTTGGGTTTTGATCAATGTGACCCAACAGCCAAGTAGTGCACAAGGTAGTAAATTAATTTTATTTTTAGTGATAGGTAAGTTAATCCACATGAAAATGTGAAGCTGCCAGCTCTGGAAAACTAGTGCTTCTCTGTCACAGTGAAAGTAACAGTTGGGTGCATTTTGTATTTATCTAATACACTTCCCCTGTCAGCTGTAATTGCTGATGTTTTTAATTAATTTGGTTTCCTATTATGGTAGCATAATATAGGTAAATATAGGTAAATATCAGTTAGGCATGCCTCTTATTTATGTGCAAGTCCTTAAAATGTGACTGTAAAATATTCATTACTTCAAGGTTCCTGGGGCCCTGTTCAGACACATCTCTTTAGTGAAGAGAGACAAACGTCCAAGTGAGATTTTTGTGACTCCTACTGTGGACAGAATGTATGAAAACAAGGTGCAGACATGGAAACAGCTGTCTGTCAGTCTTTGAATGTGGTCTAGCTTGTGCTTTGCTGTCCAGTCCAGAACACCTGAGAATATGGGATTCTGATTTCTTACAACACACTGAATTTGATGCCATTTGTTACCGAATCACTTGCACTGTTAGTGGCAAAATCTTTCTTTTGATGCTTTCTAAACACAGCCCTTTTCTACTGCAGCCCAGAATTTGTAGGAGGGTGAACAGAAGAGCTGTGTGAGGAGTGAGCAGCAGGGTGGTGGCTCTGGAAGGAGCTGGCTGTGCTGCCCATCCTGGAGCAGGAGTGTCACACGTGCAGCAATTCCATCCGGGAGCACCAGGCTCCAGGGCAGGGACACCACAGGGGTGACAGATGTGCAGCAGCCCTGAGGCCTATAAAAATACCCCTTGCTGTGCAAACATTGTGCAGCTAAAGAAGGGCTGCTTCTCTCTGTGGTGTTCTTGAACACAACCTGGCTGTGGGTTGTGCTGTGAGAGCGTGGAGGGATTCACAGGCATGAAGGATCTCTTCACAGCCAGCACAGAACCATGGAATCCTAGAACTGCCTGGGTTGGAAGGGACCTTAAAGATCATCTTGTTCCACCCCCTGCCATGGGCAGGGACACCTTCCACTAGCCCAGGTTGCTCCAAGCCCCGTCCAACCTGGCCTTGGACACTTCCAGGAATAAGGCAGCCACACTTTCTCTGGGCAACCTGTGCCAGGGCCTCCTCACCCTCACAGGGAAGAATTTCTTCCTAATATCTAACCCTACTCTCTTTCAGTTTGAAGCCATTCCCCCTTGTCTGGTCACTCCAGGCCCTTCTAAATAGTCTCCCTTCATCTTTCTTGTTGGCTCCCTTCAGGTACTGGGAGGCCACAATGGCCTTTCTGTGTGGGTAAGACAGAGCTGGACAGAGCTGTACTGCTGAACCCTTCAGGGCTATTGGAATCTTAGAAATCTGGGAGAAATAGAAAATAAACCTTAAGCCAGAGAAGCAAGCAGAAAACCTTTTTCTTTGTGTGTTTTTTGTTTTTTTTTTTCACCAGAAAGAAAATGTTTCCTGAGGTATTCAAACATTGCCCAATCTAAATTTTAATACTTTTTTCCAGGCAAATTTTTTTTCTGATATCCACAGGGATTTTTTTTGAAGTAGAATCCAGGCTAATGCAAAGAGAGGAACTGTGGATTATTGAATAATGGGGAAATTGAAGTAATCTAGGACACAATGGGAGTCTGATTCAGCAATAAACAGGCAATAGAAAGTTAGTGCTGGAGAGCACTTCCCAATACTTCAGGAATTTAAAGCTCAGGTCTGAGTAAGTATAACCCTCCTCTGTTGTGTCTCAGCTGATGAGCATCCTCCTCCCTGTGACCTCCCTGGGTCTATGTCCTGCCTTGCCTTTTTTTCCACTAAAATCAGAAAAAAAAAATCAGATCGAGGTTATTATGCCATTTCTACTGTAAACCTCTCATGTGTTGGCTGTCATTTCCTCATAAAATCACAAGAGAAAAAAAAAGAAAAGAAACCAAAACCAAAAGAGCAACCCAGTGGAGAGACTAATGGCTGAAAAATCAAAAAGGGAAAAGGAATGAAGATGTCAAAGTGGAAAACATGGAGGTTACAGACTGTGAAGGAAGGTGTCCAAAGGGTAACACTGGTCAGCAGTAATAGCAGTTATTCATAGAAAAAACACCCTCCAAACATTAACGAGTCTGGTCATACTGGTGTGAGGGCAGAGGCAGCGAGTCAGGAGGTTAACTGGTGTAGAGCACTGAGCTCTTCTGGCATTCTGTGTGTGGGACAAATGGGCATCTCGGCAGGAGTCCCTGCGGGAGGATTTTAACTCAGCAAGAGCAGCCTTTGCTCAGCCCTGGTGCTGCTCCTCCCACTGTCAAGGCTCAGGACCCGACTTCTGCAACTGAAGTTCCTTGGGTTCGTGTCTGCAGGGGTTAAATGGTTGGACTCGATGACCTCAGAGGTCTTTTCCTCCCCCAGTGAGTCTATGAATCTGTAATGCAGAGGCCCTCGGGGACCTCGTGTACTGAAGGGACTCTCCAAAAAGTGTGGTCATTACATATCTCACAAAATGACATCCTGGGAACGTGGCTTTAGCAAACTTGGGGACCCTCTATGTGGGCTCCCCTGGCCACCTTTTACAGCACAGACAATCCACTCACAATTTACACAAGCGAAATTAGTGATCAAAACCGGAATGACTCAAAAATGCCTGTGGCAGCGGGAGGACCCCTGGGGGGACAGCTGGCTCTCTGTGGCTGTGTTCCCACCCTGGACATGGAAATGAAGGGTGCTGGCTGCTGAAGAAGGGTGCTGGGAGCCACCCTGGGGTGCTGAGGGAACCTCTGAGGCACCCCAGCTCGGGCAGGAAGCTTCACTATAGTCTGTATTTACTTCTGATTCAAAAATCGCTGAAAGCCAAACTCCTCCTTCTGATCAGAAGCCAGTTGTTGGGTTTTTTTTTTTTGTTTTGTTTTGGTTTTTTTCCGTTCAAACTTAACTGTTTCTTGCCCGTGTTTAACTAGCTTCAGTTAGTTATATTTTAACATAAGTTAAAGTAGTGTTGATATTTTCCCCCCTTTTCCTTTTCCCCAGCAGTGAAGGCTGAAGGATGTGGGTCAGCAGGGGGTGGGGACAGAATTGCAGGCTTTTGGGTGAGAAAACTGCCCCCCCCTTCCCACTCCTCTGCTGGGTCCTAGTGCCTCACTGCCGCCTGTGTTCTCCCAGCTCTGTTTAGTGTCTCTTCAAACTCTTCAAAATAACATCCAGCGGATCGGGAAACACTGATCCAGTGAATAAAAAGCAGGTCACCTCTCAGAAGTGTGTGCAGATCCCACGCAAGCCACCGTCTAAAATTAGAGGCTGTGTTGGTCTTTAGTTTGTGTTACAGAGATGTTGTTTCCCCAAGAATTGATTCTTGACAGTGAATTATGACACAGGCAGTCACTGCTGTGAGGAGGCAAGGATGTGCTGTGTGTGGCTGGTGTGTTTGCAGAGGGACAAATCCTGCACCAGGCAAACGCTGCCATCAGTGTCCCACTGCTCCACTTCTCTGCACTCAGCACTGGGCATCATGCAGACCTACAACTGGGCAAGTGCTTGTAACAGCTCCTGCTCCACTCTCTCCTTCTCTTCCCCAGACAATGTAAACTTGTGCATTTAAGGTATGTTTTGGAGAGGTTATATTTTGATGGGTGAAACCTTTAGCTTGTCTGGGGTTTGGCCACTTTATTTATGAAGGCAAAGCAGAGAAGTAGTTTGGAGATAAACAGAGATTACTCCAAAAAGTGATTTGAGTTGACTTCTTCTGAAATTCTAACTAGTATTAACAGATATCAACTAATATAAATACAGATTTGCTAATCTATTATAAGTGAAGAAACTCATTTGTGCAAGGATTTTGGTTTAAAGAAGATTTTCAGAGGAGCATATTGTTGGCTCAGCAGTTTTTCTGCCAGTTTTCTTCCACCAGTGAAAGTGGTCAAATGTAGACCTCTAACTCTTCTTTCCTTTCCTGTTTTACTGCTTCACAATTAAGCTCTTACTTTTGTCAGTTTTTATATTTCCTGAATATGGGAGTGATGTAAAACATGTTGAAGTAGAACCTGAGGGGCTGGGAATGTAGTGCAAGTATGGATTTATTTTTAAAAAGAAGGGAAAAAAGTATCTGGCAGAAGTTAGTTGTATATTCTTTGAGCAACTAATGCTCTGCACTGGTGTTTGTTTCCAAAGCCGTGGCTGATAGACCCAGTGACAAGGTCTCAGCTCCTGGTCCCTGCCAAAAGCCCAGTGAATTTTGGAGGACTAAGAGCAGAAGATGGAGAGCTGTAGGACAAGCACAGACACAGCTCCTGCTGCCTTTGCCTCACTCAGTCAGAGCTGAACGAGCTCCAAAGTGTTGGTGTAAGGCTCTTGTAGCACCAGTGTAGACCTGCCTTGCCCTGCAAAACAGTGCTAAAGCTTTTTTTGTCCTAAGGGACTCTGGGAAAATGAGAATAGCTCCATATTTTTGACAATTGTTAAATGTTTCCGGTGCTTCCTGTAGGAAATATCTGGTGTGTGTTAAACCACAAAACAGCAGAAGAAAGAGGGGGCTTAAATTTAAACTAGTTTAAAGAAAGTACTTTACACACAGACTCTTCCTTGCCCCAGTAAGAGAGTGTGGGGACAGATTGCATCAGTTGGTCTAATCGAGGATTAGACAAATTTGTGATGACAGATCCATAAACTAATGGGAGCAGTTGGCATAACAATGTAGATGATGGGGGAATATGAGGGGGACAAGCAGTAGGAAGCAGATAGATGTGTGCTTTCCTCTTGGAGTCAAACCCTGAGCTGGAAGGACCACTCTGACCAATAACATGTTTCTGGTGTTCTTAATCTTGTGATTATTATCATCATATCCAGACAGTGGGAAAGGGAAGCAGTTCCTTGTTTTGCTGATCACCTTCTCTTACAGTCCGACTCGGAGTAAGTTTTGGTGTGTAGGAGCTGTAAAGAGAACAAGACACTTTGAAGGAAAGGGGAGAAACAGGGGATCTCTGGGAACAGAAAGGAAAGGAGAAAGCTGGAGCAGGAGGATGCTAAAGCAAATGGAGTAACACGAATACAAGAAATGATTTCCAGAAAACAGAGATGTGAGGAATACCTTCTGATCACTAGTGAGAAGGCTTGCTTGAATTTTTAAAGGCTGATTTGTACCCCTACAGTGGCACACACTTGGGAGCCTGGCAGTTTTCCCTCAAAACCTATAGACCCCTGCAGGGGGGGATTCTCCTCCTAAGCTTCCTCCTCAAATGAAACCCAAAATAATCAACAAGTATTAAGTCAGTAACAAAAGCAAATATTTTGATTTTGGGACTGTCCAGTTAATTTTTTGTAATTAACAAAATTTTGCCTTGATACACTGGATACTGGCCTATGAAAGGATCAGCTCAGACAGCAACACTTGCACTGCTTGAGTGGCAAAGGTAGAGTAAATCTTTGCCTTCTCTTTTCTGAGCCTTTTAGGAGCAGCTTTCCTCATGTAAGTTTTAGCAAAGAAATAATCCATGCATGCTCATTGCTTCTTTCACGCTTGTATGATTTTAATGATAATTAAGTAATACACATCTGAGATCCAAAGGCAACCCCGATTCTAGTGTGCCTGACTCACTTCTCCTCCCTGAACAAAAAGGGGAAACATCAAACCTCTGTGTGAGGCTTTCTGATGTTCTGGAGGGCTCAGTGTTTTACCCTGCTCCTCTTATGTAGACATCCTCAGGTAGGTATCTGATACTTTCCAAATTTTGCAGTAATTGGTTACAGGAAGGGAAAAAATGTGTTCTCTCTTGCACAGAGAGAGTTCCTTGATGGTCTAAAATGTGTAACGTGGCTTTTCTTATCTGTGAGATGGATTGAAGCAAGTCTGGAAACGTGAGGTTTGCCTTTTCTCCTTACATGGGTTAGTGGAATAGGGATGCAGAAAAACTGAAGCAAGGAGCAGTCGGAAAAAAAGGATCTTTTTTAAATTTCTTTGGTATTTGTGAGAACCACTCAAACTGTTTCTTTACTCATGTGTGTGTGTCCCTGTGCCCGTGCAGCTTGTCTGGTACTGAGTGCTTAGTGTAGATGGATCAGGACTAAACAAGGATATAATCCGAGTAATAAGCAGGTTAGCAGCTGGATAACTCACTTTGAGGCCATCTTGGGATGTATTTTTACTAAGAGGAAAGTGAGGTAATTCCTATCTCTGAAATTTAGTAGCTGGTAGTGGTCCCTGTTATTGTCAGTGGTTATAAACAGCTTAGGATGTGTGTGTTTTGGGGTTTTTCCCCTTAGGAAAACTGTGGCAGCAACAGAAACTCAAGTAGAATCCCAAACTCAATGGTTATAATCATCACAATAATCATAATCTTCTTAATTGTACACAAAATTGGTAACATTTTCAGTTTAAATATTAAATTCTTCAAATATATTTTAATATCAGTCATAGATGCATCTATCTCCCAACTTTTCTGAGAAAAGTGAATAAGCTCAAGTCTTCCATGATTTATTTACAGAACCACATGACCACTAACATTGTGTTAACACAGTTTTCAGTGGGGATGGCACCTTCTTGTGTGTGCCTGTAAAGCTGAACACTGGAAGTACTTTAATGCAAGCCACAGAATAATAACACTCGTTCAGACGTTTTAAAATATGTATTATAAATTATTTTTTCTTTTCTAGCTTTGTCTCATAAGGATCGTGTTGTTCCACGTGTCCTATTATCTGTCCCTTATAATAACTGGCAGAGCCAATGTAGAGATCTCAAAGGTAGGACACACCAATCATTTCTGCTCTGAAGAGGGAAAAATACCCAGACAGATGCTTCATTAAAGAATGCAAGGTGAGCTCAACCTGTGCATCAAAGAACTCACAAAAGCATGACAGGGCAGTGTCACCCTCCCTCCTCCCCACTCCCCCTCCCTGGCTTGTCAAATCATTATAAACAGATTTTCTCTCTCTAGTGGGTATTGATAAGGAATACCAGAGAGTAGTTATGATCTTATTTTCCCTCCTGCTTTTTTTGGAAGTAAGTACTTTGTGTTTGTTTACAAACTGCTGGATTCAGTTTTATGTTGTTACATAAAAAATGGTAAATCTAACTCGACACCTACATTCAGTTAACCACAAGACATTTTTCACCTGGCAAGCACTGCAACATATAAAATATTCCTTCCTTCCTGACACTGAACCAAAATTCTATTTAAAATTGCATTTAGTTGCATTTTCTTTAGAGACATCTTCTTGGCAACTCTTACATTAAAAAAGGGAAATGTTGGGTTCATTGCAATTGATCTGTGGTAAAACTAATTTAAAAACCAAATAACTTTTGGTTGCAATGAAGTGATCTCAGTTATATAAGATGACCTTTCTAGGAGCAGGACATTTTCAAGTACAAGTCACCTGTAATTTTACAAGGCAAAGCACAAACAGTGTATTTGTAGATAATAAATTTTTAGATAGCATCACGGACTCATCCAGAGAAAGTCTGTGAGAGGAGATGCAACCCTTGCAATAATTCTGTGAGCATCACAGGGCTGATCAGTGTGAGGAGGAGATGATTAGGCCAGAAGCCTTCAGTTCAGAAAAGAGACAACTTGGAATGCAACAGAGGTTACAAAACCATTAGTGAGATTAGATAAAGACTGGCTGTTCAGCACCTCTTCTAATACAAGAACTTTGGAGACCTTGCACAAGCCTAACAGATTCAGGACGTGTACATGATGAAATGCAAGGTAAACCTGGGAAGCTCATTTCCATAAGGATATTAAATTCTCCTTGCTTTGAGAGAGTGAAGTGTTATATGGAACAGAAATATGCTGAGGACTGCTCTGTGCAGGGAGCCACATCTGACCCAGCAGGTTCCCCGAGATGAAAAAAAGTCTCAGTTTGGAAGCAGATTTAGACAAAGTGTTGTGTATTTGTAATTTGTGCGTTGTCCTTTCCTCTTTCCTGCAGTCTCTCTGCAATGGTGCAGTGTGTAGCCCAGCTTTTGGTCTGACTTGACTGATCTCAGTTTTGTACTTGACAGCCTGATTTGGTAAACAAGAAAGGATGTGACCTTGGAGTAGATTTTGAGTCTGGTTTTGTTGGTTTTGCTGTGCAGGAAGACCGATGGACATTTGAACCACAGTAAACACAGTGGGACTTAAAGTAGGTGTCACACACCCGGGCTGTAACCATCCATCTTCCTGCTTCCACTGACAGATTCCATGGCCAAGTGTGGGCACTGTGGACAGGCAGAGGATGAGGAGGATGACTTCATTGATCCTGGCAGGAGCATGGCAGAATATCTGACTGATCTGGCAATGGGACTTAAGTAACAGACTTGAGTCACTTCTACAAAGAAGTGACCCTGCTCCATCCAAACCTGCACTAAGAATCCTGTGGGAACGAGTTGTATAAACTCAGGAGGCAAAGAATGTTCTCTCCAATGTTCCCCAAAGTGGGAAGCAGGCACAATTCTCTGGAAATGGCACAAGAGGTATTTGGAAAGGGCACGGGAGCAGCTCTAGGGTTGGAAGCAGCACACTTTGCCTGCCTGGTTCCTGCTTTTGGGGCTGGTAGGGGCAGGAACCAAACGGCAGAGTTCATTTGTGGAGGGAGAGGGGGTTGAGCAAGATAATTAGGAAATGCCTGGGCAAGTCTCTGTGGTAGTAACAAAGAGGAAACTCTACTTTGCCCTTCACTTGGCACAGAACAGCTCTGCTGCCCTGACTCACTCCCTAAGGATCGATGACTGTTACATTTTTTACCCCTGACTTCACTCCTGCAAGAACCCTTGAAATAGCAAAATTAGCACATTGCCATGATATTTTGGGGCCTTCTACTCTTACTGAAGGAAAGATCATTGACTCAGCTCCCAGCTGGACTAGGTTCTGAAGGCACACTGGTAGGACAGAGCTTCTGTAGCACTTTCCTGTTTGAAACTCCTTAACCTGACTGAATGCCAGATGGAAGCTCCTTATTTTTCTTGGCATAAGTTGCTGGCTTATATTTAAAAGAACTATGCTGGAGCTTGAATTGTAATTATTTTTAATCAACTTTTGGTTAAATTGTTGCTATTAAATAAAGTATTCATCATCTGGAAAAGACTTTTAACTGGCTGGGAATAATCCTGCTAGACAGTTGTATTTATTTATTTCAGTTTAAATCTGTTGCTGCTAGGCTTTGGGTTTCTCTTCCAGGGAGGAGGGGTACATAAATCAAAATTTTATTCTGAACTAATTGCCTTGTTCTGAATTGCATAAAACATTTGATCTTTTTTCCTATAAAATTTCAGGATAGAAGGATCATTAACATTAAAGATAATATGAAATGTAGAAGTATTTGTTGAGCATGAGATGGAAGCTTCTCTTTGCATGATATTCTCCTTTTCTTGTCTCACAGCCAGACGTGGCCTGGGTATGATGAAGCAGCACTATGGCCATGAGTGGTGGTGAGTTGCACCCAGTTTGATTGAAGTTTTTTGTCTGCATGGTGAAAAAGGGTCTCCAGATCCAGCAAAAATAAAATAGGCCAAATGTGAATGTTAGTAGCCATCAGTTTTTGTCTGGAAAAGAATACGAGAGCTAAGAAAAATTAACCAGAGCCATATGAATGTAATTGGAACATATGGCAGCAAAATGGCCACTCATATCACAGCAGACAGTTAAAACAAGTTTCTTTTTATCACTCCACATTTGAATTGAACATCCTCAGAGCTGTGACAAATGCAGTGCTGGATGAGAGGTGACTGGCTGACAGTTTTCTTCCAATCATGGTTAATTTTCTTCTAGGAATGTGGTTGAAAGCCTTCCATGAACTGTGCAGCATCACCTGTTTCTCAATGAAAAGCAGCACTTCTGCTGTGCTGGAGATTTCAAGCAATTATGCAGCCACACAAACTGCTTATCCACCTGCTCAGCTGTGTGCTCAAATGTTAATAATGCCTACTAAGTGCTTCTGCCTCCTTCATAATATTACCAAACCTTTTTTTTCCAGGTAAGTTTACCAAATCCTAAGTCATCATGTGCCCAGACTGGCCCTAAAACCAACTTACACAGGTTACAACAGAATCCTTTGTGTTGTGTCAGCTGGGGCCTTAGCCCTTCCTCCCATTTGCCTTGGACTTCCAAGTAGTTTGTACATATTTAAAACTGCCTTCCAGCTGTAGTTCTGAAAAAAAAAAAAATACAGGGATGTAAAGACTTGATCTATAAGGTTCTGGTCATCAAATTTGTTTAAACTTGTAAGTTTATAAAATTGACCTGTGAAAGAAAAATCCTATTCTGGTGAAGCTACTTCAAAATAAAAATAACTACAAATGCTGCAGTTTTTACAGGCTTACACTCAGTATTTTATCATGGCCATACAACAATTATGGGGTGACTTGGGGCACAGGCACGTGTTTCCTGACTGATAAGATTCCTCACCTCCCTCTCCTTCCACAAGTGCTGCTGTTGAGTTTGTCATTGTAATGATTACAGTGGCAATCACACCAGTAATTTACCAAAGCAAAATGTGGGCTCTAAGGATTCAAAACATGAATTAGATTGGGTCCAAAGAGAGCCTTGATCAGCCTGAAAACTCTTCCTGGAGTTTTGTGGTCTCTTTCTACACCTCTGTGTATGGAGCACATTTGGGACAGCAACAGAGGAAATATGTAGAAGCAGATGATGCACACAGAAAACTTGCCATTGTAGAGTTTGAGAGGTGAGGAAGTTTGTTGGCCAGTGGATTGACCAGTGACCTTCTGCAAGCAGCAGCTCTTGGTTTCTTTTCCCAGCTTTGATGTTGAGTAACTTGGTTACATTTTGAATTTCAGCTTTGTAAAGTGCTTTCAAACTTAACAGTCAGGTGTTATTTGTGGTTGCATCCATTACAAGGCAGGGACTTGCCAGACACTTAGGAAATTTCCTAATTCAAGTGATGAAGGAAGGAAATGGGAAAAAAAATACAGTTAAGCCAGATCTAAGTAAACAAGTAACACACCAAGGAAAGGTGTGCAAGAGAATTCCCTCTGGGAGGGGGCAAGGCTGGGAACCACGATGTACATCCAGGGCTTCAACAGAAATGGACTGTTCAAGGCAAGTCACTGTCTGGTGGTGAGAACACACTTTCCAAATGGAAGGGCTCTGTAATTCTGTCAGGCAGAGTTCTGTGTGACCTGTAATTATGTCCCTATGCTCTTCTATTAATTTACACTCCAGCTTTCCTTTGCTTGTATTCAAGCAGACCCATATTATGATGCAAATTTACCAGCACCACAAAGGCCAAGTTCCAAGTAAGTGTTCATAAGTGAGTTTTTGTCATACCTGTTCAAATCACAAGTCAGGGGAAAAAGAAAGAAAACATGCATTGAAACCATTCATTTAACATGTTAGTACAGATCTAGATTCATTAATAAAATACAAAGTTGCAGTTTTTCTGGGTGCAAACTTTACTTACCTTTATGAGAGGTTTATTTATCCCTGTACTTCTCCTCCAGAACAGCTTCCCATTGAATAAAATTCCCAGTATAAGCACAGCTCTAATATAAACCTGCTGTGGCCAGTAGGAGCTGTGTTTTGCCTCTAAATCACTGAAGTTTCTATGTATAGACCACATGGCTAATTTCCAAAGAAAATAAACACAATATTGGTCTTAATGCATTCAGCAGCTTTGTTTCTTAGGAAAGGTGAAGAAAATGGTGTCTTTGGACATTGTATTTCATAAGACTGCAACTGAGGTACTAGAAATTTCAAGCATTTTGTCTTAAATATGGGGTTTTTTGGTAAGGATAACAAGTAACTCCTGTCTCTGTAATTGCAAAGGGCATTGTAGAACCATCCCACACAATCCCAGAATGGTTTGGGTTGGAAGGGACCTTAAAGATCATCCACTTCTAATCCCCTGCCACGGGCAGGGACAACTTTATCTGCAGATCATCATCACAACTTCCATTGGTCCTTCTGACACAGGAGCACTCTGGTTTCACAGCACATGAGAGGAGGGGCAGCGACTTCCCCAAGGACAAACTTCACCCACCAACCAGGTCTCTGTGTGGGGGAAAGCTCAGGGCACTGGGACAGCCCTGGGGGAGCTGAGGGAACAGGAGGCACCACAAGAAACGATCCAAAGATGACAAATGATCCAAAGACCCTGTTATCTCCTGTTAGAACAATTTGTTCCTCTCTTCACCTGTGGCAACAAGTTCCAGGAATGTGTTACCTGTTGTAATTCTTAAGTATTTCAAGCCAATCTCCCAGTAGTGGGGATTGATGCCTCCTCGTTCCCTATTCGGGGATTTGGAGTTTCCTGTTGATGGGATTTGCTCCCTGCACGGGGCGTCTGGAACACCAAAGTTAACCCTGACTGGCTCTGGAGAAGCTGGTTCAGCTGGTGGCATCTGCCTTTGTCGGTGGCCCTTTAAATTCCCTTTCTAGACATTTCTCCCTCTGCTGTAGTTGGTAAAACAGGAGTAAACCTGCTGTCAAGCACGGGTCAGCCACGAAAGCGCTCCCGTTCCCGGGTGGTGCAGGCAGGAGCTCCCGGCCCAAGTGCCCCCGGCTTTGATCGCATTCCCAGCGAGGGAACAGGGAATAAACAGCTGCAGATCAATGGCTTCGGTGCTTCCCTTCCCCGCTGTGCCCGCACCGAGCCTGGCCGGGCTCCCACCCCCGGACCCCTCGGTTTTCCCGTTGCTGTCGCTCCCCGGCTCCTCCCGACCCCTCCGTGTCGGTGCGTCCAGGGCCGTTCCTTGGCCGCCCTCCGCTTCCAGCGCCAATTAAATGCCTTTTCCGTAGTAAACCAGAAACAGGGGCGAGAGCCAGGAAGGCGTGAAAACTTTTCCGCCGTGGCTTTGGCCGTGAGCGGCCGCCCCCGCCCCCGTCATTCCCCGTGCCCTCCCTCCCTGCCGGCCCCTGCAGGGTCCCCGACGGGGACAGCGACTGTCCCTGTGTCCCCCCCGCCCGCTCCCAACAAAGCGCGACCCGCTCCGATCTCGCCTTCAGAAAAGTTCGCTTTATTTACAAGGGGAGTGCCGGGGGGGGGGGGGGTCCCCCCTACTTACACACACGCGTTTGTAAAATTAGCCAGCCCCCCTGACAAAAACGCAAAGGAGCGGCTGAGAAATAAATAAACCTCTCCCACCGCCCGAGGCGCAAAAAAAAAAAAAAAAAAAAAAAAAAAGCTCCGCGGCTAAAGTGGCTCAGGCGATCCTGCTGCAGAACTCGTGGAAGTCCCTCTCCATGAAGAGCTCGCTCTCGATCACATCGTCCTCGGAGGGGAAGTACGGCTGGCTCTCCTCCTGCGGAGACCCCGCGGGCCCGGCCCGGGCGGGCGGGGAGCGGGCGGCGGGTCCGGGCTCCCCCGCGCACTCCATGAGCGCCCCGCGGGCGTTCTCCAGCACCCCCAGGTACGAGTCCATGTCCAGCGGGTCCATCTCGCAGTCCGACCCGCCGCTCTCGGTGCCCACCGAGTCCGACCGCAGGTGCATGAGCTGGTACTTCTCCCGCATCAGGAACTGGTTGGTGTTGCGGGGCGCCCGCATCCCCGGCGCCCGCTGGCCCAGCACGTTGACGGGCCGCAAGGACAGCAGCACCCGCGGCCGCGCCGGGCGGTGGCAGCGGCGGAAGGCGCGGCAGTGCTGCTGCTGCAGCTGCTGGTGCTGGAAGTGGCTGTGCGTGCGGCTGCCCAGCAGCTTCCGCGCCCCGCCGGGGACCCTCCCGCGCCGCCCGGGCGGCCAGCGGGACCGGCTGCCGCCCCGCCGGGGCTCGGCGCCTTTCAGCGGCAGCGGGGAGGAGTCCCCCGGCAGCCCCTGGCCGCGGGCGGGCTCCCAGGGCGGGCACACGGCGAGCCCCGCGCGTCGCAGCATCGCGGCCCCCCGGCCTCTCACATGCTCCGCACCGCCGGGACGCCCCCGCCGCGCCGCTCCAGCGCCGCCGCCTCCCCGGCGCGTCCTCTGCTTCTCTCCGGGCTCAGCGGCCGCTTCCCCAAGAGCCCTGCAGGGGCCTCTGCGGGTGCCTCTACCTTTTCACGATCCGCTCTGTTTTTTTCTTGAGCGGAGCCCGTTGGCAGCGCATAGCCTGGCTGAAGGGCTGCGGGCTGCGCGGCAGCTTGACGGGCTCCAAGCCGCCGCTTCGGAGATGGTCTCGCCTACTCCCCCGGCCGGGCGCCGCTGGGCTGTCAGCGCTGCGCCGGGCACGGCGGGCCGGGGCAGGGCCCGGGAGCGCGGCTAGCAAGGGGAGGGCGCCGAGGCACAGGGACCGAACACGGACCGCGCACACCGCCCGCCGCCCCGCGCCCACTGCCGGCGCGATCCCGAGCACCCCCTATTTATCAGCTCCGGCGCAGTCCAACCGCCGCCGCGCCGCGGGGGGGACGCAAGGGGAGCACGGCCGCTCCTCAGCCAGCCTGCCCCCGGCAAACCTCGCCCTCCGCGCCCGGGGAGCGCGGCCGCTCTGCGCTACCACTGCGCGCCAGCTCGCGTCTCCCGCGTTATCCCGCGTTATCCCGGGATCTTTCCCCCGAGGCGCGCCTTGGCTCGGCCCAGCGCTGCGGCCGCAGTGTTTGTTCATCCCCTATTCACGAACGCTGTTTGCGCTCAGCTCCCCGCGCAAGCGCCGTTGCCCGCCCGTCTTTGCAGCGGCGCTACGCAGAGTGCGTACGGCACCCGCACCTTACAGAGCCGCTACGCAAACTGCGCACGGCACCCGCCCCTTACAGAGGCGCTACGCAAACTGCGCACGGCACCCGCCCCTTACAGAGGCACTACGCAAACTGCGCACGGCACCCGCCCCTTACAGAGGCACTACGCAAACTGCGCACGGCACCCGCCCCTTACAGAGGCGCTACGCAAACTGCGTACACCGTGAGGGGCGCTGGGGGGGTGTGTGGGGGGGTGATGAAATGGCCGCGGGGGAAGCGGGGAGGGAGAAGGGGTGGCCCGGGGCCGTCACCGGGCGCTGGAAAAGCGCCGGGTCTCTCTGCCAGCGCCTGCTGCCGCCCTTCCCCCATAGCTCCAGGCTGGGGCCGGCGGTGCGGGCGGGGAGTGGTGACCTTCCCGCGGGTCCCACAAAATGGTGCCCGCGCCTCAGGGACAGCGCCTACCCCCTCAGCGGCCCCACGCCGGGGCAGTCTCTTCTTGAGCCTTCAGGATGTTTTTTAAATTCCCTTTAGCCTTTCCAGCGGAATCGGTGCTTTTTCATCAGTATAGTGAAAAATTTGAACAGAGACATTCATTCTTGTAGTTTGGGGACTGCCCCAGTTACTCGTGCTGGGCCTTGGTCCCTCTGCTACAAATTTCCCCTGGTTTTCAAATCCGGTTTTGTTTTTTTTTTTTTTGGCCCTGTATATAACAAATCTGACAGTGACTTCCCTGTTCACCCCTTCATGGCAAATTTGTTTATAAAAAATGAGCTCAGCATTGCCCAAATGGTTCCAAGTAAAGGCTGTGCCTGAACAAGGGCAGCAACTCCCATGTAAGTAACACTTTATTATTATTTGATAGTGAGGGGCAAAGAAGTACAAAATATACAGGGAAGAACAAGGTGAAATGGATTTGTGATCAACATTGCTAACAACAGATTGCCAACATTTGTATTTAATTTCTTTTAAATTCCATTCAGGAGTTATATGATATTTTAAAGTCAGCTGGCCTTATCACCTGTATGTTTTACAAACTAAATGCCAAAGTGGAAGGAGCTGGCACTGGAGCAAGCACCAGTCACACCTGTTTAAAAACCTGCAGCCTCTGAAATCTGAGGGAATGTGAGAGCAGGGAGAGGCTGCAGTGCTTCCAGAGTATATAAAGATGTTTATAAAGAAATGCCACATGCTGTGGTAGAACCCAAGCCCTCCTCCCTTTGGTCCTGAGTTGTCACAGGATTTTTCCCAGATGCATTAGACAGCAGCATGTGTTGAAATAAACTTCTGCCACTCCAGACTTTCCTCCAGGATACAGATCATCCCGGATCTCTGTGTTTGTACAGGAGACTCTGCCCTGGCAAGCACATGCACTCAGTATCTCCCTGTCTCCTGTTGGTCAATCCTGCTTAGTCTGGGCTCGGTTCTCATTTTCTGCTTCTCTGGTTGTGGTGCAGATTGAGCACACCTTTTAGCTCTTCTAGAGGGATGTACATAATTCTGTGTAGAAAACAATCCCATGCTTCTTTATGCAGGCAAGAATTCCAGCTAACATGGCTCCCTTCACATCTGGATTGTCCCTGACCCACAGACTGAGACACTGCCCTGGACAGACCAACGAGCTCATCCTGTACCCAGTCCTGCAAATCAAAATCCAAAGCCTTTATTGAAACATTTTATTGATACCTACATTTGTATTTGTTCCAGAGTTTTTAGAGCAATAGGAAATCATGACATGGAGGCAGCTGAACTGTTTGTGCCATTATTGACTTGACCTTCATTCCCCATGACCTGTTCTGGTTGGGGTTTAGCTGTGCAGGCTGGGAGATTATGTGTCTCCCTCCATCCCTTCCCTGGGCTAACTTCCATTCTTCCCTGTCAAGAGCCTTTTCACAGCTATTTTCACCTCTGGAGAGGCAGAGGAAATGCTTTTTAATGTATCACTGAATGTTTTGTTATTTGACAGTGGTTGCCAGCCAGAGATAACATTTTTTCAAATCTTTACTATGTTTCCTTTGACATGTAGGAACCCACCTACAAGTTTAGGTGTTTTTTTTTTTTTTTTTTTTTTTTTTTTTTAGCTGGAGTGTAGCAGCAGAGGAGGGGCTTGTATTGTAGTTACAGCCTTAAGAATTGGTATCTCTAGATATTTAACAGTATCCCTTCAGTGGAGGGAAGGTCAAGCTCCTGAGAGGTGTTTGGTGGAGTCCCTCGGATGCCCTTGGTATCCAGTTACTGGGAGAAGCCCAGTGTCCTGGTTTGGCTGGGATAGAGCCGGATGGGGTTACCCACGACACCCGGCACTGCTCCCGCCGGGGCCTCAACCCAAAGGTCAAGTTCGTTTCACTCTTGGGCTCTCACTGTTTCCTTTTCCGTGTCTGTGAGGGGAAATCCTGTGGCGGGGGAATCTTTTCACTCTGTCCCACGCTCAGGCCCGCGGGTCTCCAAGGGGAAAAGGCCAGCAGCCCACGAAATACCGTTTATCGTTTTAAAAAGCCATTTTTGTTTGTGGAGACCCGCCCCCCGTCGCGGTCCGGGAGGGACTGACTAGCCTCCCCCGCGGCCCCTCCGGCCCCTCCCTCAGGCCCCGCCCCCCGCCCGTCCCGACCAATGAGGAGCTGCGGGGCGGGCACGCGGGAAGGGTTTCCCGGGCTGCCTCGCGCCGCCGTGACGCAACGCTCCCGGCAGAGCTCGCGCCCAATGGGCGACGGCCTTAGAAAGCCGGCTGGGTGCGGGCGGAGAGAGCGGTGAGCGGATTGGGCGGCGCGGCGGCGGCGGTTCCGGCCATGCGGCGCCGGGCGCGGTTCCATCATGGCGGGACGGAGGTGAGCGGGGCCGGGGCCCCCCGCCGGCCGCAGGGGTGCGGGGCCGGCCCCGCAGGCGGGACGGACTGTGCGGGCCGGGCGGCACCTGTAGGGTGTCCCATAAACCCGGCCCAGCAGGTGCCGGTGCTGTCACCGGCCGGAGCGCAGTAACGGGGTCCGGCCGGGCCGGCAGCTCCTCCGCGGGGGTTTGATGTTATCAGCGCCTTTTCGGGCGTTACAACTCGTGTGCCTTGTGTGTGCAACGTCATGTTCATGTGCGTTTTACTCCCTGGGTACTGTACAGATTCTTGGCTTTTTTTTTTTTTTCTGGAATTTAGACTTTACTTAAACCAGATACGTACTAAAGGACTTACTGCAGAGCCTTAATACTTTTCAAGTCTTAATCTTATTAATTATCTTTACAAGGAACTTCATGTGCCTTTCAATATGTAAGATATCTTCAACTTTCCCTTCAACATCCTTTAACTAGAGGGAGATTTTTGAGGAAATCGCTGCAGCTGTGATGTATTTGGTATCTCCAGCACATGTTGGCTTCCCCCCCCCTCGGAGCTTTCTGGAAACTGAAGAAAGCTTTTTTTTTTTTTTTTTCCCTCATGCTTAGGAAGCAGCTGTCAGGTAATAGCAGAATTTAGTTGTCACATGACAGCTGCTTTGCTAACTCAGCTGCCACTGCTTTCTGAGTTTTTTCATATAAAACGATGTAGTTCAAAGTTTTTTCCAAATAACCTAATTTTCTCTTTTTTTTTTTTCATAATGACAAATGTTTCAGTTTTAATCAAGGCATTATGATGATGACAAAAATTTCTTAAGACCTCATGAGATACAGGGTAAAACTGACTTGTCTGTATCTATCTATGATAAGTCCAACAAATTTTTGAAATATTTGTTCATTTCATCCATAGTGGTGTTTTCATGGATTTATTTTTTTATTTAAAAAAAATTAGTATTTAAAAAAGCACATTCTAACTTGCTCTTATGATTTTAATGCTTGTTAATTTTTTCTTCTAGATAAGGAGCCCAGCATAAGTCTGAGACTGCTGTAGTAGAATCTCCAGAATTTGACACCTTTCCTAGTGAATGTTGTTATCTTCTAGAAAAGTGAGTGTGTTCAAAAAAAAAGCCTCTTTGGTGATGTGTTGTCTTAAAGTTTAACACTTTTTGTCAGAAGAAAATGAATAGAGAAACCTCCCTTGTATTTATTAACTTCTCTGTAAATTTAGAGTGTTGTCCAAAGTGTTGTTTTATTAGATGCATTTGTATAATAATCTCAGTAACATCATTTGTGGTGGTTTTGCTCAGTCTGTGTTCAGAGTTATCAGTTGTCCTTGGTTTTTTTCTGTTTTAAAATACGTAAGTTGCTTATAGCAGTGAGCATTTTTTGCTGTAGGTACACAGAGATATTTATACCTCTGTCTATAAACTGACTGTTAAATCTTGGCTTTTTTGCTCAGCTGAGCTCGAGCCATGGACAGCTTTTCAGGGTGGTTTTTGTCTTTGAAGTCAGTCTGTTTAAAATTCTGCTTCGTAGCTTGAAAAAACCCCTCCCTGTAGTGATGTTTACATACGAATTCTCATCAGTCACTTTTTCCCCCCCCATGATTCTGATGCAATAAGCTTTTAGCATTGCTCAGAGTGTGTGTGAGCGTGTGCCCTGTGGTTCCTGGGCACTGCTCTGCCCGTGCAGTGCCCCAGGGGGTAGCAATGGGCCGACAGTGACACTGTGATTTTTGCGTGGAATCTGTGACCTGTGAGCAGCTTCCACAGCCCGGTCACAGTCACACCCCAAACCTCCACCCTGCCTTCGTTTGTGAGAGATTTACCTGCATTTGGCAGCTGGGCCAGTCTCCCAAACCTCTGCAGTTATCACTGAATTGGGAAGGCTGAGCTTTGATCTGAGTAAAACCTGCAGATCCTCGGTCCTCAGGTCAGCGGGCTTGGAGGGGAGAAGCTTTAAGGCTGAATTCTTTTATCATCTCCAGTGTCTCTGTGATCAAATTACTGAGAAATGACATGGCCTAATTAGTGTTCCAAGGAAGGATGACGAAAACTCTCCTACACAGTGTAACTCACTGCGCTAAGGCAGGTTGTTACCTTTTTAAGAGGTTCTTATTGTTTTAAGAACACATCCAGGCCGTGTCCACGTGTTCCTTGGCAGCCCATGACTTCTCCTCCAGCTCCTGTGTCACCTGTGCACCAGGTTGGGAGATTCTCAATAATAATAATATGATAATGATGAATCAGGTTTTCTTAGTGGATCTGTTATTAATACAAAAAGGTTGAGTGATGGAGTTGGTCTGGAGGTTTCATTTTGGGGCACATTTTTTTCACCTGGGCTCAGTGCATTGAGCTGGCAGTTTCTGTGGTGGCCTGGGTTTCATTTAAGTAAATCTTTTGGAACTGAGGCAGCCTGTCAGCTGTAACTGGAAGTATTGTCTTCATGCATTTACATGTGTTGCTGCTCATGGTTAGTGTTTACAAATATGAGTAAATCAGAAGACTCAGTCCTTGTGCCATCGTGTGTAATTCTGCAGTGCTGAGTGGAGCTTGAGTGCTCAGTTCCTTCTGGTGTGAGTGCTCAGGAGCAGTCAGAGGTGGGAGAACCTGTTTATTCTGTGCAGTCATCTCTTACAATCTCCATAACCAGGGAACCCCTCTCTTAACTATCCTTATTCCCCACAGCTTTTGCTTCGTGCTTGCTGTGCATTTTCTTGAAATCTGAGCCCTTTGAATGTTGCAGCAGGTCTGGAACACCAGACAGCTCTGTTGTGTGTTCATGTTGAGAATTCTCCTCCCTGTGTTGCTTGTATGTTATTTTACTTGTAGTGATTTTTCATTGACTTGGCATTCTTCAGAATCTGAGAATGGCTTTGGGCTCTGGTGGCCAAAACCCACTAAATAAAAAAAGACTTTCAGGAAATGGCCAGCAAGAGGTAGTCCATTGTGGCTTAGGTCTGATATACTTACAAAACTAAAGGGAAAAAAGAAGGGACTGGAAAGAGATTGTGGTTTTGCTGTTATCTGTAAGTCAGAGCTTCTGAAGATTCACAGCTGAGGTCTTGGAGGTTTTTCCTCATCTGTTTGAATTCTTTCCACATGTTCATCTTTCTCAAATGTGCTATTTGCAGTCTGGCTGCTTTTAGGGGCATCTGGTGGCCTGGCCTGATGGAAAAGTGCTGCTTTAAACACTTAAATGGTGGGAGTAGATGTACAATGGAAAGGAGCCTCTTCAGTAGTCTTAATTCCTACACTTAAACTAAGGCTGCTGCTGGAGGGTCAGTTTGAACTTGGAAACTTTTCCGAAAGAAAAAAACCCCCAAACTTGTAACCAAAAAATAATTTGCCCTTTGACTGTTTTCTGTAGGAAACAGAAATAAAAGCATAATAAAAAGTGAACAACCGTAGTTGAATGAATGGAGAATCCTTTTCCTATCCCAAAACTTTGGTCAAAATTAGGCTTTTTTTTAGGTTAAAGTGGTTGCTTCCATGTCTACAGTGCATGAAGCTCTTTGGAAAACTGAGCTGTGGTTTGGTGGTATGGATTTGTAAGACATTAAGTTGTATTTGTGAAGTTACTTTTTCTCCCTTCTGTTCAATATGTATTTTCTTTTCTCTCCTTGGCCGTTGCTGGGAAAGGATGGTTCAACAAGTTCCAGAAAACATAAGTTTTCCAAATGAGGAAGAGAAGATATTGAAGCTCTGGAGAAATCTGAATTGTTTCCAAGAATGCCTGAAGCAATCGAAGAACAGACCCAGGTAAGGATCTGTTCAGAGCTGTAGCAGCTGTGTGTGACAGTGCAGGGTTGGCTTGCCTGAAATTCTTTCCTTTGCCTTGGCTCTGAGAGCAGCAGCTGCTCCCTTTGCCCCTGGCTCGTGCTGCTGTCCTGCCATTGCCCCTTAGATTTCACTTTGTGAAGCATCAGCAATGTTCAAACACTGGTAATAAACCTGTAACTTCCTGCTTGGTGGGTTTATAAAAGAACTGTGCAGGTAAGCAAGGCCAGCTCTTTGCCAGGTGTGCCAGCTGTGGAGCTGTAGGAATCCTGGTAGAACTGGCAGTCAGGAGGAACTGAATTGGAATGTTGCCTCTAGTCCCCCTGCCAGTGTGACACCTGATAATGGAAGAGGAAGGAACTGATGTCGTCCTAGTAAGACATAAGAATCAAAAGCTCTGTTTAGACTTACCCTGTTTGAAGGCAGTGTTTGCTTCAATTAAGACTGTTCTGTGTTGCAGGTTTAACTTCTACGACGGCCCCCCCTTTGCTACTGGGCTCCCCCACTATGGCCATATCCTGGCAGGAACCATCAAAGACATCGTGACCAGATTTGCTCATCAGAGTGGTTTTCACGTTGACAGAAGGTTTGGCTGGGATTGCCATGGCTTACCTGTGGTACGTGTCATAAATTTGCCCACAGATGGGTCTGTTGGTTCCTCTTTCCATGTTGTTACCTGCTCATCAGCAAGGTTTCTGTTGCCCTTGCATATTTTTTAAAAGAGGAATGCAAGTTCTGTGGCCACTGTGTTGCTCTGGGGTTTGTGTGTGGTGATTTCAGGAGCTTCCTCCTGGTCACCTGCACTTGGTTCATTGCTATAAACATGTATTTGTTTGGTACATTTTTCAGAAATTGGTTTTTTTTTTGTTGTTGTTCATTTTTCTAAAGATGGCATAGAAACAGTTGCACCTTTGAAATCCCTGCCTGGTTCAGGTGCAGTGCTCACGAAAGCATCTCAAGAGGGTAAAGCAGGCCCTTTAGCCTCAGCAGAATGCACAGAACATAAACTACCCAGAGAAATCCTGAAAGCTTTTGCTAACAGGGTGGGTGCTTTGTTTTGGTTGTTTCAATGCTCCCAGGAATATGAGATTGACAAGACCTTGGGCATCAAAGGGCCGGAGGACGTGGCGAAGATGGGGATTGAATCCTACAACAACCAGTGCAGGGGGATTGTGATGAGATACGCCAAGGAATGGGAGGTGAGTGAAGGCACAGCCCATGTTCTGCTGGATGTTTCTAAATGGATGCGTGCAGAAGGTTTTCAGGAAGGGTGAACTTCATCCTTCTGTTTGATTCTGAACATAAATCTCGTATCTTTAAGCTTCTGTGTGTTCCTCACTCGTGATCCTGAAAGGGGAACACAAAGAGCGCCGTTGTGGCTCAGAACAGAGACTGCTCTGGTGTCAGAGGAAGGTGATTTGCAGGTTACCTGGAGCTCAGAGAGTCTAATGAGATACACTGAACAAATAATAGACACCTTGAGCGTTGTCTCTTTCTTTGTGCCTTTCCTTCTGTAGAAAATTGAAAGATCTGGCTTTGGTTTTCAAGTGGAACAATAAAGAAAAAGCACATTAACCTCCCTGCTTTTCTGCTCTCCCTTTCCCCAGTCATTTCATTGGCAGAGTGTAGGGAGTAGCTCGTGTTTTTGGAAGAACAGAAGTTCTAGCATCTGATTTTCTGTCACAATAGGTGTGAGTAAACACTCAGTCTTCCCAGAGAATATTTTGCATCCCATGAATTTAGGGAGAACATTGTTCTTTGCAGACTCTTGTGGTTGGAGAGCTGTTTGAAGTAGATGGGTTAGATATTTTTTAAAGAAATGCACAGTTGTTTTTTTTCTAGTTTAGAATAATATTCATCCTGTGCATAGAACCTGATGCTCCTTATTTTTCTCCTTAGCAGTGTCCCCAGAATAAAGTACATTTAGCCCAGAACTCTGTATTTTCTGTCAGTGGGATGTGTGTGTGAAGTGATGACTCTTTTTTCCCCTGGTTTTCTGGAGCTGAGGAGTGCCCAGGTGCTTTCCTGGCTGTGCCTCTGTTTTACAGTGCCAGCCTGCAGTAACAAGTGCCAAAAGAAGGATGGAAGAACAGGCCATGTTTTTTCAGCCTTTATGCCACAAGGCCTTCTTAAGCCAAAGAATTTTTATTTTTTTCACCCTAATTTATAATCCCAGGCATTTTTTTATTCCTCTGGGACTTCTATCTATTTACATTTTGAGTCTAGATATGCTGATGGCCTCTGAAGAGACTGTATCAAGGCATTCTTATATGCAATTTGAAGAACTGTAGTTCTTTAATATGCTTTCCAATAAATGTTTATCTTCACCAGCAGTTTTTTCCTTTTTCTAGGCAGAACAGCCCTAATTATTTAGTTTTTCTTCCTGCAGAAGCTGTTCTACCTCATCACACTTCTCTGTATGTTTTCTAGTCCTGATGTACTTCTTTTCATCAAAATAGCAATTCCTTATTTGAGAATCACTTGCCTCTTGCACCTGGGGAGCATTTTGAGGTTATAGCCAGTATCTGGAGACACTAGAGCTGTATTTGGTAGAAGAGCTGTGGCCTGAGTCTTGGCAAGTGGCTGGATGAAAAGCACAGGGATTGTACATTTGAAAAAAAAAAAAATCTTTAATCTATGCTCTGAAACTTTGTATTTAAAAACCATCGTTAATGATTCTTTGTTGCTTCTGGAAATAAAAGTAACAAGATTCCTTCTGGTTCCTTGTCGTGGTTTAACCCCAGCTGGCAGCCAAGTCCCACACAGTCACTCACTCCCCCCTGGCTCAGAGGGGAAGAGAATTGGAAAAACAAGGAAAACTCTTGGGTGGAGATAAGAGCAGCTTAATTGAAACAAAATAAAATATTATAACAGTGCTGCTGATAATAATAATTGTAATGAAAAGGAGAGGGAGGAATAAAACCCAAAAAACCCGAAGTGATGCTCAGTACAGTTGCTGACCCACTCCCAGCCTGTCTCTGCCCAGTGGTTGGGGGTTCCTGTCCAAGTCCCCCTGATTTCTATCCTGGGTGTGACATTTTGGGCTGTGGAGTCTCCCTTTGGCCAGTTTGGATCAGCTGTCCTGGGCTGTGCTCCCACCCAGCTCCCTGTGCAGTTCCTCCCTGGCACAATGGGACACTGAGAATTCCTTGCTTGGAGTAAGCACTACTCAGCAACTAAACCAGTGTTACCAACATTATTCCCACACTGTATCAGCTGTGAGGAGGAAAATTAACTCTATCCCAGCCAAACCCAGAACATTTTGTGGTTTGTTTTCCACAGTTGTTCCTTTGGACTTGCCGTGTCTTCAGAAGGTGGTGTTTTTGCAGTGCTGATCAGTCTTTTGCATGATGAATGGATTTTGTATCTTGTTTTGTTCATAAATTCATAAATTTCCATGTATAGGTGTATATTTCCACACGCAGATGTATATTTTAGATTATTAAGAAAAATAATGAAATTTGTTTAAACATCTTTTGACTTGTAATAAATTCAAATGTATTGGAATAGTGCTAGGAGAGGAATTGCCAACATACAGTGTTTATTTTCTGTCTGGAGTGACTAGCAAATGCTTGAGGCTTATGGAAAAAATATAAAAGTTTCCTTGGCTGTGTAAGGTCTTTCAGTGCTGAGACCAAACAGAATTCTCCAGCTTTGTGGATCCTTGTGGTAATCAGTCCTAGGCTTTAGATCTTATTAGTGGAATGTCAGAGTGGCTTAAAGGTCAGAATCCAAACTGATACATTTCAGGAGCTCAGGTGTTATGTGAAAATGTAGAAGTGAGAGAATGAATCTACCTTGTGCTCACTTGGCTGGTGTGATGGTCGGTGTGGGCTGTGCCTGAGGGGCTCAGGACAGGTGTCTCTGGGCTGGCTGATGGCAGAGCAGGGCTCTGGAGAGCTGTGAAATCAGCAGAGTCCCACATTCCAAGTGAATCCCATAGCTGGCTTATTACAGCCCATCCTCTGTGCCCGTGAGCACAGTCTGTGCTGAGACAGGGACCAACACCTGTCAGTCCTGTGGCCCTTGGCAGCCCTCCCCTGGCTTTGGGAAGTCCAAGAAGGCAGTTGGCCCTGGAATAGTTTAATAACTTGTCACGTATCGATTTCTTTCAGCATTTCTCTGTCTTCAAGTTACATCAGGTTGTCATGTAACTGAAAGCTGATAGACTACGTGTTCTGGATTTTGACTGTCTCTGCAACAAGTAGTTTTAAAAATAGAAGTGAGACCACTGTAATGAAAAGCGGTTTTCAGGCATTTGAACCTTGGCTGAACCTTGAATGATCCACCATTTCTGTTTGATGAATGATCCTCATGATCTACCATTTCTGCTGTGTTGAACACATTTCCCCGTTGTGTGACCTTGGTTCTAAACAATTATGGTTTCATTTGTTCCTTATTTTTGCTTGTTTAAATACACTTCCAAGCTTGCTTGTTTGGAACTATTATCAGGCTGAAATATTTCTTAGATGTGTTTCGTTAATATGGGACAAACACTGCACTTGAAAATCCATCTGTTTTACAGAATAAATGTTGGTAATGTGCCATGATCTTGGATGTTGAGGTGCCTTTCAATCTCTTTGTTTGTGTCTTAACAGTTCAGTGTTACCAGACTAGGACGGTGGATTGATTTTGAAAATGATTATAAAACTCTGTATCCCGAGTTCATGGAGTCTGTGTGGTAAGTTACATGCATTGTTATGCTTTGAAATGTTAAGAAGACTTCAATTATTGCAAACATGTGTTGGTCCATTTATCATTAGAGCTGTTCTGAAATGTGCCAAATGCAGATAAACATCAGGCAATCTGAAATATATTGATGTCAAAGTGAGGGAATTTACTGGCCTACTTTTTTGTTTCTTCAGGATAGCAGGGTTTTTCAAATTAAAGTACACCAATACTGATTTTAGTGAGCCCTGAAATCTTCCTGCTCCCTGTCGACTTCAAAGCAATTCTGAAGAGCTATTAATAATGTTCCTTACTTGGTTTAGGAAATTACATTATATCTCTACATTCTTGATGTTCTTCATGCTGTCAGCTGCAAGTGGGCAAACTGTCCAAACTCAGTTTAGCTCCAAACCTCATCTTCAAGCCTGAATGTAGAGGCTGTGAATCTGCTGTTACCTTTTTCTTGGCAGCACAGTTTGGCAACTGTCTTGGACTCCTGGTGCAGAGCTTAGTAAAGTTTGGGTGTTTTGGCAGTGTATTCAGGGTGCCTGTTGGAATTTCAAAAGACAAGGACAATATTACAGGTTAAGGAGAATCAGGTTGGCCCAACACAGTGAAGAAATGGCAACTTTGAGTCCTTTGGGTGATGGAACTACAAGGTGATTTGCAGAGTATGTGCTGACAAAAAAGCTATTGAAAATCAAATTATATGCATATTAAAGTATTTATATGCCTATTCTTTAGTATTAGTTTTACTAATAACCTTTAATTGTGTAGTTAGTTGCATATAGTTAGATAAAGGATTGACAGACCTTCTAGATGTCCCTGAAGCCATTGGAAAGGGCAGAAGTGCCAGGGAATTTTCAGTGAGCATTGAAAGGATGGTGGGAAGGCAGCAGATGTTCGACTAACTTAGCTGAAGAAACCCAGCATAATTACAAAGCAAAAACTGACAAGAAACCCTTATTTTGTAAGTTATAAAAATACTTAGTGGTACCTCAAATCCTGTTTAACAAGCATCTTAAAGAAACAAACCTGACTTTTGCAAGCTGCAGGGTCTCTCTCACCAGCCCAAGCCTTTTTTTTTTCTTTTTTTTTTCTTTTCCACTTTTGAAAGACAGTTTCTAGTCTTTCACTTGTGTTACAGAGGCTACCTCTTCTAATAATTGCTTTGATACAGACTTTAGGGTATAAATTTTGGATCTGAAGCCTCAAAGGTATGAGATTTCAGGAAGTACGTAGGCAGACAACCTCTTAATTTTGTAGGTTTTTTTTTTTTCTTCCTGTTGCTGTTAAGTTTCCATGTGATCATGTAATGAAATAAATTTTTGAGAGTCTTTTTTTTTTTTTTTTTTGTAAAGATTTGGGTTTTTGGAAAGGCTCTGAGATGTGGAGGGACACGTGATGCCACTGCCAGTTTGGTCTCGAGCAGAAGAGGAGGTGAAACCAGTGGTGTTTGCAGAGTGGATGGAGGAGGGGAATGGGAAAGAAATGTGGGATGCCTGTTTTAGGAGTAAGGGGGATAATGCTTAAAGAAAGCCCTGTAAATGTAATTGCAGCAGTGCTTTTGACAGGGTAATGCACAATTTCTGAAAAATAGAAGAAAATAAATCAGATGGTTTCCTAGACAATCATCAGACTGAGAATGTGTTACTGAAGTTACTTTGTGTATCCATTAGGAGTGTTCCTTTGAGCTGTAGCTTCTAGCATGCTTCTCTTCTAATTGATTCTTTTTCATCTTTTATAATGGGTTTGTTGGAAATGACTGCTATGTAAGAATTTTGGTGCTATGTCATATGATGGCTGAGTAGACTGAATTTTCAGCCTGCTAAATTTTGACTTACAACAAAACATCCATCCATAAAACTGGCAGAATATTTCAACATTAAAGGTTGGTGTCATTATCAGGTGACACTGCAGTGGTTTCTCATGTAAAGAAGTAGTCAACTGTTCACATATTCAATAACTTAAAAAGAACTTTTAAGTTCTAATTCTGTAGAATGTGTGTCTCTGACCCTTCATCCTGCTCAGATCTCAATGAAAATGTGTCCTTTACTGAAACACTGCAGTGAGAATGATGTTCTTGAGCTGGCCTGGAACAAACATACAATATATTCTTAATTATTTGTTTTGTACAGCTCATGAGACACATACAGTGAATTTGAGCAGTTTAGCGTGAGCCTAAACTTCTTACTGATCTGATCTGCAGTTGGTCAGAAAGAAACACACGGGCTTTGGGAAGAAGAACAAGTAGTAAATTATTGTCTTCACTGCTGGCTTGTTGCACAGTTCTCAGCCTGCTGTGAGTTTGCCCCTCGGGAGCAGTTTTCCCTGGGTGCTGGGGAACAGCCCGTGGAGGGGATGGCTGAGGAGATGAGGGGATGGCTGTGCTGTGAGAGCTGAGACTGAGCCTGGGGGTGATGCCCAGGGCTTTGACTTTGCTCCCCTGCACAGCTGAAGGGTTGGTTGATCAGATTCCTGTCACCATCTAGTGCCCGAATTAGCAACTGCGGGCTGAGCTTAATTCTGTTTTAAAGACAGTTGTCAGCTCCACTGAGTGACAGAGCCCTGGGAGGAGGTACCAGGGAGTGTGAGGGGAGAGTTGGACCTCTGGAATCACACCCTGCCTTCCCTGAGCCAGGCCCAACAGGCACACAGGGCACATGATGGGGAGGATTCCCTCTCCTCTCTCCATCTTACTGAACACATTGAGTAAAGGGATATGGAACAATGACAAGTTCCTGCCTGGAACAGCAGATGTGCCTGTTCTTTGGCTGCCTCACCCTTCCAAGTGCCTTTTGCAAGAGGTGTGAGGCTCTGCAGTGCAGCTGAACAATGAGGATGATGATTCATGGAGCAGTGAGGTGTCACTGGGGCTAGGGCAGTCTCTTCTCCCAGGGAACAAGCAATAGGACAAGAGGAAATGGCCTCAAGTTGCACCAGGGGAGGTTTAGATAATTTTTTTTTTTTGGTAATATTCTATCACTGTAGGGGTTGTTGAGCACTGGAAGAAGCTCCAAGAGAAGTGGCTGAGCCACCATCCCTGGAGGGATTTAAGATGTGTGGATGTGGCACTTGGGGCCATGTGTTAGTGGTGGCCTGGGCAGTTAAGGGTGGACTCTGATCTTAAGGATCTTTTCCAACATAAACCATTCAGTGATTCTATGACTTGCATGGTGTGAAAGCACAGTAGAAACACTTCTTAAGTACTTCTGTACCTGAAGAAGATACACTTGAGTCCTTTTGTGTGGTAAGAACTTTGTATTCATGGCTGTGCACTGAAAACTCTGTGCTTTTACTGTGGAAACACAGCCAGTATGGAGTGTCCTTTGGTGATGGGGCTTTTTGTTTGTTCCCTCCACTGAACTCATTTCATTGTTCCAGCTTTAGTTTTCCTTTTAGGGAGGTTATTAAGAGGGCACTTCCTCACCCTTTGGACTCGTAGTGCTCAACAGGCTCAGGGTGCCACTTCTAAGGCACCTGAAGAGATTGTAGGTAGCTCCTGAAACAGGAACATTTGCCTTGGGTTACCTGACTCCCTTTGTGTAGCTTTGGTTTTGTTCATGCTCCATGTTCTCCAGATAAGCTCTGTCAGTAAATTCAGTGCCTTAGCCCTTCCCAGTGAGAGGATGAATGGGGACACCCCACTGAGAGGACTGGGTTGGTGTAAAGGTCAAAGATTTTTTTCTTTTCCATGTAAGCAGTAAAACAGTTGTTTTTCCTGCATGTGGAGTTTATTCAGCACTGAACCAGAATGATTTCAGAACAAAAGCTCTCTGGGTCCTAATAGAAATCGCCAAGGCATTTTGTGTAATCCATGACTCTATTCCCTAGAGTCTATAATTAATTCTCTAGAGAGATACTGGTCATAAGAAATCTGTTTTGTCCATTTTTCTACTAGCTACCTGCATTTTTTCCCCTTTCTTGTATTTTCTTGGTGCTGTAGTCTCCTTGTTGTCTTCTCACTGTTCCAGTCCCTGTTGTTTTATCTCCTTACCTCTCTTTTGAAGGAGGAATACACTGAACTCCTGTGGATGATCTTTGGGATAAGTCTAGCAACAGTTTTATATATTCAAATTTTCTCTATGCAGATATTTTGCACTTTTGGCTTGATTCATAATCTTTCAGTGCACTGATCCAAAGATTACAGCTTGGAGTTTAGACCTGGAGCAGGATGATCTCTATGTGCACTAAAGCTTTCACTGGTAGTTGAACCTGAAATTTGACAACTTCTGTACTTAAGAATTCCTGGGTCTTGGAATAACTGCTTTTCCTGACCTTCTTAAGAAGGTGTCTTTCGAAGATAGATACTATTTAAGGATAGGCCGTGTTTGTTATTGGAATTCATGTTCCACTTATGCTTTTTTGACTCATCTCCGGTGTTTTTTGAGGACTTTTTTGGTTTGTGGTTTGTTGTTTGTTTTTGTCCCCAAGCATCTGTTTTTGATGGTTGCTTCCTTTTTGATTTCATCTTGTCTTTAAGGTATTTTTCACTACTCCCAGAAAAACCTTCCTCAAAAACTCTGCTCCTTTTGGTGCTGTTAGGATGGAGCCAGCTTGCTGAACTGTGTAGGTGACAGGGCTTCTTCCATAGGGAAGTGCTTGTGGATGGGTTTATTTGGGAAGTCTATAGAGGCTATAAAATTGTCCTTTTATCTTGCTGTTGAACTGATGTGAGGTGGCACAGCAATAATTTTGTTCATTTATCTGTAGTACCATGGATGTGTTGAAATCACACACCTCTACATCCAGCTGTCATCATGCTCTGCCCACCTTACTTTCAGTCTTTGTCAGTAACTGAGTTTACAGCTCCTGGGTGTTTTTCTTTAAAAAGGAAAAAAGGGAGAAAAGCACTTTATGTTTTTGAAGATAATTGGTCGGTGTTAGTAAGGAGTACTTCAATTTTCTGAAAAGCTGAGAGTCCTCAAGCCTTTAGAAAACCCTTAGATACTGATCACTGCAAACAGAGCCAGCTGATCCCTTGGAGTCACCTGATGCCCCAAAGGAATGGCATTAATCACTTGTGAGGCTCTAAGATCAGATCTTTGATGTGAACACACGTGTTTGAGAGGTGCAACTTGCTTTGGCATCTGCTGGAAGAAACTGAGAGATGTTGGATTTTGTGTGGGTTGCCAGGGCTGTTTTGAGTGTTGCATTGACTGATTCAGTGTCTTTTGGAAGCAAAATCTCCCTCTGTAGGAGTTTTGTTATGTCCATGTGGTGTTTGCCTGGTGTGTGTGTGACTTGGATGAACAAATATTGTAGCAAGGTTCAAGTTTCTTGGATGTTATTCCTGTGGAGAGAGGAACTCAGTCTTGGAACCAGTTGCATCATCCCCTCCTGGCACTTCAGTAACAACAGACTGTTTCCAGTTTGTGTCATTCCTTTTGGAAGTTAAACGTTCTTGCATCTTTGGGGACCAGATTCTCTATCAACAAGAGGCTGAAATGTGCATCTTGAGTTCGCCTTTCCCCAAAGTGCATTTTTCAGTAAAGAAGTGTGTCAGTGCTGCTCCCACAGCCAAGAGGATGCAATTAAATTTATTTACATTTGAGACGTTCAGCAGAATTAGAGGAATAGGGTTTGATTTCTCACTTTTGTGAGTAAACACTTTCTCACTACAAAGGAGCTCTGTGGTTTCCTTAAGTTACTGTTTTTTTAGAAAGCACTGCAGTTTCAATTTTGAATTGCAGACCTGGTGCCCCTTTCTTGCAAAGTGCCAACATTTTGCAAACATAAGGGTTAAAACATGTTTTGATAGGTTATTGTCTAAAATATCATGTTGAATTTTTAAGCAAAATGTGACTCTTATTATTAGAATCAGGTTCCTCTTTAGCAGGTGCTGTGTTTTAGGTGGGCAGTGCTGCAGGGAGCCCTTTGGGAATCATCTCCTGTGCAGGTCTGATGGTCACACACCAAGAGCTCTCAGAAGTTCTTTTGTTAAGGAAAGCAATTAGATGTTTTTTGAGATAACAGAACAGCTTTTTTTGTAATGATAATGAAGACCATGGCATCGAGCAGCAGTCTGGCCTCAATCATAATTCTTTTATTCCATTGGAATGACTTTCTGAGGGGAGAGGTTATAACAGACTACAAATGAGTGTTAGTTCTGACCTGTGAGGAGCTCTGGAGAGGTTTGGAAGCCCATCCCTGCTCTGCAGTGCACAGCTGGAGCCCTCGGTTTGCAATGGGATGGGATTGCCACAGGAGGGAGATGCTGGCCTGGATTGGGAGCTTGGCAGCTCCATGAAGTGCTCACCTTTCCTGAACACCTCCCTGAGATTAGTTATATTTACAGCTGAATTAAGTATTCAGTGTTGCTCTGAGTAGTTTTCTTCAATGCTGTTAGTAGGCAGTGCTCTATAGAAAGTATAGTGGAGCTTTTTTCTATAGGTATTTTAGTCACTGTTTTTGAAAGGCGAATAGAACACCTTCAGTAGGGATGCTGTCACTTGTCACAGTGTGCGTTAATTATGCTCTGAGGTGGTAAGCATACATTTAAACTTATTTCTTTAACTCCCACAAAGACTTCTGCAGTTAGCCAGCTCAAATATATATGCTCAAAGCTGATGAAACTGTGTTGAGATGATTTTTGTGATTTATATTTATGAACGGTCAAGTTGATAAACTTAAAATCTCAGTTGCAAAATAGATATCCTCACTGCTGTGTTCCAGAGTTGGGTGAGGGTCAGGCAGCCATAACTTGCCTGTGGGTGACGTTTCTTACTTGCACAAGGTGACTTTGGAGTTGTGTGTGTAAGGTCAGGCACCTTTGGAGTGCACAGCCCTGGGAGACCTCTGGGTTTGGCTCTTCTTTGGCAGAGGGTCTCTGAGGCCTTTTCCATCTCAGACGTCAGATTATGCCATTTTTCTGATGTTAGTGACCGCTCGAGGGGAACTTTGGACTTTTGCTGGAGGCCCACGGATGAATCTGAGTGGATTGCACATCTTTTCTATAGAACAGTCTGTATTTTCTTCAGCTGCTTAATCTGCAGAGTAATAATTATTCTGATTAAGGCAGCGTATGACTTCCATGTCAGCAAGCCAGGGCATGTCTTTTGATATTCTTATTTTAGGCTACAGATAAAATCAGTGCAATAGTCTACTTGTGTTTTTTGTTGAAGGTTATAATTTCAAACATAGAAGGCAAGACACTGACTGAAATACGGGTCGAGATTCTCAAGCGCAAAATGACAGCCTGCAGAAAAAAGTGCTGCTTGCCAGGATGGGGTTGGTTGCTTAGCAATGAGCTTTTTATCTGCAGAGGGACCCAGAAAAGGGATCAGAGTGGTTTGAAAACATAGTTGGAATAAAGGAGCTTTTAAAGTCAGCAGAGTTTTAACGATTTGGATGGAGTTCTAAATGACAAGACTCTGCAGTGGTTATTTAAGGCTTGCCCTCTCCTGCCTTAGAGCCTGCAGCCTGTACCACTAAGTGTGCAAGTCAGTGAGACCTGATAAGCTGATAAATGTTGGTGATGCTTTAGTAAACCCTGCAGTATTAAAGTTTTGTCTGCCACATGGACATTTGAGGAGTTGCTGTGTGAAGTATGTTTCTCTTCCAGCTTCTGTCCATCTTGAGCATTGCCTCAATTTGTCATATCGTAATATTAAGTGCTGCCTTGATTATTTCAAGGAAACATAAGGATCCAAATAAGCCACAGGCTGTATTGGAGATTTCTTAAACAGAGTTAAAGCTTAATGTGAGACTGTGATCTTTGAGAGGAACTGAGTCCAGAGGAGAACATTAAATTGTGGGACCATAAAACTGAGTTCATTGTTTTTCATGGTTATCTGTGCCCCCTTGTGAAAAATGCTCTTCTGGTTGTCAGGATTTACTCAGGGTGGGTTGCAGGTGTCTTTGACCTGTATCTGCCTCTCTTCTGTAGCACTGGTTGCTGTAGTAGATGCTTAAGATCATGTGATAAGTGAGCAGCCATGTCACTACACATCTGTTCTTAAGTTATAACTGATTTCAGACTTGTCAATAGTTCAGATTTCAGGTGATCTTTGTGCTGAAGGAATCTCAGAAAGATTAGTCAGCAATGTGGATTTGTGTTTCATCTCAATACTGTGTGCTGTGCAGCCAGTGCATGGAATACCAAGCTTCTAGAATCAATTAAAACTAAAAGTGTGCCAGAAATACAGTTGCAATTATCTCTTTCCTTTTGAGTTGCAAATACTGTCTTGAGTTGATGATTGATTGTTTAAAGAAGCTGTCATTTATAAGGAAACTGCAGCTAGAGCAGCAACCCCGTTTTGCAGTTTATTTATTAAATGTGAAACACTAAGTGCTATTCCTTGTCCTTTGTGTCCCTCCAGGTGGGTTTTCAAGCAGCTGTATGACAAAGGACTGGTATATAGAGGTGTTAAGGTCATGCCTTTCTCAACTGCCTGCAACACCCCCCTGTCCAACTTTGAGTCCCATCAGAATTACAAGGTGAGTCAGTATATGTGTATGTTACATGTTGTAATCATATTTCCCTATTGTGTTCAGTTTGGATTTGAAAAGCTTTAATACTGATTGCTTAGTAGTACCTAAGGATGTCATTACACTCCAAATTGTTAGTAAAAATCCAGGTAAATGGGTTAGTTTTTATCATGTTTTGCTGGATTTGTTTGGATCACTTGATCTGAGCCTTTTTGCCTGTTCTCGATTACAACTTACAGATGTTTAAAGTACACACTTTGTTTTATTGTGGGAAATTACTCCCTCACTGGGCTCTCAGGGTGAGTGTTACACTGTGCTGGGTTTTATGCTAAATTTTTAGAGGAGAGCTGCAGCTGTCCCTGTCTGTGCAGATCTGAAAAGAGGAGGGAGTTGAGGTCTTCTGTGAGGGGATTAATAAGTGGTGTCAAAGACTGTGTAGCAGTAGGATAATGGCTCTCTATTAATTTAGACTAGGAAATTCCAGGCAATGTTTTACCCAATGTAATGCACGATTCACTGGGATTTATAAAATGTTCCTTTAAAAGCGAATGACTAGATAAAGTAAGTGCAGCTTCTTGTTTGAAGTTACTCATGTTCACATATGTGAAGGCTCAACTTGTGTCTCAGTTGTCCAAATTTCATGTTAGTTTGTGGATAAAGGTTTTGCATCCCTTCCAGTCCTGACCCAGGCCTCCAGATCCTTCTGTCATAAATCCTTCACTTCTACTATTGCAGCAGAGAACTAGCACAGATTGTACATCTGGTTTCTTTTACATCTTGCCTAAAAACAAGGCCAGTGTGCTGGCCAAAAATAGTGTTTTTAAAACAAATGTTTAAATAGAGTTGTAGTACAATGCAGCCCACAGATAATGGAGCTTTCAGTATTGCTAAGGGGTATTTGTACTGAAGAATAAAGGGTTTGTGATTTATGAAAGTGAGATTTGCGAAGATATCTTGGTATTTGTGACTGTCTGATAAATGAAGTAATTATTTTGCTTGCCCACATTTCATATGGGTTCAGATTAATGAGCTGTGGTTAGAACAAAGACTATTTTATTTTTTTTTTTAATATATGTGCCCCTTTTCCATAGAGCCAAAGCTCTTCTCTTTTCTTGAGTCTTAATGAAATATTTAGATGCTGTTTCTTACTCTAGAACCAGTAGAGTGTGTGGTGGGGGTGCTGCTCTGCCACTTCATGCAAAAATTATCCTTCTTGTCTGCTGGAAGTGGCGTTTGTGGGCTGAAATGCTGAGGGCCGTGAGCTGGCAGGATTTGTTCTTGCTGAGCACAGTCTTTTTGGGGTGTAAGGCATCTGCTGGCTTTGTCACTGTGGAAATCAGCCTTTAGCTTCTGCTTATTGATCCTCTGGGAATTGGGACATGGGTCAGCAGCAATAGGACACAAGAAACGTGTTTAGAAACAGAGTTAGGTGTCTAACATACGTTCCAGTAAAGTGTGTCAGCAGCTTGTGTTACGTTTAACTGAAGAAGTGGTGTCTTAGGTAGGTTTGTAACAGATAAAACACTATACAGTGCCCTTACCTGGCAACCTGGATGCTATTTTTTTATGCTTTGCCCATTGTTTTCATCTGCCTGATCAACTCTGTGTTCAGAAAATGAAGTGAGTGGCCCTCAGTGCTGCTGAGCAGTCGGGGCTGTGCTGAGAGCTCGATCTTTGCCTGGTATTGAGCACAGTCCCTGGGTTATGTAATATTTATGTTTTACTGTTGACTGCACCAGATGTTCACAGAAAATTCCCTCTGGAGCAGCCCTTAGCTCAGACATAAATAGCTGCCTGTCCCATGATGCCATTAACTGTTCCATGATGCTGGATGGAAACCAGAGCTCCTCGCACGAGACGTGCTGAGGCGACAGGACCTCTTGGTGTGGGTAGGGCCCGTGTGTGTGGCACCCTCTTTCTGTTTGGCATTTAAAATGAATAGTGAAAATTTCACATTTGCAGGATGAGGCTCGCTCTTACAATCAGCTTTTCATAATAGGTGAAATGTGAAGTGACTGAATAGGGTTGTACTCAGCTGAAAGAAGAACTTGTTTTCAGGGCATTGTTTTGATTCATTTGAAGGTGAAGTTTTGTAGAGTAGCTGACAAAGGTCTCCTTCCCTGAGATTTCTTTTACTCCTAAATATTGATATACTCTTGTTTTTAAGTACCTCAGACTTTTTCCCCCCCTTGTTAACAACAATGAGTCATTTTATGTGATGTCTGTTCTTCCTTATCACTGACTGTAGAGGAAAATGTGGGAAAGGCTTTGTGTAGCAGTATCCAAGAAACTGCTGATTTTCCTGACACTTGAGATTGATTCTAAACTTTTTAAAAGGGATTATAAGAGGTACCTGAGGGAACTGGCACTCAGTTCTCTTGGGTGTTTTGGCAGCGAATTCCCAAAATCTCGCTGCTAGTCTTGAGTTTTTAACCCCGTAGCCTTGTTGGACTGACAGTGTGCACTGTGGGTGGATGGCAGTAGTAGTTAATATGTCTTAGATTTGCATTTTCTCACTAATACAGGCAGTCAGCCTTTTTTGCCTCCCTCTCTTTTTTACCCTTTGGCTTTATCTTGTTTTTCAGGATGTTCAAGATCCTTCAGTGACTGTGAGCTTCCCACTGGAAGAAGATGCTAATGTTTCTCTGGTTGCTTGGACCACTACTCCCTGGACCTTGCCCAGCAATTTGGCCCTTTGTGTTAATCCAGAACTGCAGTATGTAAAAGTGAGAGGCAAGTGTTAACTGAAGGTGACAAAGAATAAACACTTCTTCCTTCAGTGCCTGCCAATATGTACTTATGTTTTGTATTGTGGACTGTTTTATGCTAAATTGGTAGCACTTTGGGGCTGAATCAGTGTTAGTTTGAAGGATGAGATTTATTTCATATGTGGCTGATTTCTGACTGCTGTGCCCTTGTTATTTTACAGGCATTGTGAGGACTGTTCCCTAAAAAATATTGATAGGTGGAATAAGGAATGAGAGAGACAGGGAAGTGTGACTGGATGTCCATAGCTTTTTTTCTCTCTTCCTTTCTTGGGGCTCAGACTCATGAACAACTTGCTGCTCTGTGGCAGCTGAGTTGCAGTAACTGAACATCTCTGTACCCTTTACCCATAACAGACCCAAGATGGCACATCCTGGTCTCAGCCTGACTGGAATGTCTGTTTTTAGCACAAATGTAAGGCAAGGTGTTTTCTGTGCTTTCCGATATACGAGTACATTTGACTGAGTGCCTTGGCTCACTCATGGCCCAGGTGGTTGTGCCTGGCTGAACAGGTTGTACAGGGAGGTGATCTCCTTCAGGAGAGCACCAGCACTTCAGGAATTGTGTGCAAGGACCATTTAAGGTGCCTAAACATTATAGGCTGTTTTCTTGTTACTGCTTCAAGGAGTTTTCCAGCATTTGCAGTTCCATCTTTTTCCAGTTGGCAGCGGAGTGTTATGATGTGTCATCCTTTTCACTTTGCAAAGGAATAGATTTTATCCTTGAAATGCAGTTGTCTTTAATGATACTGTCATCTACAAACACACCTCCCTTTTTTTTTTAATTTAAATAAAATACTAGGTAGGAATTTCCAGTTCCAACATAACCATGTATATCTAGTGTGTGCCTAAGGTGATATTAAACATGAAGTTGTGCAGGCCTTTACAGTGAACTCCATGTGTTTGGATTTTCTTTCTTCTAAGAGAACTAAATATATGTCAGTTTTCAAAGGTTTTAACGTAACTTACAAAGAATTGCTGAGTAGTTTCAGAAATAGCACCAGCACCTGCCTGAGATGCTGAGTTCTGGGTTTAGATGTCTGTGGCCACTGCTGTGGGACAGTGACCCTGATTAAGTTGGCAGGGTAGCAGTCTGAATAAAATTTGTCATTGAAGTTAAAAAATCAGGGTTTTTTTTTTTTGAGTAGAAAATGAGTTTCTTTCATAAAATTTAAATTTTTTTGTCATTTACTTCCTCTGTAAAGAAATCCAATCACGTAATTAACTGGAAGAGCAGATCTCAGAAAGGCAGCATGGAATGCAATTGTTACACCCAATGTCCACTTAATAATATTGATTTTATGTAGTAATTGTCCATCTCGCAGTTGTTTCCCTCTGTTTCAGTTACAAATATTGGAACTTTTCAATTGCTCTTTTGTTTGGCTCAATGACAGTAGACAAGATGGGGTATTTCTGTCTCTGGAACAGCAAAACACTGAAAATCAGTGGACTGGCTTTCATCCTGTGGCTTCTGTTTAAACCTAACTTTTGGAAAGTGCTTTTTAAAGTCACTGAATGGGGAAAGGAGTATCTGGAAGGTAAAGGTTGATCAGTAGGATTATTCTGGGCAATTTTATAGCTACACTGACACCATCTTGCATGTATTGAAAGGTTTCATAATGGTGCAAATGAGGGGATTAAATCAAGATCTGTGTAACTCTTTGTTTTATTTTATATTCTAGATAATGCCACAGGGAAGATTTATGTTCTGATGGAATCCAGGCTGATAGCACTGTACAAATCTGACAGTGAATATGAGATACTTGACAGGCAAGTCCATAAACTATTACACTTGCTAACTTGCAGTGTTTTCCTAGATCAAAAGTTAAGCATTTCAAGAAGATGGATTTCCCTGCATGTGTGTTTCTTGCAAAAATCTATAAGAGATTGAAATTTACTGGCACAAATAGTTTTGTGTGTGAAGCTACAAATAGGATAAAAGTTTCCTTAGCTCTCTTTGACAAAATACATATATTGGCTTCTCTTAAACCTTTTGTATAAAACATCACCCTGTTAAAGAGGTAAAATACAACATATATTTATTTGCTCTCTTTATTCAGTCCTATGCAGTAGGCAAACAAACAAACCCCAACAAAACCCCACACAACACAAAACCACAATAAAAAAGAATTGTAGACTAGAAAATTTTGAGAATAACACCATTTCTTCACTGGCATTAGCTATTTTTACCTTTATCTTTCTTTTTTTTTTTTTATGAAGCAATTGAAAGCTTTACATTTAAGAAAGGAGGTTATGTCTTCCTTCAGCTAAACAATTGCATGTAGTCGTTGAATTAGGGAAATAAAGAGCTGGAATGTTAAGGATGTTTCCTACTCTGATGGCTTATATTGTGATAGTTGAATAATGATTATTTTATAATTGTGCATTGATTTCTTTCACCCCAACTGAATGCTCTTGATCTCTCACTTGCTCTGTAACAATTTAAGCTGTGCACAGTTTATAAAGATGATTTTCAGTGCTCTCATTCTTCAGAATTGGCTGAATTTCCCGTTTTCGTATTTTTTTTCCTCCCTTCTGAGTCATCAATAAAACCATTGAATAGTGTCAGTGTTATGATAATCCTGCCAGGATACCACTGGAAGTTTTCTTTTGGTCTGATACTGAATTAACAACTTTTTCTCTGGAAGTGATGATGTATCCACCAGTTCAGGTGTTTGTGTGGGTCAGAATGAGATGTCAAAATGTCAAAACTCTTACTAACATTCAGATTTGAATCTTACCTGCTTGCCTAATATCTAGGGTGGTTAGTCTGCCTAAGAAAATTTGGTTTGTTGTGGCTTATTCTTGACAAGTTCATATTGTGTGTTCTTTAGCACTTCACTTTTTAATCACCTGAAGTTGAAGGTGGTTGTTAGTCTGCCTGGTTTTTAGGTCCATCAGTATTGCAATTCCATCATCAAATAGAGGTATTGTATTCTTTTCCAGGCTTTTGAAGCCTCTTTAGGGTGTCTAAAGACTGAGCCTTCTACCAAACCCAGTCTTTTTTCTTAAATGCTTTTTAATGCATTTCCTTTAGACTTAAACAAAAAAAAACCCAAAAAAACCCCTCCAAAAAACAACCAACCAAGCAAAAAAACACCAAAAAAAGGGCAAGCTGGCTGTATTAAATTTGTTGATCTGTTGTCTTTTGATTCCAAATCATTCTTTTAATGGAATACAACGAATTTACCTTCAGTCTGGTTACAGTCATTCTGCATCCAGGAAAGCACTGAATAATTTTGGCCTTTTTTTGGTGTGGTATTTTTGTCAGAACTGTGAAGAACCTGCTCTCTGAGGCAATCATACACATTTCAGATGTTGTTGCTTGTGTCTCTGGTTAGTTGTGTTTCTAACACACTCTCTCCAGTCTTTGATTATTTTTTAAACATGTCATTTTTTTTTTACCTCTGCCTATCCAAAAGGCTCCTGGCAATTTTTATTCTCCTTGCAGAGCAGAATATTTTTCTTCCTTCTGTATCAGTGCTACAGTCTTCTTAAGCTGGTGTTTTTTCCCCTCTTTGTTATGTAATAAATTAGTTCTCTCAAATATGAATTGTGAGGCAATTAGAAGGTAGCTGGTAGTTGAATGGATCTTTGAAAGATTTACATCTATGAGTATATAAATTCATGGAAATGAACTTTCCCATTTCTACTTTGAACTTTTTGCTTTCTTTAACTCATTTCTAAGTTCTCAAGCAGTCAGGCCCTTGAGGGAGAAATTCATGCAACTGCACCAAGTGCCAGGCTGAGGTCAGGGAATGATCTGATTGAAAACGTTGTGTTAGAAATAATCTGAACTTCCTGAGTGCTCTCAGACTTCCCAACCTCCCTCAGGCCTGACTTTGCTCTGCCTTTTCCTCCCAGGCTTTAGAGTGGGAATTTATTTCCCTGTTTCACTGATGAGGTGGGTTCCACCTTGATCAGGATACTTTCAGCTGCTTTGCACAGATGGATTGGTCTGGGTGTATTACCCCAGTTTTGGCCAGGGAGTGGCTTGTTTTGTTCAGCAGGGGTAGATGAGAAATGACTGAGTTTTCCTCCCCTTGCATTGCATTTCAGTCCTTTTGCATATCAAACATTTAATTTCTTTACACTGTTTTCCACTGTTGTCTCTCTTTGGATTCTGGAAAATTTGAATTCTGGACTATCCAGACTAGAGATTTTTGGTCTCTCGACAGTGAAGAATTACTATAGTGCTGTTAAATGAGTCTTATTAGTATAACTTAGGTCACAAGAAGGCAGCACTGTATAAATCTTCAACTTGAAGTCCAGGACTTCAATAAACAAAATGAAAATCAGGACTGTGATCCACAACCTTTACCTTTCACTGACTTTCTGTTAAATAAGAATTTAACTGCCCCCCCTTTTTTTTGTTTTTTAAACCAGTTCTAGTGCTTCACATTCTGCATCTGAGCATTCCCATATCTATGTGGCTGAGCACTGGTTTGCTTTTCCCTCATCTGATCCCGATTAAGCACCTCAAACATTCCTAAGGCTGTTTGTAATATAAAATATATAAACCATCTGCAGAGCCGTGGCTTAAAATAGAAGTCTCCCCTCTTCCTAGAGGATATTGTGTGTGCTGAGCTGAGGAGTCATGCTCTTTAACTTGGCATTAGATACTGCTGGAGGTGCTTTCTGTGCCATGAAGCAGCTTTGAAGAGTTCCCTACTTTGAAGTAGTCAAGTGTTTTATGGTTTGACCATTGTTTGGGAAGTTATAGATCAAGAGCATAGGGAAGGACCACAGCTGTGGCACTGTTAGTTATCCCATCTGTTAGATTAAGTTATGTTTTAGGTAGATTCTTTTTTTCCCAAAATTGGACAATTTAAGTACTTTCAGGAGAGCTCTGAGCTGTGAATCCCAGCCTAATCACTGTCTTTGCCAGCTGTTGTCAGGAGCCTGAAGGGAGCCACATCTACAGGCTCTGTCTGTGTCTTACAATTCTTGTCTGGCTCAGTTGGTCCCTCAGTTGTCCCTGTCTGTGTTGGATTGTTCTCTGAGATGCCCGTGGAGAGCTTGGATGCCCAGTTTTAGCCTAAGGAATGAGGCATCTGAGCTTTAAAGACTGCAGTACCCTGTTTCACAACCTTCTGTGCACATCACCGCAGCTGCTTTGGGTCAGGGCTTATTCAGTTCTGTTGGACATGCTGGGCTGAAGAGCTTCATTCTTATGAATACTGTGTTTTATCCAGAGGCTTCTTGCCCAGCTTTACCAGAAAAAAATTGTCATTAATGCTTAATTCATCTATTAGTTTACATTGATTGCTTGATTGAAAGTCCATCTGATAGAAGTGTACCTGATGACTATTAGCAGAGATGCATTGAGAGACATTCATTTTTTTGTCCAAGTCCAAATTGCCAAAGTGGCATAGAAAGGGGAAGCAAATATTGAGGGAATACTTTTTCTTCACTTTATGAAATCAAATTCTCTCAGGGATGGGGAAAAAGTAAATAGGAAAAAAGCAATTTTCGAGTTGTTAATTTGTTTCCATGTAAATCTTTTTCCTCAGGTTTCCTGGTATTGCTCTTAAAGGCAAGAAATATAAACCACTCTTTGAATATTTTATTCAGGTAAGATGAACAAGTTTGGTGTTTGTTACAGGCTGCAAAGATAAAAATAAAACCCATTCTCAGTATTCCTTGTTTATATAAAGAAATCTTGTGTCCTAATAACAAACTCCAGGTTGTACTGAAGTACTTTAAATCCTAGTTAAAGGTTGAAAAACAGAATGCTTTTTTCTGTATTTTTTTCCTCTAAGTTTTAAATACACACAGAGTAAGAATTCAGTGATAAATAGAAGTTTGATTTCAGATTGCAGAGAAACTTTCAATCCAAATTAATAAATAGGCAGTATTCTCTCAGCTTCTCATCTGTTGAGCTGCTCTTGTCAGCCTATTAAGTCCACAAGTTCTGTCTTCACAAGAGAATGACTTTGGCTGTGAATAAGTCATAGACATGTGATGGTTTCACTGAAGAGTTAAAAGCCTTTGCTGGAAAACCTACTGACAGATCAGATTTATATGGATACAGCATTTAAACACTGCATTAAGTCTGGTGTGGTTAATGGCACTACAGACAGTAGAATATGTAGCAATAGGAGAGGGGGGTAGAGAATTTTTATATTTTTTTTAAACAATCTGATTAAAAATGGATTCAGTTTTTCCAAGAGAAGAAGTGGGTTTACAGCACTGCTGGCCAAGCAGCTGGTAACTCATGTAAGGGATTTGGTCACTTGTGACACCATCTGTCCTGAAGCCTGTGCAGGAGTCAGGGTGAGAAAACCTCTGTAGGGAGCAGGCTCTGATACTTCCAGTGAAAAGTCAAACACAGCTGAATCTGAAAAATTGCACTGTGGATGTAAAGGTTTGGAGTGGACACATTTTGTGAGTCCTGCTGTACTTGTAAGGAGCAGATGGGCATCTTACCGTTTTTTATTTTTTATTTAGAACGGAGGTCTTATCTCAAAATATTTCTCCTCAGAACAAGCCAAATCTAATATTTTGTAGCATATTTGGTTCAGCTGTGACTGCAGTAATGTTTTTTTACTATTTTTGGATTAAGGAATAGAAAATAGCTCTTTATTTTTCATTAGCTATGTCCTGAGCACACTGAAAATTGTCAAATCTTTTCTTGGCAATTTTTTCTGGGTATTCTTTTATTTTTGTTTGGTATTTACCACCCTCTTATTCTGTGAGGGATACAAGGAAAATGTGTAAGAGCAAACTATAAGACTGTAGACTATAAGAGCAAACTTCTTTTTTTTTTTTAAAGTTAAGATGTATAGTTGGCATAAAAAATGCAAGGAGCATCCTGCACCTTTCTTGGTTATATCCTCACGTTCAGGAGTGTATTGTTCACAGTCTGTTAAGCACAGAAGTGTGTGAAGATCTGTGGCTTGAAGAGTAATTGACTTTAAGGCCTTCTAGAGAGGTGTTGGATTTAATCACATTTGACACTGTTCAAATGGAGGATGCAGCCTGGGTGTCTGGGCTATAGGAAATCGTTAAATGTCAGGAATGTCACATTTTACTGTGTCACTTATTTTCAGTGCAGCTCTTTGGTCCTATGTGTGGCTTGTGGCACCTCTTGGTTCTTAAGAATTCTGTTTTGCTGTGTATGTATGTGTGTGTGTATATATATATAGATATATGAAAACCATCTTTTTGTGTTACAGTGCAAGGATAAAGGTGCCTTTTCTGTGGTGGTAGATGGTTATGTGAAGGAGGAGGAAGGCACAGGTGTTGTACATCAGGCTCCCTATTTTGGTGCTGTGAGTATGAACTACACAACTGCCATGTTAATTTTGTTCCACATGCATATCTTGGCTTCCAGCTCCTGGGGACTGTCTGTCAGGGTGATTGATGTTAAACAGTCTTCCCATTTGCTCCTTACAAGTGTAAGAATGCCATGTAGCACTGTATTCTAACGAGCTCTTCTGGCGAGGCTCTTGTGTCCCTTGATTTTGGTTATTGTTGTGGGCTGTGAACCGTTGTATCTTCTGAGTGTCACTGATCTCAGCTTTTCTCAAAGTCTAAAGTTAGAGCTTGGAGAAGGACTGATCTGTGGCACTGATAGTCCAAAGTAGCTTTGTTAAGTGATAATTTAGGATGGTAACAGCAGTTCTGCTCAGCACACTGCCCCTCTTCAGCATTTCAATGTAATTACTCGCTGGGCTTTTAGAGAATGAGAAAATGCTTTCACTGCTTTTGTCCTGAGACTTCATCCCTTGGCGTGAAAGGATTTTGTTGCACTCCATTCTTTTTTTTTCTGCCTTTATTGTCCTTTCCCTCAGTCTGTTCTTTTCAAGGTTGAGAGGAATAATTTTTCATGGATTTAATCATTCCAGTTTTTAGACACATGAATTAAATGCACTACTTTAGGCTTATTGTCCTTTTTGTATCATGTCCTGTCTTCAGCCATTATCCAAAGATGCCCTCAAAAAACTTGCAGTAGAGCTGCCAGTGCCTAGCAATTACCAGTGCTTGGACCATGAGCTCTCTCATAATTTCCAGAAGCTGTTGGCATTAGGAACAGACCTCTTTGTATTCATGTGAAATAGCCCATCCTTTTCCGTCCTTTTTCCCCTGCATTTTTCTGAAGGGTACATCCATTGTGGTGGTGTTTCCCTTGTCAAGAGGAACACTGATGTGAAAAGATGTACCAGCTTAATATAGCTGTGAATAAAGGAAATTAGACTGGGCTATGTTAGCAGTTATAAAGAAATTAATGGTAACTGGAGAAGTGTCTTAGGGAGTGTAAAGCCTATCCCCACTGCTGATCCTCAGACTCTTCCCTATAGCTAAACCTTGGATTTGCCAGAGGGTGAGGGAGCAGACATGGTTTTGAGTCAGGAGCTCTTGCTGTAGGAGGTGAAGGAAGGGAAGAAGCTGCCAGTAGAGCAAGAGCTCTGGAAGAACCTTTCCCTTGGCTGCTCTGTTGGTGGTTTGTGTGTTTGCACAATACAGTGAAGTTGTTGGAAAGGATGACTGTCCAGTCAGAGCAAGGATTATCTGCACTCTTTTATTTGGTTATGTTATAAGCCCACTGAGGTTTTTAAACAGAGGGAGGAAAAAAACCCTTTTCTCTCTCTCCTTCCCTCTCCCTCTCTCTCCTTGAAAGTTAGCAATTAATTTTAAAACCTTTTCATTAAAATAACATGAAAGGCTCACAGAGGGTCCTGGTTTGGGTGCAGTAATTCAGTGTACAGTAGGCTCTGTGTAGAATAGAGTGTTACAGAGTTGGCATTATGTGTTGGCCTTTAGACAAGCTCAGATGAAAGGGACATAGTTCATGATGGCACACAGGACTGTCTTCCTGATTAATTGGCTCCTCTGCACCTTCCTGTGCTGTTGTGTTGAAGGTGAATAGGAAAGGGGTAAGTGGAGCAGGAGGAAAGGGTCAGAGGAGAAGAAATAGAGCACAATCCTTCACAGGAAGCCTCATAGCTTGCCTCTATTCCTTTCCATCATCACTATAAATAAGTCCCTTTGATAAATGGAGATGGAAAGTAAGTTGTTTTTTTTCCTTTAATCCTACTTACTGACTCATGTTCTGTATTGCTGATAGCTTAGAAATGTATCCTTCTCCAACAAAATAAAAAGTAAAAATTCACCTTCATTTAGTTCCAGGATATGTAGTTTCATTGCCTTGTGTGATGCATTTGCCAAATACAAGCTGCCACACAATATCAGAACACTCTATTATTTCAGTTCAAAAGGCATCAAAATTAAAGCTCACAGAACAAGACAAACCTGTATTAAAAACTCGGTAAACTCATTGTACCTCCAGATTAACATGACACTAAAATTCAGCTGCTCAGGCATTTCATCATATGTAGATGTACCTGCAGTCAACTAAAAAAGCTTTGGTACCATTTTAATTCCCAGACAGATTTTTAATTTGCAATACTTCTAGTGTGTGTTCAGACTGAGTCACACAATTTTCATAGATCTGCTACTGATGCACTTTTAGTGCACTGCAAAAGTGTGCCTGTTTTTTGTTGAGGTGCTGAAGGTGAACCTTTTGACTTCGCATTTTTGTTGTTTTGTTAAAATTTCAGATGGAAAAGATTTTGATTTCTCATCAGTGAGCTGTTTGATAGCTTCTGCTTCATTCATTTTGTGTATTACAACTTCTGTATGTAATCTTTTGAGAGATTTAATCATGACAGGGGTACAAAACACTATGTCTTCTATCCTAGAAAGAATTGATATTTGTTTTAGCTTTTATTTGAGTCCATCACTTGTGGATTTCTGTATGTGTTGTGGTTACTGAAGCAGATCTTCGTTAAATCAAGTGGCAGGTCAATCTGAAGAACTTTTCCATTCAAGCTCTTCAAAAGAAAGGAACTAACTGTAGAAAGCCAGAACAACAAAGCCCTTTCTCTATCACTGGGTGCACCAGTGATGCAAGTGGAACTGAGGCACCTCTTGGCTGGGGTCCTGTGAGGTGGCAGGTTTGTTTTGATGTCTGGGCAGGGTTGTGAGCCTGCCAGGTTTTGTGGTATGTGCTGGCTGCTTGTTCAGAGTCTCTAACAGTGCCCTGCCCAGGCAGGGCTGACGTGTGCTCTGTCATCTGGCCTGTATTTGCAACCCTGCTTGCAGTACCTCAGCAGTGACAGCTGAGGGGAGGGCTTAGCTCAGCTCTGTTGGCTGAAGGGGCTGGGTGATCAAGTGGAGGCTGAATAATGGGGATGGCTGAATAAAGCTCCTGGAGAGGGGGAAGAGGCTGTGCTCTGGTGCAAAGGAGTGCTGCAGCTGAAGGGCTTGGTTGTTTTTGTGTGTAATGCCTTGGTGCATCAATGGACCAACTTCCCTGTCTCTGTGTATGAGTTTCATCTGTAAGAGCAGCATCTGGCAGATCTGGCTTGAGAGAGCTGGTGGCCACAGGGACCAGTGGGTAGGGTGGGAGGTACAGGGTGAGGGCCACTGAAGGGATCTGGAAGCCCTGCCCTGGCACTCAAAGCTGGCTCCTCACCTGTGTTGGTTTGATCTGGGCAGTTCAGGGAGCTGTGGAGCACTGGCCTGTTGAATCCTTATTTACACACTTGCTGCTGGTGTGGTTTCCTTGACCAAGGTGCACAGGTTGCTTTAGGGTGCAACTCCTGGGACAGAGCTGCTGGGTTTAGTGCCAGGTAAATGAGCTGTCAGCACAGAGGAGGGAACAGTGCAGCTGCTGCCAGTTTTGGCAGGTGGGGTCACTGCAGCTTCTGTTTGACACTGCACAGACCTTCAGGTTTTGGCCCTGGAGTCTGTGGTTTCCTTTATTTTGTCAGAGCAATGATAGAGGAACCACTGAGGCTCCAAAAAGCCTGGATGCAGCTTAGGCAAGGCCTTCTCATTTGAGGAAAATGAAGTGATTTGAGGAGTGTGTTGGTCTGCAGCTGTTCCCTACTCCCTTCTCCTCCCACTCCCAATAATGTTCTCTTGCCTTAGGGTGAGAAATTGGGTCATCTGGGTGATAATTGGTTAAGATGTGGATTTACTGTGACTTCAGACTTTAAGTTAAAATCTGAACCTTTCTGTCCCGCTACTAATTTTGTTTTAATCTTTTCTACGATACCATTATTGTTTAATGATGTTCAGGAAAGTCTGGAGTGACCCTCTTTTTTTTTCTTTCCTTTTTTTTTTTTTACTTCTTACTTGTACAGGAAATTAAAAATTTAAATGGAGACTGGCCAGGAAAAAAACAATGATGTCCATGTGTGGTTCTTGGTCAGTAGCTTTGCCTCTGGGCCAACAGTTTGAGAAACACAGATTTAAAGGCTTTGGATCTTTTAAGACGTTCAGAAAATGGGATTTCTTGTGTGAAATGCCAGAATTAGATTGATTAAAACAACCTGCCTTCTAAAAAATGCTGTGTAGGCTGGTGAGCTGAACAGAGCTCTGGCTGGGACAGAGGATGATGTAGTGGTTGGCAGGTTCTTTGCTATGCAGTGGGAACCTGAAGCTGTTCACTGCATGTGTGTGTGTGTATTTACACACATAAAATACATGTGTGTGTATATATGCATTTAGGTACCTAAAAAACCATGCACATATCCCCTCTACTAGGTGAGAGACCCTATAGTCTGAAGAAATCATAGTTTTTCTGATGAATAAAACTGCAATCCTACAGAGTCTTTTCCTTGCACATTTGGGATTAGTGAAGGCTGAGTGTTTTGCTGTTCTTGCCCAGTCATCACGTTTTCTATTCAATATTTAAATTCTTGTTTTGGGAATGGATATTTTAACCAGTGCTTTGTATTCCTACAACTTGCTGCTTGTCTCTTGTAGGATGATTACAGAGTCTGCATGGATTTTAATATCATTCAGAAAGATTCTGTGCCCGTGTGCCCTGTTGATGCATCTGGCTGCTTCACAGCAGAAGTGGCTGACTTTGCTGGGCAGTATGTGAAGGTCAGTGATCTTGGAGAAAGTAAATTACCACTTTATTCAAGATAAATTTTATGTATAGTAGAAATGTTCTTGTCTTTCTCTGAGTAGGTTTGTCTGCAGTGTGTGCCTGGTATGTGGATAAATCAAAATGTGTTTTAACGTTTGCAGCAAGGTTGGATTTGTTTATTACAGTAGCTGAGAAATAAAGAATTTGAAGTGTAAGTAATGTTGTGTATCTGTGGTGAGAGGGGAAAGGTGTATCTCCTGTTTGCATCCACTGCAGAAAGAGCCTCACACTTGCCTTCTTCCTTTTGGAAATGTCATGCACACAGTCTGTAGGCACATGTACCTCCCTCACCTCTGGATGACTCTGAATTCACACACATCATCATTCAGTTTCTACCAGCCAGTTAATGTTATGTGACCTGTTAGAAGAGAGAAATCCAGTCATTTTCCCCTCTTGTGGGATGTGTTGCAATGTGAATTTACTTGCCAATAGATGCCAGAGAATCCATGTAAAAGCAACCCATGTGAACTCCAGATTGCTGCAACTACAAATCCCTAGCAGGGAGTGCCTCTTAAATTCCATGTCCTAAGAAAATAATTTGGTTTTAGTCCTGCTGTTACAGTTTGATAGCAAAAGCATGTTCCTGTAAACACAATTTACTTGAAAAAGACCTAAAAAAATTTTGTGTTGCTTTTGAACTTAATCAGCTGTCATTGCTTCCTGCTATACATTAAGGCAAGTAGAACACTGGAGGCTCCATGTTTGGTTTCTTGCTGGTAGAAATCTGAACATAAGGCTCTTGGAAAATATTCTTATGATGCTGAATTTTTACCGTATGGATATTGCTGTATCATAAATCTGTGTGTGTTTTCCCCCCCTTAATGTCATATTGATGCTTGTTTGTTGAGTAGATGATCTTAAACTATTAATATACACCTTTCACTTCCAGCTTAACATGTAAACCCTGGTTAGTTAGTGAGGTATTTATTATAAATAAATATACATTATCAACTTCTGAAATTCAGTCACATTAGAGGAATGTGGTGTAGGGAAGTTTAAGTATTATGTAAGAAGCCCTATGTGACTTCCACAAAATCAAAAGAGTCAATAATAAGATTTAAGATATTAAATAATGTGAGTGCTGGCTTGTATTGGTGCTGCAGAAAATTTGATTTTTGTACATAGTTGTGTGTATATGGAAACAGAGTTAAGGGTGAAAAAAGGCCCATATACCAGTATTTGGAGAGCAAATAACTTTGGAAATTTAGTGTTTTATGGTGCCTCTGTAGTAAAGGTATAAATTGTATAGAAGTGCTTCAGATTTTTTTTGTGTACGTGTGTGTGAATGCTGGATTACTTACAGGGGTTTTTTCATTAATTTGGGTGTTGGAGACAAATCCTGTAGGAGCTCACTGAAAGAACGAAATCTGTGTTCCAAGGAAAATCCTCTGTTCTCTTTTTAGGATGCAGATAAGAACATCATTAAAGTACTGAGGGAGAAGGGCCGACTGATCCACAGCAGTAGTTTTAAGCACAGCTACCCCTTCTGCTGGAGGTAAGGACAGAGGCACATATGGCTTTGAGACTGAGGGTTCTGACAGAGAACTTTGTCAGGTTTGTCTCATTTTTACCCCTCCCTTCACCTGCTGAATTTTTTAATGAGACTAAAAGTAACACGAGTCGAGAGTATTGATTTAGGAGAGCTCCAATTTTGGTTCAGTAATCAAGTAAATTAATTTTTTTTTTTTTGCCAGAAATCTGATGAATTTAAATGTAGCACTGAAAATTTTTTCTATTATGATTTTACTAGTGTGTTTTTATAGCTTGTGTGTCTTGTGCTTTAGTGTTCCATGTACTACCTTTTGGAGATGGCTATAAAAAGACTAAAAAATCTGATTTTTTTCTAAGCAGCTGAGTGGTGGGAAGGGATTTCTTGGTACACTTTGTATTGTATCCAAATAAGTTTATCACAGAATGTTTTCAGATGTTTGCATTAAAGCTTTCCATGTTTTGGATAAAATGGCTAAATTATAGTTGTCATAGTTACTTCTTTTTAACCTTGTAAAATGACTTCTTTCTTTGGAGTCTGGTGGAGCCCAGTTGCTTATAGAGTGGAAACATCTGTATTTTTGAATAAAATGGAAGTTAGCATTTACCACTGCTGGGGGTAGTAACACATAAATAGGCTTTTCTGCTCTGTCATTCCTGAACAGAATTCCCGTGGTCAGGAATAGCAGTTGATTTGTTCACAGTACCTTTGGAGACTTCTTGGAAATGTTTGATTTTGCCGACTAGAAGTTCCAGATTAGCTCTGGAATATCAGGGAAGTGGTTCAGCACAGAGGCCTGTCAGGAATCTTCCCTGGCAGACTGGGAATCCTGCATGTGGAAATCTCCATGGGCCTTCAGTATCAGTGAGCAAATGTAGGTTTTGGGTGTGAGGAACACAGGCTAGACAGATTTAATCTGGCAATGAAGCATGTTTTTATTAGCATCCTCTCTGGTTTGAACTGTATGTACAGTTGCTATTGCAAAACTGAGGGGGAAAAAAAATCGCCGAACAATGTCAAATTGAAAAAAAGAATCTTCAGTAATCTGTTAGCAGGAGAATTGTATTAAGCTTATATTACAAGTCAAGACACATTTAAAATACCTAATTATCTGAAAACACTTGAAGATTTTAAGTCATATCTGATGCACACAGCGTCTGTACTGAAATAACCGTGATAAAAGCTCTTCTCTCTCTCTGGCTTTAGCACTGCCAGGTGAAGTGTTTTAGCAGTGTGCATTTATCTTTTATCTGCAGCAAGAATAACCTTGGCTTGCTGTTGAATAACAGGCTTGGTTTGTTTCTAAGAGCTGCTTGGAGGAAGAAAGGGAGTTGCTCTTTGAGTGTTATGTCCTTGAGGATTTAGGACAGTTTTTGAGGAATGGAAGCCCCAAATCAAGCAACACTTGTGTTGTTCTTGTGTAGCAATTCAAATATCCAGTCATGGCCTTCTGAGACAAACCAGGAATGGAGAAGTGCTGATTCTGAAGAACATCCTTATTCCTGCCACTCTGTTGACATTTTTGTTGATTGATGATAAGTTGCAGGCAGCACCTAGCAGCAAATTATCTGGTGGGAAGAACAGAACAATGGATTCTACTTGAAAAGCTCATTTCACTGCCATCACAAATCAAACCATAATTGGAATATGCTAAAAGTAGAAGAGTAGTTCTTAACTTTGAACATAGTTATAAGTTATTTTGATTAATGTAAGAAAACTTTGAAATCAGACTCTTCTTAATGTACATGCTTTTTGCTGAAATCAGGCAGCTGTTGAACACTTGGTATGTTGAGAAATTTGCCTTATTTTTACATATGATGGAATTAGAGTCCTTCTCTACATTTTCTTGTTACTGTGTTATGTAATACTTTTCTGTCAATTAAACTTTAGAATATAGAAACAATAACTTGGTGAGGACACAGTAGACAGTTTTCGGTTAGAATTTGTCTTCATTGGAATTGCTGAAGATGGGGAACATTGCTCAGATCCACTCTGTGCACATGTGAGATCTTGAGTCTGAATGGTCTGGGCAGCAGTTTAGCAACTGGAATAGCAGAGCTAATGAGCATGAGAGCTGCAGTGTCCCTCACAGCTACTGCCTGCCATTCCATTGGGAAGCAGTTTTGGGAAGCTCTACCAGTGACAGATCCAGAGCTTTGTCTCTTGCAAGCCAGTGAAGGCAAGGCCAGGAAGCATCTCTCATAGCATGTGCTCAATTACTAATCATTTGGTTCCTAAATTACAAGAAAATGGAGTAGGAGTGGGATCACAAGTTATTATAATGTGATTGCTCTGAGATATTTCTAAAGGATCTGTTTGCAAGGAGAACAAAACTTTGAGACAGGGAGGAAGGTTTAGGCAGGAATTTTATAATCATCAGCCTCTGATTTAAGGTCTGTCTGGGTGATTTTGCCCTTTGCGTTGATGGAAAACACAACCCAGCAGTGGATGTTTGTTGTTTGATTGTACATCAAAGAATTGAATCCAGATTCAATTCAACTTTCTCACCAGCCATGAGGGGCAGAAATGTGGAAGGTTGAGCAAATTTTAGTGTTTTGTTCTCTCCTGTTTCCTGCTGAGGGACTGCTTGGCAGCACAGATGGAATAAAAAAGTCTTCAGAGAAACTGTGCCATCTCCTCTTTCTTACTGCCATCAGGTAGGTGGAGCAGTACTCTGTGGGTGCCCTGGAATGGTTCTCAGGTGTTACAAACTTAGTGTCAGGTTGAAAGCCTGGGAAATGGGTCCTGCTTGTCCCTTTGTCACTGATCCCTCCTGTCTGAAGCTGCTTGGTGCACTGAGGCCTGTGTGCAGCCTGTCAGCTGCTCCCTCCTCACACAGGTTGGGAGCCAGTTTATTGTACCAACCTTCTCTCTGCAGTATGTTAAGACCACGTGAGAAGATGTTGTTACCAGGTTTTATTCTCCTTGTTTCCAGTTACTCAAGATCTTGTGATGGCAATTCATCATTCTTTAGCACTTCTGAAACAAGATGCTCAGTGAAACTCAAATACTTCTGGAGGACCTTGTAGCTTGGGGAATACTTTCTTTCTTACTGTGATCTTGCTGCTGTGTGAGGAGTGAACTGAACTGTTCCCCTTTTTAGGTGTTAGGCCATAATTTGAGAAGCAAACTATCCTACCTAGTACATTTGCATTTAATAGCTTGGACACGACTACATTAATATTGCTTTGAGCTCTTACCATTTCCTGTGAGTTTATAGATACTTTAACACCTGAACAGATTGAAACATATAGGCTGTAGTTAAAAGGAAATCTCTTTTGAAATACAGTATTAAGAGAAGCAGTGTGGGTTTTATTATTGGGCTTTATGCACCGAGTCCAGGTTTTAAGGTTTGAAAAATCTTTGCTGTAGGTTTTCTTCTGTTGGTCAGGCAGGTGCACCTTTAGCAAGTGCTTGGGCAGCAGCAATTTTAATTTGCATTATAATCTCCAGTGGTTTCTGCATTCCAAACGAGTCCTTCCTATGGATATAAGTAAAATTAATTCAGCTTCTAAGATGGGTTATTTGTAGTAGTGACTGCATGCAGGAGATAACAGTAGTTTCTCAGGGTCTTTGTGAGTTATTGCTGAGCAAGTCTATTGCTGAGTTCTGTAGCAAAGGGACTTAAACAAAAGTAATATTTTTAAGCAACATTTTGTGGGGTGGATTGATGGTAAGGGAGAATGAGCTTCTTGTCCCAGTGTTGTTGGAGCTGCTCTGTACTTATAGACAGATTCCATCCCCTAGGGTTCAGTCTCCCTCTTAGAGCTGGAATAATGGGATGGATGTGAAGGACTAGAAATGGCTGAGGTCTCCTCTAGTGACTTGTGCCCACTGTTTGATCACAGGATGCTTTAGAAGGATGTTATGCTACTTGAACAGCTAATCAAGACCTTAAGCAGTTGTGTTCTGGAGCAGATAAATCAAACTGGGTTGAGCCAGTGCAGTCAGATGCTTAGAGATATTAATTTTAGTAAGTAATTTAATGAATTTATCAGTCTTTGTGCTCTGACCTGTAGTGTCTCCATTTCTAACCAATTCCAAGTTGTGAAACTGTTCTCCTCCCATATGGATTTTAGTTTATTGGTTTTTGAAGTAAGGAATATGTTAAGACATCTTTAAAACCTCTTTTGTATGCTTATTTGGATCTCTTTGTTCCTTTCTCCTTCTGGATGGGACTTTTTTCTAGTTAACTCTGGGTTCTGTTACTTCTTCTTGATTTATGATGGTTATTTTAAATGCAAATAGTAAAATACATCATAATATTTCCTGGCTTTTCAGATCTGTATACACATAAAACAAGATGCAGAATGAGCTCACGTGGAAGACTCAAATATGACTCATTAGTTACTGAAGTTCATGTTGTTGTGTTATGTAGGAACACGAATTTCAAATTCAAGTATTGTTTGAACATTCTCATGATTACTGTTGCTATACAATTTCCTTGATTTACTGCATTTGGAGATTATTACATTTTTTTTTCAGGATTTGATTTTAAAATGGTAGCTCACGTAAGTGTAACAGTTTGTGTAACTTAGAAAACAAAACAAACCCCAACCTTTTTTAACTGTGATTAATATATCAGGAACAGTGAATTCAGTCAGTGGAAAGGGGGCTGTTGTGTATAAAACCATATATTACAGAACACTTGATAAATAATTCAGCACTTAAAAGAGTTCTGTTTGTTTTGCTCCCTTCCCATCACCTTCCTACAGGTCGGATACACCATTGATATACAAAGCTGTGCCAAGCTGGTTTGTCAGAGTGGAGCACATGGTGGAGAAGCTACTGGAGAATAATGCCCAATGCTACTGGTAATGTCTCCTGCATGTATCTTTTCCCTTTGCCTGGAGTTGGGTGTGTGTGCTGGAATTCTACAAAGCTCTTTCACTGTTAGTGTGCTAACTCTGTATTTCCATTCTCTCCTTTTGAGCTATTGCTACTGGAATGGGGCTGGGACCAGCTTTAAACAATGTTTTATCTCAGTTTTATCAAGTAAGGTTGAGTAATTACTTGTAATTTGTAGTGAAAATACACTACAGGATCATTAAAATTGTCCTCATGTCATGTTATACAACCCTAAACAATTCAACATGGAAGAAACTGCAGAAGCAGGAAAGTGCACAGTCAAGCTTCCCAAAAAGCTCCACCTGAGAGAAGAATATAGGCAGCTTAACTCTGGGTATATATTGTTCCTAAATAAACTAATTTTTAGATAAGTTTTTCCTTTTCACCTAGTTATTGCAGATGAGGTTGATTACTTTGTCATAGGTGCGTTTGAAGAAGAAAAAAAAACCCCACCCCCCCCTTCTCTCAAAACACCTGCGAAAAATCCAACCCCTGCTTGTGGAACTGTTGTGAGTAAACTGGGTTTCAGAGGGTTAAATAAGAATTTTCCACTGATGGCCAAAATTACATCTTTGTATGTATACAGGGAATGTGAAAAATGCCTGAGAAATTTGTGTAGAAAACAACAGGTAAGTTTTAAGTAAAATGCAGTATTAAATTAGCAGTCAGAGGGAACTCTTGGTGCTGGTGGCCATTTTGAGAGTCAGTCATGGTTTTGTGGTGTGTCAGCAACAAAAGGATCTTATCCTTTTGCACCTTCATAACCTTTATTTTTATTTCCCTTCCTCTCATCAATAACTTGTGCCTGGAAGGCTGAAACCAAGTGGAGAAAACTTGGAAATTAAAACCTCATTCAGTCTTTCCTTTTGAGGGCTGTGGGGAGAGTTGGGATCCCACCACTTTTCCACCACAGGTACCTCTGACAGTGTTAAAGAAGGTGATTCAACTTCCAGTGAGCAATTACAGCTTAGGCTGTGGTGTTTTTTTTTTTTCCTGGACAGTACTTAGCAATTAAATTCTCCATGAGCAGCTTTTGCATAACTGCTTACGTGGTACAAGCACTGTAATTACTGAAATATGTGGGGAAAGTTAGTGATCCATAATAGACTGTCCAAAAATGCTGCAGCGTTGGTTTGCTGATCAGCACATGCCCAGTCTGGATATGGAAGAAGAGTTTATAGATTAGTAAATGTTGCTTTCTGTTTTCCATAGCAGAACATACTGTGATCCTTCTTTGGGGGAAAAATAAGCTGGAGAGGCGGTAAAAGTGTTTGTTCTTGGCTTTAATTAGCTTCCTCAAGATGCTTTTACTGTTGGGATGACAGTAGACCTGCATACTTAATTCTCACATGAACATCAGAAAAGTGGAATGATCCTATTAAGGAAATGTTTGAATGGGTGAGGTGGTTTTGCTTTTCCAGGAGGCAGAGCTTCAAGGAGAAGCTGCTGAGTGACCTCCCTTCACCCAGGAGGCATTAGTAAGGGTTGGTAATCAGTTTGAACCCTGCCTCTCATACATATTTGGGGTTTCAGTGGTGGTTTTTTTAAGTGCTGAGTAGTGGGGGCACAAGTGGAAGCAAATGTAGGAGCTGCTGTTCCAAAGGTTGGGTGAGGAGAGCAGGCAATTAAGCCATTTGGCAATATTCAGTGTACTTGGAATTAAAGGAACCCTTTGTCCTTTAGGCAATTCTGGAGTTTCAGCATGATTCCATAATTGAACATAAAACTGATTCCTCAGACCTTTTCTCAAAACAGTGTGGTCTTAGGGATTCTGAGAAGCTTTTTGTTGGAAATAGTCTACAAATACAGATGTGTTCTCACAGAATAATTAATAATATTTATACCTGTTTCCAGTATGTGATTTCACAGCAGTTTGAATACTGTGTGGCCTTTGTTCCATAAAGTTGGCTTTCAAAAACCAGCTTTTTAAAAGAATAAGGCAGTGGTTTAAAGGTTTTCTTCCTGTGTTCTCCACACAGTTTTGTTTGGGCTGTAACTTCTGAAGTTGACACTGAGACTGCAAGCTGCCTTCAGTATACATTTATTTAGATTTTGGGAACTCCATTCTTCCTAAAACCTACTTTTTTGCTTTTGAAGAGACTGGATCTCAGAAAGTGTCACAGGAATAATATGTAGCTTTTTCAAAATTTATTTTTGGACTCTCTGGGGCTTCAGCATGTCCTGAAAATGAGAAAATTTGGGATAATGCTTTTCAGACTATATTAACCTTTACAAAATGAGTTTGACTGCATTGCTTTTTTTATTCCTATAAATGACAGATAGGTATATTGTCCCTTAAGAATAGCTGCCCTCTTGATAGATATTCTTTCTGATGAAATAGATTAAACATAGTTGGACAAACTTTGCAACCTGATTACATTTCTAATTGGTTTTTTAGTGAATTACCCAACTGATAAAGCCACAGTCATTCAAAATTTATTAAAGCCAGCAACAGTATCTTCATTTTTTGAAATTAACTATAGCTTTCAGGAATGGGTACATGAGCAATGTGCCAGCATTTTTGTGAAATCAGAAGCAAAAAAAACCCCTTTTCTCTGTCCCAACCTTGTTCTGAACAGAGCGGAAAGTAACTTGTGTTGGGTGTTGATGAAAATGCAGAATTGGAACAGCAAGAGGCTGTGTTTGGGTCTTTAATTCAAGTTCCTTTACTGAATGTTCTCTACCATACAACTGGCAAAAGAGACTATTTAAAAGAAATTGTAAATGATACAAAAAGAGTATCTTGTATTTGGTATTTGGACACCTGCAACTGTGACACTCCAGATGAAGAGGGGCACATTTGGCTGCAGTACAATCCAGTCCTGTCAGACCTTGGCTTCCTGTGATATTGATAAAGGAGATAAAGAAGAGTGAAATGCAGCACCAAGGTGCTCTCTGAATTTCAGCCTTAATTGTCACTATCATTTTGTAGAATGGTTTGTTGAAAGAGCATTTTCAGTGTAACCATGACAAGTGACTTAAACCATGGCACCTTAGATTCTGTTCTAGAATACAGGACTAATTCCTGTCATCAGAGTTGGTCTAAACTGCAGATTTAGAAGTCATTGTAAAGAGTAAGTTAGTACAATTTATAATTGTTTCTAAACTATTGTAGCTCATACTTCTAACAGTGTATGTAATATTTCTGTACTTACAGGCCAGTAGAAAAGATTCTATAGACTCTGTAGTTTGTATATAAAGATCAGGGTTTTTTTCCCTTTTAAGCCTCCCTCAGTTAAAGTTCTACTTCAGTAACTCCTGAAACACTTACCTCTGACTGCTGCCAAGTTTCTAACGTTGGAGATGTTGTGCAGTTCTGACACTGTTTGCATAAGATGGGCAGCACTTGGTGCAGTGGAAAAACGAGCATCAGTGGAAGGAAAGCAGTGATGGGAGACAGAGAGGAACTTCAAAGAAACCAAACCTTTTGTTCTGGCATCTTCTCACCACGGAAGAATTCAGGCATTGTAATAAAGAGCTTGATGTATAGGTCCTTAGTTGAAAGTATTATTTTTTTTTTTTTTGCCTTTCATCCCTGAAGCTGTTAGTTCTTGCTGAAAATACCACCCAGAGCACTTTAGTCAGAGTGAATTTCCTGGTTTACTCACGTCAGTTTTGCACACCCTTCCTGCAGCTCCTGGGAGAGCCCAGGGGTCTCCTCATGTGTCAGTCGAGCACCTTAATCTTTTGAGGAACTTTTGGTCTTGATCATTCAGATCTTTGACCACCAAACTGTCTCTCAGCTGTTGAAAGGTGTGATGTGATCAGGAATGATGCCTGTTGGTATCCTAAACCCTAGGGCTGGTCAGGAGTGTAGGGATAAGCTGTAGAGCTCATCTGCAGTAGAAGGCAAATACTCTACTAAACTTATCATTTTTGCACAGATGAAGAATCTGAGTCTGTAGCAGGGCAACAGAATTTTAAGCCATAACAGAATTATAGCACAATGGAAGAAAATTAGTTAGTGAGTCCTTTGTTTTCCTCCTTTTGCTTTTTTTTTTCTTTTATTATTTTCTTTCTTTGTTAACATTAACCAATACATTTTATCTGAAAAGTTTTAAACACATTGTGTGTGTAGACTTTTAAATTTTTTTTTTCTTTGATATCACCATGCAGTTGTAACTCTCCTTTTTGAGTCATCAGTCACACTTTTCTTACTCAGGAATCATGAATTCAAATCAGATCTCATCTCTAGTAGTGACTGTGATGTGTACGGTGAGGTGCAGTCACTAGATGGCAACATTTCCCGAGGAAAAATCCAAATTATTGGCATTGGCTGCAGCAGGAGGTGAAAAAAAATTGCTGCAGGGTTGGCCTTGTGTTTGTCTCATTTAGAGCAGTGAAAGGCAGAAGGTTTTATTGCTCTCTCTTGTCAGAATTGGTTGAGGATTAGAAGTGAATTTTGAGTCTTCTTCCGGTTGATTTTGATGACTTTTGTTCTGCTGTGCCCTAATTTTGCTGTTTCCTCTCTCAGCCTCTTGAGCAGAGATTGCTGATTATGCCATGAATAGAGCAGGTACCATTCCAGCCCCAGTGAAGGGTCACCAGCAGCTTTATGTGTGGTTCCAGTAAAACCGAGTGAATAAAGCCCCCAAAGTGCCAGCTCCCCAGGCCCTTACAGCACGATGGGCAGCGGGGAAATCTGTGACATGTAGAATATCTGCCACTGTTCCAGGAATGCAAACATGTTTCTGTATGTGGATTGAAATGGATCCCGAGTGGTGGCACCCTAGAAAAGTACTTTGTAACTCTGAGTGTTGGAATATTCCAAAGGAAACTGTGCAGGAGGAGAGTGAAAGCTTCATCCCTCACCGGCTTCGGGCTGCAGGGCTTGTTAAGAAGATAAAGGATTTACTAGCAATTAGCAGGGTGCCTGGGTCATACAAGTGGAATAGATGGGGGTTTTTGTAACGTGGCTGTCTGACACAACTGGAGGTCAGGGCTGCCCTCAATCTGTCCGGGAGGAGCAGCTGCTGACGGGGGATGATGCAGTTGCAGCAGCATTGCAGTCTCATGCCAAAGTGTTTGTTGCCATGGGAACCAGGAGAAAAGAGTGAAGAAAAACAGTGCCAGATCCAAATGATTGAAAGCACTATTCATTTAGCTGCAGATAAGCAGAAAACGCTCTTGCAGTGGTGGAGGCAGCCCGGGCTCGTGTGGGGTGTGTGGGTTTGCAGCGTTCAGTGGGGAGGAGAGGCTGCTGCAGTGGAAATTCTGTGTGCTTTGCAAACATCTGACCTTTCCTCTCTTCCCTTTTCCTCCCTCCCGCCTCCCCCCATGTTTAATTAGGTCCATGATATAGATTGGCGCTAATTAAAGTGTCAAAAGGGCATGAATAGTTGCTTATTTTATCTCCTTGAATTAAAAACCATTAAAAATCAATTTGAGGGCATGTTGAAGGAGGCTTGTTATTAGAGTAAATTAACATAATGGAATTTAAGGCTTTGTCTTCTAAGGGTTGGTTAATGTTTAAAAAGAAAGCCAAATTCTACACCTAAAATAACCAACCCCCTCAGCTGTTATGCTGTGAATTTAAAGAAATCTGTGCATATTTAGTTAGATGGCATAGGATAACTACTTAATCACCTTTGGTGGTGCTGTTAAAACTCAGTTGTCTTCTGGAAGAATGATTTTCTCTTTTACAGGCTTAGAAGTGATTCCTGATTTCAGATGTCACTTAAAAAGTTCCCAGCTTGCCAAATGAAGAGAGAGATCCGGGACCACCTTCTCAGAACCAAAGCTGTATTAGATTTCTTAGTCTGGTATTAGATCCCCTAAATTACACCACTTAAGGTAGTGTTTAGTTTATCAACTTTATAGTCTAACTCTTCTGGGACTGTTTTTGAAATAATTGATAAGCCAAGAGCTTCCTTCAATTAGCAGTTATGAAGTAAATCTTATCCAATACATAAAATTGCTGTGATTTTGCAAAGAGTGTCATGAGTGGAATTATCTGGTGAGAGGATGGAGAGCAAGAAAGGATCAGTATATCTTTATATAACATCTTCAACAGCTTTTAATGGTTAATTGATGATAAAACATGAGGCTTGTGCTGTGGCAGTATTTGACAGCTCTGTGTTTTGGCAGTGCTCTTTGTGTTTACTGAACAGAGGGACAGAGCTGCTCTGAGACAGATCCTGCATCCCGTGGCTGGGGCACCATGAGCCAGCTCAGAGTCATGCTGAGCACATCTGAGCTGTGAAATGGAATAATAAGTTGAATTCAGTATTTGCAATTGTGTTATGAGCACAAGAGAGATGCTTCAAAATAAATACACAGAAAGGGAACAGATGTCTTAATCCTTTCAAAAAGTTTCTTCCTGGATAATGTAATAATTTATAATATTTCTTGTTGGCATCCTGTACATGCCTCTTCTGGAAATAAGAGTCAGAAGGCAAATGTATTAATTTTAGTTGATGCTGTTCCTTGAGTATTTATTGCTGATGGGAACCCACTGGGTCAGCCTATTCCTGCTCTGGGATTGAAGGTGAGCACTAATTTGCTTGTGTGACTTGAATGCTGAGTGGTACAGAGTCTTTGAAGGCAAAGAAAAATGGTTTGTTATAATAAGCGAATAAATGTTGTTAATGGACTGAGTTTTGTTTTGCTCTTCATGTTGGTTTTTTTTTTTTTTCCTTTCAAATGGAATTTTAGACACTAAGAAAATGAGTAGCTCCCAAGAAAGGATATGGAAGTTGACTGTGCAGAGGACTTAGCAGTGCATGAGTTTAGCAAAAACCCAAATCTGCTTTAAAAAAAGGAACAAACAGTCATCGGACATGGGAATTTGCAGCAAATGAATAATTCTCACTATCTCTAACTTGTATGATGGAGTTTTGATGTTGGGAAAGTAAGATAGAAACAAGCATTCAAACAGGTTGGAACTGATGTACTTCGATTCAAAATCTTTCCATTTTATGATTTGACAAAATAGTATTTATTTCTTGTGTTGTGAAGTTCAGTTCCCTGAACTTTCCAGCTGCTGCAATGTCTGTATTCTGAAGTTTATTTAGTGCATTATCCTAGGTGCCAAGAGGAGAAATAGTTTGTCCCACACTATTGCAGAGTCATGATTCAAGAGCTTCTTGACCTGCTGAGACAGCAGTCTCCTTAACCTTGCTAAATGCTGGAGAAAGAATTATGAAATCCTATCTGTGTAATTTTGCAGAGAAATGCGAAGGTCAAACCCCACACAAATTGTAGGCCAGTTGGGAAATAAAAAAACCCTGTTTCTCACAGCTCAGTCTTAGGAGCTGCAGCTCAGTTGCTTTGGGAGGGACGTGGCTGCTTTGATTTCACCTGCAGTCCCGTGGAACTGTTTGATGCTGGGGCTTGAGATCTGAATGTGTTCAGTGCCAGGAGCAGGGGGTTACTCTGAGTGGGCTGTAGCTCTGGTCACCTTCTTGTCATGCCCAAACTCTGGTCACCAGCAGAAACTTGAAATTTGTGCTTTCAAGCCGAAGGGGGTTTGTGGTGGATGCCTGATTAACCATGAAAAAAACATGTGTGCTGGCATATGGGAGGGGCTTTTCATTTACCTTTGAGTTGCTTTGTGTAGATGGAGGAGTAAAAAATACTTCCCCAGCTAATATATACCTGTGGCAGGATGGCATCTTCATTAGAATTTAACAGGAGAAGCATACCAAGAAAATATCTAAGAGAAAAGGGTTAGAAAGAAACTGAAAAAAACCTATAGGAACACTAACCTGGAGCTGGTGTAAATAATGATCAGGTGCTAGTAACAGCATAATTCAGAATACTCTGTCTTGTTTTCCCAACCTAATGAAATATTTCAATAAAAGGTACCTCTGATGGAATTTTTTTCCGTATGACATGTAGGTAAATGTCAGACTGAGATATCTGTAGCTAAATCTAGTGAGACTAAGTAAAAGAAATAGGCTCCAGTCCTGAAGAACTGTGCCTGGCAAGGCTGTTCCCTGCTGCTTTTCCCTTGTTCCCAGCTGGAGGCTGTGTCTGCCCTTGGGCAGCACCCAGGGGCAGCATCTCTGTGGTGGCAAGAACTAGTTGTTTTAAGTAACACTTTGTTTGAGTGATGGGCCCAAAATGTTTGTGAGATACAGGCTCTTTTTATTTTATTTGATGGCTGTGTCAGTGTTATTTCTGTGCTGTACCTCCGAAGAGCCATAAATCATTGTTGCAAATGTGGTTCGTAGTAGATGAAGTGGTTTGTTTTTTATGTTCCACTGAAAACTGGCAGCAGGGTCAGACAATTTTACCAGAAGAAGTAAATTATATGCTTTCATAGCTCAGAGACAGAGAGAGAGAGATCACACCACATACATTTTTGTGGTTAATGTCCACTTTGGGGATAAAATTAATTTTTCATGCGTGTTTTGAGGAGGCAGAGTTGAAACTCTCAGCATTTTAATGTCATTGGGGGATTGTCTCAGCCTCTAGCTATGTTAAATGGGACTAATAATTTCAGCTAATCAGTGTCTAACAACTTCTGAAAAATGGAAACTAGTTTAGGAGTGATGTAAAGAGAAGTTTTCCACATTAGTGGAGTGTTGAGCAAATGCAAATGATCTTTGTACAGTTTCCACTTGTGTTTGGAGAGGGGGTCTCTTAAGGTCACCACAAAAAGTTAATAGTAATGAGTCCCACACTAATCCAAATTAGGAAAGCCTGTATACATTTCTAAATTTCAAAGCAGGGATACAGATGTCATGTGAAACATGAGTCACTGAGTTAGTTTCAAATTTTTTTATATTAAATTTTTGTTCAAGAAGTGTTTCAGAATACAACCTTGCAGCTGAAAGCGAGTCCAGAAATAGGTAAGCTTTGGAATTTCTGGCTGATATTGAGTGAGGCTTTTAAGGATAGTTTTTATCCACTTGGGACCACATTGGCATCAAGAAGCCTTCAGATCTCCACATGGCATCATCATGGGTAAAACTTCTAAAAGAGAGCAGTTTTTACTTTCATCAATAGATTTTTTTTTTTTTGTTCACACTTATTTCATCTCATGCTGCTGGGCCAAGTCATACCTCAGACCATGTGAATCCATTCTTTTAATTTTTCCTCTAAAGGATCCTTTCATCTTTGTTACTCTTGGGACTGAGCTGTGATTAAAAATCTTCTTCAAAAAGAAATATTTGATAGAGGACCAAGAGTTTCAAAAAGAAAAGGTAGAAGAGACCCTGAGTGTTCTGTAGTTTGGCTACTCCTCCTTTAGGAACCCTGGGTTACCTAATCCAGCTCAGACTTTGGGAAGGGCCCTTCTAGTTACACTAGAAAAACAAACCCAGTAAAACTTGCCATGGTTTGCTCCATAACAATTCTAGAGTTACTTTATTGTTGTGAGCTGCTTGTTCACAACTTCTGTGTGTCTTGGACACTGTCCTAAGGTTATTCTTTCCCTGTGAACTTCACTTGATACTCTTTAGGCACCAAGGGAGTATATTGTTACCCTTAAAACCCATTGCTGTTCTTTACCTCCGTGTAATCATTGTACAAATAGTTAATTCTTTGTTCACATCATAAGAGAAGACATAGTTTTAATCAAACCACCAGACCATTTGGCATATCCAGGAACCTTGCTGGGCATCATGTTCTGGTGTTAACCTTTGAGCTCCAAGACACTTCCATATGATGAAAATTTATCTTTAACATCCTCAGTGCCCATTACTAATCAAAATGAGGTTTAGGGGGTGGTAGGGTTTTGTGGTTGGGGATGTGTTTTGTTTTTTGATGGAGTAATTCAAAGTGGAGATGATAAATGGCTCAGAAAGGATTTTTTGTATGATCCATCAACCTGAGTAATGTGCAGATACCTGGATGCCCACACATAATCCAAGGTGTCTTTTAATGCTGTTACTTCTGGCTTTTGAATATTTGGAATGTCATTCAGCACCAAAATCAGTAGTGGTCTCTGTTTCTGTATGTAAAATAAAGCAGTTGTGTTGTTACACACCCTTAGTTATAATCCTCCAATGTTGGACCGTCCGGAGGATTTTGACTATCATTTCATCCCTAATGAATCCATTTTATGTTGCACATGTTTTTCTGAGTTACTTTATAGTAAAAGTAACATTATATTTCTCACTTCTGTAGCTTGGGTGGATATCCAGGGAAGGCAGAAGAAATTGTGTTAAATTTTTGGCAACACCTCCATAGGCCTTGCAGTAGCCAGTGCCGTGATATAAATATGCTCCAAGTCATGTAAATGATGAACTGAACCCGTTTTGTGGATGAAATCACATAAAATCATTCTCACCAGCTTTCTTTTATTTGGAACATAGTGACAAATTAATACTTTTCTCATTTTTGGTACAGGGTTCCAGATTTTGTGAGGGAGAAGCGTTTTGGGAACTGGCTTAAAGACGCACGAGACTGGGCCATATCCAGGAACCGGTACTGGGGCACCCCCATCCCTCTGTGGGTCAGTGATGACTTGGAAGAGGTGAGTAAAGAAGTGAAAGGTTCCAACTGACAGAAAAGCCTGTCTGTGCATGTTGTTTGCTTTTTTTGATGGACACTCTTCTCTTTGTCTGCTGCAGTCTGAAGTTCTGTTAATATGTCTTAACAGTATATCTGTCTAATCTGTCTATGTATATTTATATGTATATAGTAGGTGATAGATACGTGCATATTTATGGGTGCATTTGTGTGCCTGTACAGGTTTTCTTTTGCTCTTGCTTGAAAACTGCAAGCAATTTTTCTTGGGTTTTATATTAAAATTAATCTTGTCTTTCCTGGAAGAATTTGCAGTGATGGCAAATGTAATGGAAATAACAAATGCAGTGAGAAAATGGCAAGGAAGGGTTTTTTTGGTTTTGATTTTTTTTTTTTTTATTATTATTTTTCACTCAGTCCTTTCAGTCTGCTCTTGAAATTCTGGTGCTCGGTTACTTCGAGCCAAACGAGTTGCTCAGGGCGTAAAAAGCAAGTCCACCACAGCAGAACAGTGAAGATGTATATGTTTGCAGTGCTGCAAATGTGAATGTAACAGACTGTAAAAATGGGAATCGAGTGGAATGATGAATATGGATAATGGGAATGCTGGAAATGAGTTTTTCCAAGGTGTGAGGTACCCTGCAGTTGGGAGCGTAACACAAACTGCACCAGAGAGTGCTTTGCACAGTTGTGAGGCTGCTGCTCTCTAAGTGTCAAAACACCAAGCTTTAAAACTGTTTCTGAAGATAAAATGGGTGAAGTTTGGGGGGTGGTGGTTGTGTGGTGTTTTCTCTTTCTTTTTTTTTTTACTTTCTTGCTGTATTGGGTTGGTTCCATTAGGCATGTGTGATAGTCCTTCCTCATACTGGAAGTAGGAAATGGTGACCAGTGTCAGGATGTCCACAGGAGGTGAATACTGATGGCAGCATTCCAAGCCTTTATTTTTCTCTCTCTTGGTTTGAAAAAGTTTTACTCTTCATTTTAGACCTGGAAGACCTCCAGTAGGAAAACATATGCTAGAGGAGTATTTTATGGTGTTACACTTGCTATTGCTTAGATGTGCACCATAAAGTATTTTTTATTTCCTTTTCACTGGCAATCTTGCTGGTAGGCAGGGAGATATTGGGGGAGGGAGGGAGATCCTCCTTGCAATTACAATTTAAGTATCTAAGAAAGCCTTGGCAGTTGGATTCTATTTATTTATGCTGTGTGTTTGTAAATTACTGACAAACCAAGTGCCTCTGTCTCTTCTGTAACACAAAGCTGAGTTTCAAGACTGGCAATTTATACATAACTTTTTCACATTTATCCAACATTTTTAAATCCCTTGATATAACTTTTCTTTAGGTAATAAAAAGGCTTTCAGTTTTGTGCCAGAGTATGTCAAGACTTCATCCTACATCTGAAAAAGATTGTGTAAATGTTTCATTATTTCCACTCCTTGCCTCTAATAATATTTCATTTTCTTTCCAGTCTCCCCATGTCTGTATTCCTGTGTGTACAGGTTTTTTTTTGTTTTCTAGGTTTGATTTGTTTGGTTTTAATAATAATATGATGTCTAACTTGGGAGGTTGACCTTTCCTTTGAAATTAGCTGCAAATATTGCTCAGGGCTTGGTGTTCGGAATAAAGATGGAAATACCAACAGGTCTGTTATTTTTATCCATCGATGTTTCACATTTCTGTTTGCTCTAGAGTCTGAATGTCGTGCTTTAAAAGCTGAGTATGGCTTCTGGACCCAGCTAAATTTCATGTTAGGGTTTTTTTTTTTAATAATCACTTTCTTTTTATGCATGTGGGATGTGGCTTGAAAAACAAATACCCTTGTGACTGATGTGGAACTTAAAGCATAGGTGACATCTGCTTTCATATAGAAATAATTTTCACTCCAGATTCCCTGACTTCAGTTTTACTGCAGCCTGGTGCTGTGTGAGGTTGCAGAGCATCATCTTCATGTCTTGCTCTCAAAAGAACACTTTGTTGCACACAATTATGCCGTGCATATTAAATCCTGGAAAAGTAAAAACAATTCCTTATTTAATATACAATAAGGTGAATTAATTGGTATTAAAGTGAATTTTATTACAAATCAGTAACTGGTTTCCCACAGTTTTATTTTAGCTTTTATTTTAGTTTTCTTTTAGCATAATTATCAGGTAGAGACGCATAATGGAAGTTAAATTTTGAAGCTTGTGTTTATTACCACATTTTTGCAAGTAGTTTATCATTTTAAGCTCTCTAATCTCAATGATTTCCTCAGTGGAGGAACACATTTGGGTTAGATAATAAAATCTTTTAATACAACACTCAAGCTGGTAAAGGAGACATGGGCTAATTTTATAGGAGTTGCATACAAATTATAGTATTTAATATTTAGTGACTTCAGGGAAGTTCTCTGGTTGTTTCATTGCTTGTACCTCATGTTAACCCTCCAGTAGTTCGGGTGCACTTGGTCTTGCATAAAAGAACAAGAGGACTCTGACTCTGCTCTCCTGAGGGGCAAAGGAATTTCTTCAGGTCTGATTCTGGGCTGCTTTGGGGCTTCATTAAGGCCACTCCTGGCTGACTGTAGCACTCATTTGTTCTACTATTTAATACTCAAGAAATGTTTTCTAAAGATTCCAGGATGTCTGGCTGACACACTGATAGAGCTGTGAACTTTTCTGTCTGTGAGCACTCCTCCCTCTGTGATGATGGCACTGAGCAGAGCTGAAATGGCAAACCAAAAAAGCAAATGTTTTCATTTACTGGGTACTGCAGAGCTGTGCCACGGGAACATTGAGATCACAAATGCTGCTCCGTGGCTTTATTCTTCCTATTTACGTGGGTAATCCCAGATAAAATAGTAATGTTCATTTTGTTAAAGGCTTTAACCTTGACCTCTGGTTTCACATGAGGTCTCAGAGATGCTGGAATGGGGTTGAGCAGCCCCCAGTCCCAGCCTGTTTAGTTCAGTCTTTGCTGCCTGCTATGAAGGGTTGATGTAGCTGGTTTTGTAGTTGATGTGGCTGCAAAATAAAATAGAGGAGGAGAACATGATTGGGAGGGAGAGGGGCCAGGCTACTAAAGCAGGCATTGCTCTTGAAGGAATGTACCCAAAGCAGCAGTTTAATTTGAGAGCATAAACCCAGTTTGTTGCAGAAGCGAGTGGGTGCGGCCTAATGAGGGATCGAATTTGATTAACATCTACTTGTATTCTTCTCGTGCCTTCAAGGATCTAATGAGCTCCCCTTGGGACAGAGTAGCTCCATCCTTCTGCCCTGGACAGAGGCATCTATTCAGTGTGGGGATGATATTTGCATTCCTCTGGTGGTTGTTGGATTTTTCATGTGAAATTGGGGTTATTTCTTCCTTGAGTAATTTCTGGGGGCAGTTTTCTGCATCCAGCGTTCAGAGTTTTACTTAAATATTGAAATCCTTGGCCTAAAAGCAACAAATAATGGGCAGCTTTTCACCCAGAGCATATGTGAAAGTATGTTCAATTCAAAGGTTAGGGAAGATGAATAAATCTCTGTGTCCAACGGTATTTTTTACCCATGCTGTTAATAAAACCTTTTGTTCTGCCAGCAGTGCTGAACTGAGCACCTGCTGCTGCTCACTTGAGCCTGTGTGATGCTTATGGGGCCACACAGAGAAGGAAGAGCAGATCTGGGTTAAAAATAGTTTGTTGATAAAGATATATTTTTACCTGGGATCAATCCCCTGGTGTGGTTTGCTGTGCACTCTGCTGTACTTGGCCATCAGAACCATTGTCGTGCCTCACTTCCTACAGAAAAAAAAGACAGATAAGTAATGAAGAAATTACATTTCAAAAATACTTTAACAATAGAAGATGGTGATTTGTAATGCAGATGAGCAGTTGACTCAGGCTAGGAAAATCATGTCTTAAAAACCAAATCAAACCGAGTTTCTGTCATCTCTGTAATTCATGACAGTTTTTTGGAATTAAATACACCAAATCCTTTTTGTTACTTACAATTTCTGTGTGTATACATCTGCATATATTTAAGACTACTCAGACTCTACTCTGATTTATTGTATCCTCAGAGTAACTTAGAAAATGATGTGAAAAATGTGTGTTCTCCTTGCAGCTTCATTATGGTGATAAATTTAACTCCTTCCCTGTCAGATCTGTCAAACTCTGGTTTTTTCCATGGCAATTCCAAATGGGACTGCTAGTGTATGAGACAGGATCTCCAAAATCCAGACCTGTACTGCAGTTTGAGGCTCATGAATCCTGCCAGATGAGAGAGGCCCACAGGGCTCTGGGAGGGTTCAACTTGATTAAACCTAAAGCAAATAAAGGTTTGCTTTTCTCCTTCTCTCTTTCATACAGTTTTTCAGAATCATTTGTTCATCAGTGTTTCCTGACATCAGTGCAAGTCTGTTGTGGAAGTCTGCTTTTTTCTTAATAGTGTGTTGATGCCACAAAACTGAGAAAAATCTTTCTTAGCAATCCCTTTCTGAGCTGTGAAACTTTGTTCACTTTGAATAAGATGCCTTTAATAGGTACAGTTCAAGGTATCTGGAATGGAAAACTTACATGGATTGTGATCAATGTAGCTGCTTTCCTTAGCTCAGGAGAGGAACCTGAGATCTGAAACTCTGATTTGTATAAAAGTCAGGATCATTGAATTTTCAGGGGTTGTTGTGTTGTGGGTTGTTTGGGAAAAAACCCAAACAACGTCCTACCTTTTTTGATAGCTGACAACATGCTGCTGCTTCCAAGTCTCCAGTTATTGTAACATGAATTGTATTAAATCAGGGCAATGGTCTCTAACATCATTTGCTGCTGTGTTAGGTTGAAGAAAGGGACCTTGTACAAAATTTGTGTTGGTTTTTCAGCTCCGTCATCTGCTTTGGCAGATACTGACCTACAAGTCTCCTGTCTGATGTTAAAAAAAACCCCAACTTGCTACTTTGTACAAATAACTGTCTAAATTTCTTGAAAATAACTGGCTAAATCTCTCGAGTGTCTCTTGCAGGTAGTTTGTGTTGGTTCAGTGGCAGAATTGGAAGAGCTGTGTGGAGTGAAAGTCACGGATCTCCATCGAGAAAGGTTGGTCACAGAGACTGTTAACTGGTTACTAGAAATAGTAACTAGAAACAGACATAAAAAAACCTTGGTGTTCTTTGCCCAAACCCTGGGAAACAAGTTTAGGGAAAACAGATAAGCAGGAAGAGGATTTGTGATAAATTTTGCTTTCTTCTGTCTTGAATGTTGTTACTACAAAAACTTATCCGTGAAATAGCTTTAAATGACAAAGATTGTCAAAGGAAATGCTGACCTCTTTGAAGAATCATTGAAATGATGCCTAAAAAACTGTCATTCTAATGTGAAAGCACGATGTGAATGTCTCCTAATGCCTGGTTTTGTTGGGAACTTGTCCATCTTTCTCTCCCCATAGCATTGACCACCTGACCATCCCTTCCCGCTGCGGGAAGGGCTCCCTGCGCCGGGTGCCCGAGGTGTTTGACTGCTGGTTTGAGAGTGGCAGCATGCCCTATGCTCAGGTCCACTACCCCTTTGAGAACAGGAGAGAGCTGGAGGATGCTTTCCCTGCTGACTTCATTGCTGAAGGCATCGACCAGACCCGAGGATGGTAATTCCCTTTAAGCCACTTTACTGTGGGATGTCATTGCCTTGTAACACGACTGCACTGAAAGAGGCTGTATTGTGATGGTCCCACTTATAACCTAAGAATCTTAAGAATTTTGTAGTTTACCCTTACTATGCCCAAATTTTGTAACTTTGAAACCCTTACCTAAACGCTGCTAAAGGATAGAGTAAAAATTAGGAAGGCCAGCAACCCATGCAACTGTAGTTTAAATTAGTTTCAGAGACCATTACACTCTAAAGAGGTAAATCAGTATAAAATTGAAAGTAGTCTAAGTCTAATCTCTAACCAAAGATGGATGGTGAATTCTGTAACAATCAGATATGAAAATACCCTGTAGGAAGCCAAATCAATCAAAGATTGTTTAAGCAGAAGTTTAAGTTGTCTGTAACTGAAGATCGATGTTGATGTAACAATAAAATATGAAACTAGTTCAAAGGTTGTTTAAGTAAAAGAAGTCTAGGTTATCTTTAACTAAAGATTCATGTTAATGTCTTGATTAAAATGAAATGTGAAGGAGGGACTTGAAATGTTAGTGTATAAAAGCTCGGGAAATCCTTGTTTCAGTGAAGTGTTTATGGAGGAATCATCCCCAACGCTGCCCCAACATCAGATTAAAGGAATTCTGGCTTAACAGTATCATGCTGTTGAGTTTGATTTCTTTGAATCAACATCTGGATGATTCTTTAGTGTTGGATGGATTCCTTTTTTTTTCAGTGAAATGTGACATAGTCTTAAACTCAGTGACAAAAAAGTTGCAGAAATAGAATCTTGGCAAGGAATTTTGCCAGCTTTTATGGAAAACATGTTTAGGTAATAGGGCACATCTTTGGCCTGGTCAGGAAAAATATCATCAGCTGAATTATCACAGAACTCCACTTATCTACTAAAAACAGAACTGCAGTTGAAATAGAAGTTGATGTTTTGAGGATTTTAAGCCTATTTGTAGGGAAGTAATTTTTGCCTAGGAATTTTTATCCCTAGATTAAATTTGAATTTTGAGTTCATGTGAATGTGGAAAGAAACTAAATTAGATCAAACCTGATGTTGTTAAGGTCTTACAGTTTACCCAAAAAAAAAAAATTCTAACTGTAAACTTCATCTGCTTATTTGATTCCCTTCTGGATAAATACTTTAAAGTAATTAAAAATTTTTCTCTAATCTCAGATTTTCTTTGGGCAGTGTTCTCATACTTGCTTGTATGGATACATACAGTTCGTTTTGGCATTTTAAAGTGTTTATTCTATTTTTGAAGTTTGAGGTTGACTCTGAAAACTGGCAGATTAAGATGAATTTTTGTGTTTTCTGGATCAGTACCTTTGACTATGTCCAAGTAGAACTTTTCCATCCAGTAACTTGAGGTACTAGAGTTAAATAAATTCCAGTGGAATAGAGTTGGCATCTCTTTTTGTCCACTCCTCTACTCCCCTAACAAACAAACCAACCAACCAAAGCAATACATCAACACATAATATATAAATACAACTAAATTTCGTGATTATAGTGAAAAGTATCTTTGCTTTTCAACCCCTTACTTGTGATGCAAAAAAAATATGTAAGTCCTTAGTATACAACCAAGTACTACTGGATTGCAAAAGGACAATTAAATGCTTAGTTTTTTCCTCTTTTTTCTTTCTGTCTGAGGAATAATTAGAAAACAAAAGAGACAAAAGAGCATGATAAGACATAAAATGTGTGCAAAAGGCATGGGCAGAAACTGATTTTCTCCCTGCTACATTTGATAAGATCAAAGGGCATTTGCTGTAATTTAGATAACAAGCAATGAAATTAAAATTTAAAAAAATCGACCACATATGATCGTTCTTACGTTGTGCAATGGAACTACTGGATTGTAAAAGTTCAGCAGAATTAAAAATAGTTTGGGATTTTTATGTGTACAAGGTGTATTCCTGGTAGTTACAATTCCAGTAAAAATACTGGAGGAATGATAAATGTTTCGTTTCGGGGTTCAACTGTTTGAGATGGGGATGTCACAGTGGGTTGGTGTGTGTCACACAGTTACTGCAGTGTTTTAGTGTTCTCCTTTGAAGGATGTGTGAGAGACAGGGCAGATGAAAGGCTGATCTCATGCATCCAGTGAAGCTCTGGTGCCATTAAAGAGAATCCATTTGTAATTTTGACACCAGTTAGCCTGTTTCTGGTGTGATATTAATCTAACCTTGAGTGCAGTAGCAGCATCTGAATACACTGATTACTGTGTTTTCAGTCTGCAAAATTCTGTTTTATGTAGCTAGTGTAAGTAAATGCATAAGCAACTTCTTTCCCTTTCCATAGTAGGCTGAACTGACTCATCTGGTAACCACGGCGGTCGTGGATCAAGGGTTGGACTTGATGATCTCAGAGGTCCCTTCCAACCTGGCTGATTCTATGATTCTGTGATTCTGTCTCACTGATTCAACTGCAGTTTGACTCTGGAATAACAGAAGTCCTGGCTGATGCTGGTGCCAGAAGTGACTGTGGTTGTGGACACACCTTGGTATGAGCCCTCAGATTTGTGTACCTTATAGTCACTGTGCAAGTGGAGACTTGTCTCAGTCTGGGGTGGATTGTTTTTAACATTGGCATAAGAGTTCCTCTAAGTCTTCACCAGACCCAGCTATGTTTTATCTCTTTGTATCAAAACCCCCTGCCTCCATCCCTGATGCTCCTACCTTTCACAGAATCAGCTGGGTTGGAAAAGACCTCTGAGATCATCAAGTCCAACCCTTGATCCAACTTCACCGCAGTTCCCAGCCCATGGCACTGATGCCACATCCAGTCTCACCTTAAACACATCCAGGGATGGAAAGTCCACCACTTCCCTGGGCAGCCCATTCCAATGTCTGATTGCTCCCTCTGTAAAAAATTTCTCCCTTTGCCACGGTGCTCCTGGCTGTCAATAACCTGGTGCTTTGATAACAGCAAATGTTGGGTGGTTCGCAGTCGAGCGCTTCTGTTTTGTGAAAGAAAGAAGGAATTAAGACGTGAGGTCTAAGTGAACAACAGGCTGGTGAGTTCTGAAGTGTTAGGAGCATAGTATGTGATTTTTATTTGGCACATTGTGTATAAAGTGTGAAGATTCAGAATGGGGATTGGTTTTGTGTCAGGTCAGAGGCTGCAGCTGCTGTGAAGTGAGGACTGGGAGGTGGTGAAAGGCTCAGGAGATGGAGGTCTGGTGGCTTCTGTTTGACTCCACAGAGGAGGGAAGAAAGTCAAGGGAGACAAGGGGATAATTAATGTGACCAAGGTGGTGAGCCAGGAGAGTGATCTTTTTGATGACTTTTTGCATGGATAGAGAAACAGTTGAATTATATTTGTTAAAGCCACAGGAAAGAGTCTTGCAATAGCTGGGTTGCAAGGCTGGCTAGTCCAGGCAGATTGGTAAGAAAGGCTCTGTCTCTGACTATGTAGGGAGATACAACAAGATTTATAGTCACAGTCAGAATGTGGTGACCTGCAGGGCATTCACAACTGGAGGTTTTGGCATGAACCCCACAAGATCATGAATTTACCCACAGTTGTTTGAAAAAGGAGTTTTCTCCCTTTTAAGGGGAGTGGAAGAGGACTGAAGTAGAGCAAAGAAGTGGACTTGTCTGTCAAGGTTGTTTTTACTGACAACTTGTTGTTTGACTGGCAGCTCTTTATCTGCAAGGACATCTTTAGGAACAGACAGATTTGGTGAATGGAAGATGAAGCACTAGAGATAAGTTGAGGAAGTTTTCAGGAAACAAATGTGTCTGTGGACAAGGTATTTAAAAAATAAGATGCAGAGAGACACTCTTCTAAAATATTCGGAGTGAATGAGGTGAGTTTTCCGAAAAACACCATCTGAGGAAGACTGAGAAGAGTTCCATCAGAATGTGTGCAAACCAGGGGATCACAGGTTCTCAAAGACAGTCTTGTAGCTGTCATCAGCTGGGGTACCTCTTACTGAGGCTCTTTGGGTCTGACAATGCAAAGAACATAAAATCTGTGAAATGTTCTCAGATGCCCACGACCCGTCTGTCCAGTTTTCCCAATGCAAACAGTATTGCAATATCTCCTAGCTAGTCCTGCTTTCTTCTTTTTAACTGCAAATGCAGGTGCTCTAATATGAGAATTGGTGAGAAATTTTGCAGGAAGTGCTGGGAGTTTTCCATGAGGAACCTTTGTAGTAAGTCCTAAGGAAGTACTGCTGTGTTTGTAATGAACTGTAGCCTTATAGATGTTGATCATCTGAGTAAATGCTCAGATATTTGTGTTTAGATGTTTTCTTAAGAAGGTTAGAAATTAAGACAGGGATTTTGAGTGCATGTGTTTGTGTGCAGATGGAGGAGTGTTGGTTAAAATTCATTAAATTAAAATGCAATTTAATAAAGAGATTTTGTATCCTGCAGTGTGAGCTGAGGTGATTTTGAAAGGTAAGATCAGAGTTGTCATGTAAGTCACTTAATAAATGCAGTAATACACAAAGCAACCTTTACAGAGGACCTTTAAGTGTCAGAATAAAGCTTTTGCAAATATAGGCAGCTTTTTAATAAAAACAACTTCGGAATATACAAATGGATTTATTTTTTTCCCCCCACTGAAGTGTTTCTCCACTAAATCTTCATGCAAATACATAGTTCTGAGACATAACCTCCTGTGCCTTATTATAGCTTTTTGTAATCACCTTCTCTTTGAAGGTTGCTAAGCAGTTGTCAGTGTGATGCTCGTTTTGAACCAGGAAAGCTGTGGCCCACAATCCAGTTATTTTTTTAAAAGTAATTACCAACAGTGCAGTTACAGCAGCTCACAGATCCCTGCTTTGGTGAAGGCTCTGACTCCTGAGTGTGAAATTATCACATTATCTTGCACCTCCACTTAATTTCTCAGTTATATATCAGCCTGTTGAACAATAGGTGCCTGTGCTTGCTCCAGCACTGATTTCCTAAGTGTCCCAGACAGTTTTATAGAGTGATTGTAAGCACAAAACGTGAAATGGGGAGGAACCTCTACTCCCCTTTGTTGTGGGAAACACCTACATTCTCCTGTTTTCTAGTGATGGCTAATTTAACCAGGTAACCATAACCTTCCAGTCAAAGTGTTGGCTTGATTGGAAGGAGGCTCTTCTCGGTTTTAATAACTTGCTTTTGTACTACCAGCAGTAGTTGTTCCATTATCTGCTAGTCTGAAAAATACACAATTAACACACACACACACAAAAGTGTGCTGGTCCTGTCTGCCCTGTTTGTTCCTGACAGATCCTGTGTTCAGAGGTTTACAGTAAATAAACAGGAAGCTTGTTCAGGGGCTGAATTCTCTTTTCAGTATTAAAGGGGAAAATACTACAGTTTTCTTCTTCATACCTTCCTAATGCTTACTATTACAATTTTTCAACCTTCTTGGACTAGTAGATCCCAGCTGAGAAAACAGCTACAAAGATCTACTTTAAGTGAGCTCCTCTTCTGAGTCTTTGCCACATAAATGTTCCACAGACTTAAATTTTAACTTCTCTACAGGAAAGCAGCATAATGAAACATTTCATTTGTAAGAAAGACATGCAGACTTCAGCTTGGTATATTTATAAAGTCAGGTTTGTGTTATCTCTTGTTTCAGGTTCTACACTTTGCTGGTGCTCTCCACTGCTCTTTTTGGAAGGCCTCCTTTCAAGAATGTCATTGTGAATGGCCTCGTTCTTGCCAGGTTGGTGTGTCTCAGTCAGCTCTTTCCTGAGCAGATTTTTAGTCAAAGAATGTTTCAGATAAGTCCTGCAAATTGTAAATGGAATCTGAAATGGACTTTGGAGCTGTTAAGACTTGTCAGGGTGATATCAGTGTTGTAGGAGATAAGAGGCACCTGAGAGTGAGAGGTTCCCACATCCCAGCTCTCTGTTGCACTTGGTTCTTCCCAGCAGGATTAGTCCTTCTTAGAGAGAGAGAAAATGAATAACAAGTCAGAATAGGAATGAAATTATGCCTGTTATGCAGACTAAAATGGATGATAAATGTAGTTTTAGATGTAATTTTAAGTTAATTATACTTGTTTCCCTTTATTTCCAAGTAAAACTTTACCAGTGGGCTGGAGGGATTGATTCAGAACAAGTGCATCTTCCGTGATCTTTGGTAGCAAAGACAGATTCCTGCTTAGTTTTGCAACTTGGAAGCCTCTTGGGTTGGGTTTTGGGATTTTTTCAGTTGCTGGGTGGGTTGAACATTCATAGTGAAGGGATGTGCTAATATATAATTATGTCTGTGCTACCAGGAACATAATAGGACAGAAAAATTAAGCTGGATTTGAAGGGCTTTTTTGCTTTATCCGTGTATTACAAGAATTCTGGGAATTGATGCCTCCATTCTGATATTTTCTAGTGATGGCCAAAAAATGAGCAAAAGGAAGAAGAATTATCCTGATCCAATGAGTATTGTGAATAGTTATGGAGCTGATGCACTAAGGTAGGATTTCTTGGATCCATGTACAGTGGGATTTGTTGGCTTTCTGTTCATGGCACACACATACCATGGGGGCTTTTATGGGCTTTGACAGTTAGCTGCAAGAAGAAACTTAATTTTAGAAACTTCCAGACCACTATGACAGCCAATTAGCTGGAATAGTGGGTGACTCCAAAGCACTGGCAGTGGTTCCAGTACCTGGACTTTCTGTGCCCTGGTCATGTCTCCCTCAGGGCTGGTACCAGCCCGAGCTGATTGGAGGCTCTTTGTACAGGATGCTCCAACTCCAACCAGCACTCCTATTGCACTGATAATCTGAGTGCACCCAGTGACAATTTGAATAAAATACAACTAGTTTACTGTTAAATCATTATTTTAGGGAAGGGTTACTGCATGATGCACAAAATGTTTCCTGGAGAGAAAGCCCTTTGGTTTTGTTGATGTAAGTATAGAACATGCAACAATAATAGTACAACCAGAAGAGCAGAAGTGGAGCAGCCTAATGTGTGTATATAAATTACCCTGGTCAAATAGAGATTAAACACAGTTCAAGTGTTTCATTAAAATTACACTGACATACAAAGTAATTATGCAGTGGCCTGGTATGTTGGCTTGGTGCACTAACTATACGTGCATGAAGTGGTACCTTGAGGTAAAGGTACAATAAAGACATTTTAATAACTGCAGGAGGACACTAGTTAGGCCTTTCTCAAGAGCCCTGTAATTCTTGCTATATATAAGAAAACTTTAAACTATCACACACATTGAATTGTGTGTTACAGCTGTGCACAGTGGGGCTGAATGAAAGCTTAGTGTAGGATTTTGTTTATTTGGGGAAGATGGTTGTTGCTTCTTCTAGATAATTTTAAAAAATCAATATGAAGTTCCTAATTGTTTCAAGCTCTAGCATTTACAAGTGCTGGTACATGATCTTCTTGTGTGTGTTTACAATGGAAGAGTTGGGTGGAGTTCTTAAATTTGATCAAGATTGTTGTTTACAAATAAGATATGTTAGCAAGATATCAGAGAATTGGTAGCTGGAATAATATGAGTGAAAAGGGTTGGAGTTACTCATATTGGAGATCTTTAAATTGCAGGTGATGCTTCTGTTAAAAAAAAAAATCTGCCTTTTTTATAAACAAACCAAAAAATCTCAAACACCCGAAGTTACACTTCCAGTATTTATGGGGCTTTTTTTTTTTGACGTCTAAAAAGCTAATTCATTTTTCTGCCTGTGTACTCATTCTTTAATGTCACATTTATTTATACCTACACCCACACAGAGTAAAAAGCGTTGCAGCCTGGGCTCATTTCTGGAAGGAGCTCTGCAATTCAGTTCTCTGCTTATTCACTCCAGTGCTTGATGTGCTCTGTTTATAGCAAAAGCTACAACTGAGGCTTTTTCCTTGGCACTGTTTCCCTGCAGAGTTACTTTAGCTTTTGCAGTACCATGTATATTTTAACTACAGCTTTGAAGTATTCTCAGCAGTAGCCTGATAAATAGATCAGCAGAAAATATAGATATAAGTTGTTGAAATGAATATGGAGTTGAGTAGAAAGGGCAAACAGCAGAAATAACAGCACAGTGAATTTAACAGCCGAACTTCAGACTTCATGGAACTTGATTACTGAGTGAAATGTGTAAGAATGGCCAAACCAGTTCTATTTCAATATTGCTGAGACCTCTGACTTGGGCTGGATACCTGTCAAAGTTGAACTATGTCAGAAAGAATTTGCTGGTCATAGTCTTTAAAAGCCCTTTGCTGTCATGTATCCTGAGGTAAGTGTTGCTGTTAGAGGGGATGAGTTGCATTTTCCTCTCAGTCTGTTCTTAAAATACAGGAGAAATAATGCCACAGGCTACTGGTTTAGAGAGGTGAAGAGGAGGTTACTTATTGCTTCTCATACATTGCTAGAAAACTTGGTAATTCTGGCTTGATTTGAGGAAGGTTTTGTTTTCTGCCCAATGGGTGATATCACCTGGAGTAACTAAATTGATAGGACTCTTCCTTTAATGTGTCCCTTATTTCTCTTTCCATAGAATAGGTATTTTAGCATTGGAATAACTCAGGAAATTACTCTTCTTTTAACATGTACATATTGTAAGGCAAGATAGGGTGCTATATTAAAACAAACAAACCCCACATAAAACACCACCAAAACAGAGGCCCGTAAATAATTGTGATGGAAGGTTTGGTTTAAGTATAGATTTATAAATTCTATTTTACTTTAAGGACTTACTAGTTCATTACCACACTTGATTATTCTGTACTTCTGTAAGTTTATAATTTGAATTTAGATATTAATTCAGTTGGATGATCCTTGGGGTCCCTTCCAAACCAAGCCATTCTATGAATCAATGTTTAAAATTTTTTTTTTTCAATGCAGTACTGAAAAGACCCATTTCTGTGCTGTATTACTGTCTATTTATTCTGATAGCTCTATTTTTATCTATTCATTTTTATGCAAGAAGCCCTCTCTCCTAAAGAATTTATGGTCTGGTGTCCCTGAATGTGCTGTGTCAAACCCCATTAAGGTTTTAAAGCCTTCTAAAGGAAATACCTCTAAAGTTATATTAGTTTGGAATCATGATTTAAAAAGTTGATAAAATGTCAAAAAATGGATTAATAAGTTTCTCTTTAGAAATGCTACAATCTTGAAAGAAAATAAATGTTTGGTTTGTTTTTCATATTTGGAAAATTAAATGAAGTGTATCTCAAGGGAGTTTTTGATACCTGAGTAAGACCTTAGTAGTTTCTCTTTGAGTTAACTTGATAGATACCAGTTTATTTCTGTAGGCAGAATGTTTATTTGGGGAAGAAGATGGGATAAAGTATAAGGATGATTTTTTGTGAACTCACAGCCACCCAGGGAGTTGGGGGATATGTCTGTCCCTCATATAAGTAGTTGGTGTCACCTGGATCCCCTGCTTTGCTCCCCCAGAGTTGTCTCTGGAGCTGAGGCACATTTACATTGGTGGGAGGTTCATCCTTTGTCCTCTTTTGGGGTTATCTGTCCTGAAAATGTTAATTTCTGCTTCCTGACTTAATTTGCCTGTTTTGCTTTGCTCCTAGTTCTGTCTTTGCAGTAGGCTCAAAGCTTTTCCTGATTGAGGAAATGAACTGGATTGAGTACAAAGATACTGGGTCATTGTTAAAGAATTCAAAAATTACCAAAACAACAGGTGCTGTTCTAAAAATGAATACTTAATTCCATGTAACCTCTGCTTGTTTTATCCTGTGATAGCATCTGAGCTTGTGTTAGCACTTCAATTAACTTTTAGAGTAAGAAAGAAAATTTAAATTCAAATTCTATATGCAGTATCTTTAAAAAGATCCTGTAACACTAAGAAGTAAATTGTTGTTGTTCAATATATTATATATATACATTCTTCTTTAGAGTTCTTAGTGTGAAATTCTATCAGGAGATGCAGTTTTAAGCTTTGAAGAAATGTGTTCTTATTTTGCAGATTATACCTGATCAATTCTCCTGTGGTAAGAGCAGAAAATCTGAGGTTTAAGGAGGAAGGAGTGAGGGATATCCTGAAGGATGTGTTCCTGCCCTGGTACAATGCCTATCGCTTCCTGGTCCAGAATGTTCAGATCCTGCAGCACAAGGTACAGATCTCTGGAGCACTGGGAAGCAGTGGAAGCTCTGTGCTTCTTCCACTGTTAGTGAATTAGCACTGTAGGGAAATTTAGATTGGAAGGGAGGTCTGGACTCTGACGGTCATCTGATCTTTACCTCCTTGTTCTAAGCAAGACTTGACTTCACAGTTAGCTCAGGTTGTATATCCTTGCTGTTAATTTGTTATTTGCTGTTTGCACCATGTTTTATAAAGCTGTAATCACCTGCATCTTTCTCTTCTTGACCAAGCTTATGATATAGAAAGGTAGGGAACTGTCAGGACATAACAGCTGCCGTTTCCCAGGTCAGAGTGCTCTTGATTCCCTCTTGTTTCAGGTCAGGGGGATGACATTGCATTCATACCCTTAAGAACAAGGCAAGGGACTTGGTGTCTGTGGGGTCAGTACCTTCTGAGCAATTACCTGCTGCTCCTCACCTTGCTGGGGACACCACTTAAAAGCCCAGTACCACGTGTGCTTGAGGGAATCCTCCTGAAATGTCCGTGCTAAAGCTGGTTGGTTTTTTTATATCAGTGTTTTTGTAGCAGCTTGGAGGCAGCAGGTACCACCAAAACTGTCCTAGTGCTGCTGTTTCTTTGCTGTTACCCTGTGTCCTGCAGCCAGGACAGCTCCAGCACGGGGAGGATCTGTCAGAGGAGGCACCTGGACTGCAGGTTCCTGTGCACTGGGAACAGTGCTTGGCACCACACAGATTTAACACCAGCAGAACTGCAAATAAGTCAGGAAAGTTATTTTCAGCAGGGGCTGCTGTGACAGTTCCTTGAGCAAACTCATTTACTGGAACTTTAATTATGAATCTGCATTAAAATGCTTAACTTGGGAATACTGGATCCTGAATACATTAGCCACAGCATGAAGATTGCCTTCTGTGACATGATGGTTATTTTTTCAAAAGTTAAATTTAAATACAACTTAGAAAAAAAAGATTCAGAAATGGAATGGAAAGAAAGACAAATCACAAAAGTAACGATGCTTTAGACTTGCAGATTACATTTGAAGTCTGCTAAAAATGCTGGATGACTGACATGAGTTTCTACACTTCCGACAAGATTAAAATTTTTCTTATAGTAATTTTTCATTAAAATTGGAGATTTGATGTATATATTGTATAGTTTCTTTTGAAACCAATTTTAATCTTTCAACTGAGATTAATGATAGAAGGTTACCCCTTGTTCATGCAGACTTATAGGGAGGGGAGAGTGGAAACTAAACAAAAAGTCAAAGTCTTAAACCTTGTACTTACACATGCTGTTGCAGTAGCAGCCTGGTCACTGTGGAGAGCTGCCATTTGAGGCAGTAAAGGCAGCTGACTTCAGTAATTAGTACTGTAAATAGCTTAAACAAATGGTTTTATCTTTTTTAACAACCTCTTTTGGGAAGAAAGTCTGCTAATTCCAGATCCTAATATTTAACAGGTCTTTTTTTAGGATCCCTAGACAGCATTCATCAGACAAACTTATACATTGCCCCCAAAATACACTTGTTTTTCCTGTTTGACCTTTGAATTGTCTGAATTGTGCTTTGCAGCTTTTTGCTGTGATCCCATTAAATCTTGCAAGATCAGCTCAATTGGGGTTGGAAGACCCCAGTGGAAAATCCAGGTGCTTAAGTGGGTAGTTTCAGTATTTCAGCAGATGTAATTTGTCTTTCTAGATAGTGAATCCATTCCTGTGTACCAAATTAGGCAAAAGAATGTGCCATTGGAGGTGATAGTGCTTAAATTAATTTCCTGCACAGGCTTAAACAACTTTTTCATCTATTCTACTTCCTACAAGAGAGAAACCAAAATCCCAGTGTCCTGGATGAAGTCTAATAATAATTTTATGCTTCCTGTAATTCCCACAGTAATTGTAGTTAAATGATAGCTGACCTCATATTGGGATTGCTGCTCTTCTGCATTTCTTTCCTAAGAATCTTCTCCTTTATACTCTGTGAGTGGATCCATAAGTCCTGGGTCAAATAATCAAAACATCTTTTCATGTGAACTCTGAGGGAAGGGACAGGCTGAGGACTCTTAAAACCAGATATTAAGTACTATTTGTAAATCTGAGGAGAAAAAATAAAGAAACTCCCTGTTTTCAACCAGTTGTAAGAATATTAAATGGAAAAGAGTCACACTGTGGGCACAGACAAATGTGTTGTGTGTGGTCTTGCTTGCAATGCCCTGCTGAGTCAGCCAAGTGATGACATTTCTCGGATGGGTGCAAACCTCAGTGTTCTGGAAAGCAGCAAAATGCCCTGTGTGCATGTTGGATGCCTAGAAATTCCACCTGTTTTCTCAAATTGTTACATTCTTCTGTGTTTTAACTTGTCAAAATTGTCACATGCTCTTAAAAAAAAAATAAATCTTGTTCCTATGCCCGTTCCCCGAATTGATTCCAGCTTCTCAGTACACGTCTTGGAAGTGCCTCAGATCCCCCTGGATGAAAGGAGTTAGTTAAATTTAAGGGTCCTGCCCTGTGTCTGGAAGCTGGGGCTTACACTGCACACAGGGAAAAGAGGACCACATACTGCTGTCCTGCTTTTGATCTGCTTTAACAGACCCAAATCACTGCAGTTAAAAGTTGTGGTGAGGCAGCAGTGGGAGGCAGGTTTTCCTTTGCTCTTTCTCTTACATACCTGTGTCTGGAATTTCATGTTCTCTCGTAGGAAACCAGTGTAACACAGTGAAGATGCCAAAATACCGGTGGCTGGCAGGTAATTGAATGTAGAGGTTTGAATATATCCCCTTATGACTTGAAAATGTGCTTTGTGTTTTTATGTTGATGATAGGATGAGGGAAGAGAATTCCTTTACAATGAGAACACAGTTAAGGAGAGCAATAACATCATGGATAAATGGATTCTTTCTTTCACCCAATCACTCATTCAGTTCTTCAAAGCTGAAATGGCAGGTATGCACGTTTGCTGGGGGGGAGAATTGTGTGGGTGTTTCATGAGGTTCAACAAGGCTGAGTGCCGGGTCCTGCACTTTGGCCACAACAACCCCCTGCAGCTCCAGGCTGGGACAGAGGGGCTGGAGAGCAGCCAGGTAGAAAGGGACCTGGGAGTTTGGATTGACAGGAAGCTGAACATGAGCCAGAGTGTGCCCAGGTGGCCAAGAAGGCCAATGGATCCTGGCCTGGCTCAGGAACAGTGTGGCCAACAGGTCCAAGGAAGTGATTCTTCCCCTGGACTCAGTGCTGGTGAGGCCACACCTCGAGTGCTGTGTCCAGTTCTGGGCCCCTCAACTCAGGAAGGACATTGAGGGGCTGGAGCAGGTCCAGAGGAGAGCAACGAGGCTGGGGAAGGGACTGGAGCACAAGTCCTATGAGGAGAGGCTGAGGGAGCTGGGGCTGTTCAGCCTGG